>NC_092343.1:37495000-38104687 GCF_046630445.1 Rutidosis leptorrhynchoides
TCCCAAATGACCTACTACGTACTTTTGAAAGTTAGGTTCTCTCGATTAATGTTTGCGTAACCTTAAGTTTTGACAAAATTACTCGTCGTCCCTAAACTTGTTTCTAGCCTTCTCAGGTCGTCCTTTTTCTTTTTTTTTTTCTGTCGTCGTCCCTAATCTTATAGTTAATATCGCTGGTCATCCTTCTGTTCATCTTCCGTCACATAAATCTGTTAACCTCAAGCACTTGAGAAACATGTGAGGGTGTTTAAGTCTTTTAACTTCTTTAGGGACGACGAGTGTAACTTGTTCCCCTTTATAAACAAATCAAATCGTCCCTTTTATCCCTTTACGTTCAATGAAAACCAAACTGTAAACCCTAATTTCATATTCAGAGCAATGGTGAGTAAGTTCTAC
Organism: Rutidosis leptorrhynchoides; assembly: GCF_046630445.1. Taxonomy (NCBI): domain Eukaryota; kingdom Viridiplantae; phylum Streptophyta; class Magnoliopsida; order Asterales; family Asteraceae; genus Rutidosis; species Rutidosis leptorrhynchoides. The sequence continues at coordinate 37,495,397 of NC_092343.1, forward strand.
CAAATCCGTGAAGCAGATGTTCATTACGATATTGATCAGCTTTATGGTAAGTATTACTCAATTATTCGTCTGTTATCTCTCACACAATTTATGTTTTTAACCAAAATTAACACCAAAATTATATGTGTTGCAGAACATACTAGTACTTTATTTTCTATAAAGCTGCATCATGGTGGGCATTTTACAGATAATCCTGGAAGGAAATACTTGAATGGAAAGGTAACCTACATCGATGCGATTGACATAGATTTCTTTTCATATCATGAACTAGGGGAAATTATTCAAGATTTAGGTTACAATGGTCATGGTGTCATAATTTTTCACTTTTTAAAACCTGGTTATGATTTGGATTCTGGTTTAGAACCTTTTGGTAGTGATGAAGATGTTATAAACTTGAGTAAGTTTATAAAGGAAATGAAGGTAATAGACTTCTTCACTGAGCATGGTATGAAACCTAAAGTAAACCCATTTAAGAGTCCAAGCTCTAAAGTTAAATTTGTTTTAGAAGAAATTGTAGAGGAAGAAACTCCACTTGCTCCAAAGAAGCTGCAATTGATAGAGTACAATGAGAGTGATGTACTTAGTGAACCTATTGTTGATGAAAGTCTTCTTTACACCTGTAGTGAGAGTGATCCACATGATACATCCCAACAGAATGAGGTTCATAGTGATACTGAGAGTGACCATAATGATGCTTCCCAACAGAATGATTCACAATGATACTGATAGTGATGATGAGGACTATGTTGTTGATGATAATGAGATTGAAGATTATGAGGTTGATATGCAAGAATTTAACTTCAGTATTGATAAAGAAGTAGAGTTTATGGGTTCTGGTAATCAGGAGATTGTTGAGAATAACAACTATGAAGATATTGAGGGAATTTTTGAGGTGAACAATGATGTCTATGAATCTGATGATGAGGGTGACATTAGGAAGAAGAAACTTAAGGATCTAAAACAGCAAAATATGAATGGTAAAGATGATAATAAGACCTTCTTCTATCTTGGGCAAGACTTTGGAACACCAGAGGAGGTAAAGCAATATGTTGATTTACATGCAATAGAAACAAGAAGAAACTTAGTGTTTATAAAAAATGACAAAAATAGACTTAGGTATGGTTGTGAAGGTTCAATTGCAGTTTTTAAAAATGGGGTATTTATTGGAATTAAAAAGTGTGACTTTGGCCAAACTTCAAGAGAACATGGGATTGGGACCACTAAGAAAGATGCTGTTGGACAAGTGGACAAAAATAAAGATGGAATCAATGCTTTTCAAGATGTGGTCCAACAGAAAAAGAGAAAAAGGGTTAGGGCACAAGATCTACTATGCAAATGGGTGTTGTTAGTATCCAAAGAAAGTACCTCTCAAACTTGGGTTGTCAAAACATTAAAAGATGAACATACCTACATTCACTCAAGATATATTAAGCAGTGCACATACAAATACCTTTCCACAGAGTTAGTTGATCAAGTATCAAACAATCCCAAAATCCCAATTAAAGCTGTTAAAGCTCAGTGTGAATCTAAACTTGATATTAAAGTCTCAAAGATGAAGGCATATAGGGCTTTACAGGAAGCACACAAAGTTGTTAAAGGTGACTATGTTGAGCAATATGGTGCTTTAAGAGATTATGTTTTAGAATTAATGAGATGTAATCCTGGATCTACTGTTAAGATTGAAGTTGAACCTGGTAACCATGGAGAAAACACTAGGGTCTTTAAAAGAATATACATATGTTTGGGTGTTATGAAAAAGGGATTCAAATCAATTGGTAGAGATTTAATTGGTGTTGATGGTGCCTTCATGAAAGAGCCTGCTAGAGGATAGTTGTTGACAGCTATTGGACTAGACTCAAATAATTGTATTTATCCGGTTGCATATACAATTGTTGAAGCTGAACACACTAACTCATGGATATGGTTTCTTGAGCTATTAGGAGCAGATTTAGAGCTAGATCAACTCTCCAACTTCACCTTCATGAGTGATAGGCAAAAAGTAAGTTTATTTACAATGTAAAACACTGTATTTATATATATCTTACTAAAATATTGATGTTGATGTTGCATTTGTTAAACTGTGACAGGGGTTGATTAATGCAGTTTCACATGTGTTTCCTGTGGCTGAACATCGTTACTGTGTAAGGCACATTCATCAGAACATGAAGAAAACATGGAATGGAAAGGTGTACACACAACATTTATGGAAATGTGCTATGGCAACAACTGTTCCAGAGTTTGAAAAGGCAATGAAGTCCCTAAAAGACTTCAATGTTGACTGCCATAAATACTTAGCAGATATCCCACCTAGACATTGGGCTAGAAGCCATTTCTCAGGTTTGTAATTTTGTTATTCCAACAAGATTGTTAAATAATTCAAGTATATGATATTGATACTATAAAACTGTTAAATTCCATGTTGTTAGGTAGAGCAGTTTCAGATGTTTTGTTAAATAACATGTGTGAAGTGTTAAACCGATGGTTGGTTGATGCAAGGGATAAACCCATCATTTCTGCATTAGAATATGTTAGAGAGTATTTGATGAAGCGAATTGTGAATGTGATGGTTAAAGCAAACAATGAGGATGCAAGTAATCGGATTTTAACTCCACATGGGACCAAACTATTTGAAGCAAACAAGAAAGAAGCAAGTAAGTTCTCAGTGTTGTGGAGTGGTAGTCAAAAATACCAAGTTAATGGGCTAAAAGGTGAACAAGTTGTGGTGGATTTGGGTACTAAAGAGTGTGCATGTAGGAGGTGGGAAATAACAGGCATGCCCTGCAAGCATGCCATTGCTGCACTTTACAACAGGACTGCTAATGATGATGAAGTTAATCCACCAGAACAGTGGGTTCACCCAGTTTATATGATGAGCACATGGCGAAAAACTTATGCATTTACTATCAATCCTGTAAACTGGAGAGCTTTGTGGCCTAAGTCTGCTATTCCTTATACCTTAATCCCACCTAAGATAATAGCAACTGCAGGTAGGCCAAAGAAAAATAGAAGAAAAAGTTTAGAAGAGAACGACAACATTACAAAGGATGACAAGTTGTCCAAGAAGGGTAAAAGCATTCAATGTTCAAATTGCAAAGAATTTGGTCATAATATAAGAGGGTGCAAGAGTGAAGGAGCAAGTTCTAAAAGGAAAAGTGATGCTTCAGGAAGTGGTACTAAGAAGAAGAAATCAAAAAGTGGAACAAGTTAAAGAAGTCTGTGCAACTATGTTGTCTTTTGTTTGTGCACATTCATCTTGTGCTTTTGTTTAGCTATGTTATTCATCTTTTGTGGTTTGTAATGCATTTTGAAACAGAACTTGTGGCTTGTATGTTACACTAGATGTTTGGGTTGTAATGTATTTACAACTTGTGGCTTGTAATTTGAACTAGCAGTTTGGAATGTATTTTGAATCAGTAAATTATGGCATTTAATCAGAAACTTGAAGTTTGTAACTTTTCTTTTGTTACACTCTTTTGTTAGACTTGATGTAAGAAACATTGAATACAACAAAACATAAACCAAATTACCCATTCATTGATTGCATTGATTACACCAGTGTACAAACTTAAATGAAATACAACAACACAAGTACAAACTTAAATGAACTACAACAACACATCAGGTCTACAATATCAAAAGAAAATTTCCAAAATGAAATTACTTAAACAAAAAAAAGAACATTAAGCAAATTAACCAGCTACAAATTATCCACATCTTCAACCTTCTTGATATTCTTTGTTCAGCATTCAAAAGCTCTTCAACTAATTCATTCGCTCTCACTTCAGCAGTTGGTGGATCAATCCAAACGAAAAACCTGCAATTAGAGTACTAAGCACGAAATCATGGTAATTATGTAAACAATATAACATTAATTCGTGTATTGTAAGCAATAAAATTTGGGGTTTTTTGTTTACCTTAGTTGGGCATGAATAGTATCGCCTATTTGGATTCTTCGACGTTGATGAAATACGAATAACAGCTGGCCGGCCACAATTACAAATCACCATTGTTACTGTTTTTCAAATTAGGGTTAGGGTTACAAGTCGTGAAAGTGGGAAAACTGGGATAATAGGGACGATTTGATTTGTTTATAAAGGGGAACAAGTTACACTTGTCGTCCCTGAAGAAGCTAAAAGACTTAAACACCCTCACATGTTTCTCACGTGCTTGAGGTTAACAGATTTATGTGACGGAAGATGAACAGAAGGACGACCAGCGATATTAAATATAAGATTAGGGACGACGAAAGAAAAAAAAAAGAAAAAGGACGACCTGAGAAGGCTAGAAACAAGTTTAGGGACGACGAGCGTAATTTTGTCTTAAGTTTTTCACCATGCTTATATTGTGTCTTCTTTAGTACAAAAACTATCATGTTCCACATGTGACATATTTTAGAAATGCATTTGGTTATGGCTAAAAATTAGTTTAGTCTTATTGAGGTTAAGGAAACTTACACATCATCGCATTGGCCAAAAGGCTCTCGTAAAGGGGTATATTGATGTTACTCTATATTTATGCTATTAAGTTAGGTCAACGTAACCCGACTCTTCCCCAACATGACCGACTAGTCCCTCCAAAATCCCAACCGAATTACTAAACTCTTCAAGGTGCAACACCTTTAAGAGCCTTTCTTTCTTTTTATTTTTCTTTATTTAATAAAGCCCGATTGGTTGACTTTGGGTATCCGTTTCATCAGGAGGATGATAATTACATGGATGCAATTAAACTAGTAATCCAAATTAAAGAATCTAATTGCCATGACTGATGTAGTCAAAGAGCTAAACCGCTTCACCAAAACTGGTTTAATTTCCGATCTGGATATACAAGACACACACATCTCATCCTAAATTACCAATCTACCCTCTTGGCAGATGGGGTCCGCTTATCAAATTTGGTAACCGAAGAGGGGGCCCATCATATCACGGTGTGGTTTATGAACGTCTCTTAGCTATGTACATATGTGCAGCCGTGGACTCGAGGCTGACGACAATTATGGAAAATGAAATTAACGAGTTGAAAGTGTAGCGACCCGACCAAATCATGTTTGACGACGCCGACTATTTAGGTTCCGTTACGTGGTCATAAGTCTTTATCATGACGTTTGACCAAAATATGTCGCATTTATTTCATAAGTAAAAGGATGTTTCAAGTTTACAAATGTAGTTCAAAAGACTAGTTACATTACAATGTTTAACGTACGAATGAAACCTATGCGACACAATTTAAAGTAGCCAAAAGGCGCTCCAACTATGCATGTATACTCGACATCCAAGCAAGTATCAAAAGTAATGAGCGGAAGCATGTATCACACAAATGTTCAAGGACCTGAGAAAAACATAGAAAACTGTCAACGAAAAACGTTGGTGAAATCATAGGTGTATTAATAAAAGTTATATTTTGAACCACAAGATTTAGTATTTCCATAAAATTGATCATCCAAAAGTTGCATTCCAAAAGTTGGTTCGCGAGCACCCAATTATCAATGCTTAACATTCCTTCCATAGAACCCCATCACAATAGTGTTAGAACATACACTGTTTCTCGAAAATATATTTCATTCGTAAACGGTAGCGAACCGTTTGAATGAGGGTTTGTCAAACCCATATGGATCCATACAACATAAGTTCTCGCTTACACCCGGCAAGTGTAACTAATGATAATCGAATTGAGGATTTTTGTTCTAAACTCGCTGTAGAATGTTTGTTTCATCGGACTTGTGTTCAAAACATAAAAGTAAGCAGTATAAGATGTAACAAAGTATATGTTTCTCAGCCCACGATTTAAAAGTATAAAAGTTGTTGAAAAGGTGGGACTATGATCTCACCTCGAGTGCACGAGTATAAATGTACTTCACAAAGTAAATGTGTGCATGAAAGTTGCTTAGCCTTGACCTAAACAAATAAGTTGTATCAATTAACCGGTTACGACACAAGGTAGGGTGAAATGTGTTCAATTAGTCCTATGGCTCGTTACGACTCGAATAGTATAGCAAGTGAATCACGTTGTCAAGTTTCATGCAAGAATCAAGTATAAAATAAGATTAGAACGATTGCATAAGTGTTTTGTTAAGTTTGACTAAAAGTCAAACTTGGTCAAAGTCAATGAAAAAGTCAATGGGGTCGGGTCGGGTCCCGAACTATTTTCATGAGCTTAGAAATCATATATGAGCATGTTGTCCAAGTTTCATGTTGATCGGGGGTGTGTAGCATAGCAAACATTATTCAAAAATCGACAAAGTTGGACAGACCACTTTGGCGCGCCGCGCGGGTATATGGCGCGCCGCGCCATTACCTGTGCAGAGAATTCTGGCAGTTTTCACACTCAAGCACGAATCCAACTTCAAATACCCATAAATCCTAAACCGTAAACATCCAAAACAAGTATCTTATATCGTTGGAAAGGTATTTTGACAAGGAATACAACTAACTACTTTTCACCAAGCAAAAACATCAATTACAATAACCGAAAACTCGTCAATTGATCAATAAAGGTTTATTTTCAAAGTTCAAGTTCATCAAATGCATTTTAAGTTTCGGGAATCCAATTCACACATATGATATGCCGTTTTGAAGGTAATGAAACATGCATTACAACTAAACACTTACAAATAACATTTCATGGCATTCAAGCATCAAAAAGTTCGTTTTAAGTCTATCAAACCCTAACCAAAATCCACAAAAATCAATATTCATGTTTTTGAAGTTTTCTTAGTCAACCTATGCATCAAAACGAAGCTAGTGATACTAGTAACACAATTAAAACATGAACTTTAACAATTTAACAACATTAACTCATCTAAAATTAAAGATTAAGCACACCCATTTTCAAGTTCATGCTAGTTACTTCAAAACAACAAATCGAGCAAATAAATCATATTTTCATGTTATACACGAGCCATAGACACTAACTAACACCATTTCAAGTCAAAACACGAATTTAGAGAAATCTGGAGTTTTTAGAAACTTTACCCCAAGCTATGAAATTGGTACCAAATCGAAGAGGATGAAGAGAGGATCACGAAAAAGTAATTTGTTTTGATGTTTGCTTCTCCAATCGGATTTAGATGATGAATTTGTGAGGATGGGTGTTTGAGTTCATGAAAGGGAAGTAGAGAGAAAAGAGGGAGAAGGTGGGAGGTGAAATGAATGGGTGGATAACGTGGGTTGACTAGTTGACCTAGTCAACTAGTTTGCCCACTTGGCAACCTCGGTCCCTCAAGTTTCAAAGCGGGTGCGGGAATTAACCAAACGAATATTTTAAAAACGCTCGAGTAAACGAGTGATGTTATAATTAAATAACGGGAAAAATTAAGAACATTGGTCAACGGAAACTACGAATTTAAATAACGAAAGATTTTATTTAAAAAAAAAAGTGTTAAAAATAAATTTAACGGAAAAACGCGGGATGTTACAGAAAGTCCGCACGTTGCGGCTGGGTAATATTTAGAAAAACATTTTATGAAGAAAAAAAAAATAGCTGAGGTGATGCTGACATCATCATGACGTTTGCGCTGGTTACCGTTCATTATTTTTGTGTTTTAGTGATAGGTATAACTGGAAAAGAACCCGATTCGAACCTATATGACATCGTCTTAGCAATATGTGCTTCACAAAAGGAGACTAACGCTATTTCGCGATTGCTTCCTGGAATCAAGGTCTCGAGTTTAATGAATAAAAAACACATGTTAACATGGTTGTTGAGGGGTTACATTAGAGGTTCTCATTATGAATATACAGCTGAAGCAGTATTTAAGATGTTTGATTTGGGTCTGTATCCTGAGTTTTTGGATTGGGCTGCAGTTTTGCATGGACTGAGGAAACGGGTCAACCAGTCTGGAAACTTTGAGACGTATTTTAAACTTTGCAAGCAGTTATCTGTTGCTGGTTTGACCGGACCTTGTCTTATACATATGTACATATACATAAAGAGATATAAGCTTCGGGGTGATCAAAATGTTTTAATCATTCGAATTAGAAACTACAACTTCTATAGTGTATAAAGTTAAAGATGATGATGTATATGTGTAATGTGTATAGAGCTATGTTGATATTATATGTTCCCATGTGTATCTTGTAATTTTGGTTTATGAAGATTCGAAGTCTCTCTTATGGTATTTTTGCTCAAGCTGTTACATTTTTGGATTAATGATTGTGAAACTCGTCTCGTGCTTGAACTTTACTGGGTAAGTTTCAAGAATCTTTGTTCTGAGTTTCTAGAATTTGGATCAAGAATATTGAAATGCATCAACATGCATCTTATTTTGGTGGAGTCAATCGTTTGTTAGTTAAAGTTCTACCAAAGAGCCAATGGCTTGGCGGTATCGAGGTTACCCTTACAACCTTGAGGTTGAGAATTCGAGTCCTGCTTAGGACAATTCGTGGTGTATATATTCGAGTTAGATTTAGGTGGGTGTATGAGTTTGTCTTTCAAAAAAAAAAGTTCTAATTTTTTAAAGTTGTACAATATAGATTAATGATCCTGAAATCATCTTGAACTTTACTGACTAGGTTCAAGAATCTTGGTTCAAGTTCTTACCTTTTGAATCAAGAATCTTGAAATGCATCAAGATCAAAGTTTTGGTCAAAGTCAACTGTATCATCCTTTTAAAGTTGGTGTTAAATACGGAGTATTAATTTTTAGATCAGGGATCATGTACTGCATCAACTTAGAATGAATTTTTTTTTTAAATAGTAATTTTTTTAAAGAGACTTGAAAAAATGGAAATTTTATCAAAATCATTTCGAAAATGGTAAAACCGAAGTTTCAAAGTTCGGTTTTGCCAAATCCGAAGTTTGGAACTTCGATTTTGTTTTGTTTTTTTTTTTTTTTTTGACCCTATACCTATATAATTAAAGCATATGGTGATGATTTTATGTTAGATTAAGTTTAAGGTAATATATTGAAGAAGAAAGGTTAAAAATGGAGATTTTAATGGAGGTTTGTTAAAATATAATGTTTTTCTAGATTATACTAGAAATAATTAGTAACATTAGATATTTTCTAATGTAATAGATATTTAATTACAAATACTAGCTAGAAGAAACTAGATTTAGCTAGTTAAGAAATTACTAGAAAAAATTACACCGACATATGTATGCTATAAATAGGTGTTGGATGTCAAATGAATGTACACAAGAGATCTCAAATCAATAAAACTCATTTCTCTAAATCTGTTCCATATTCTCTTATTTACAAAGACTACCCCTCATCTATCACATATAAATAATACTACTCATCACTTTTATATAACCTATAAATTAAAACCAATCAAGTTCTAATTAATCTAAAACTATAACAATTTTAACAAGTGGTATCAAGAGCCGTTTGGGTGTTCGTTCGAGTACACCATGTAACATCCCGCCTTTTTCCGTCAACTTTTCCGTTTAACTATTTATGTTCCGTTATATGTTTATAACACGTCTCGTTGATACGTGTTTGAATTATCTTGTTTAGGTAATTCCCGCACCCGTTTTAAAGTTAAGGGACCAAACTTGCCAAGGGTTGAAACTTTTGACTAGGTCAAAGAGTCAACCCTCATCCTCATCCATTCAATCTCATCTCTTTCACTCTTACTACTTCAACTTTTCTCTCAACTTCCATACAAAGATTCATCATCCAAAATCGAGCTAGCGGTCATCTTGCCAAACAAATTACATATTTGAACTCCTCGTGATCTCCTCTTCAATTCCATACCAACTTCATCTCATTTGGGTAACTTTCTAAAATCACTAGATTTTGTGTTCTTGATTTTTTTAACTTATAAAAGTGTTAATTAGTGTCTATGGCTCAAGTCTAACATGAATATATGATTTATATGCTCGATCTCGTTGTTTTAGTGTAACTAGCATGAACTTGAATTTTGGTGTGTTGTTCTTGAATTTTGGATGATCATATGTTGTTTGATGATGAAAGTTCATGTTTAAATTGTGTTCCTAACATCACTAGCTTCAAATTGGTATGTAGGTTGACATGGATTAGTTTCATAATCATGATTGTTGAATTTGTGATTTTGGGTTAGGGTTTGATAGAAGTAAATTGAATCTTGATGCATTAAATGCTTGATAATGTTAATTGTAAGTGTTAGGTTGTGTTGTATGCTTAATTACCTTCGAAACGGCATACCGTTCATGTAATTTGGTTGCCAAATCATTAAATTGCATTTATGACTTGTATGCATTGAATGAGGAACATTAATTGCGGTTTTTGGTTGTTGCAAGTGGAAGTTTGATTGATGATATGTGTTTAGTTGTTTTACTCGTCAAAATACCTTTCCAACGATGTATGATAGGCGTTATAAGTGTTTGCGGGTCAAGAGTTGTGTTAGAAAAGGTTTTGGTTCGTGCACACTTTGAAAAACTGACCAGGATTCTCTGCCCAGGTAGTGGCGCGGCGCGCCCCAACCCCGCGCGGCGCGCAGAATCACCTGGCCAGATTCTGTCCAACTTGGTCAATTTTTGAATAATGTTTGCTATGCTACGCACCTCCGATTCACATGTAACTTGTCCTAACATGCTCATACATGATTAAAAACCTCAGAAAAATAGTTCGGGACACGACCCGAACGTGTTGACTTTTTCGTTGACTTTGACCGACCAAGTTTGACTTTTTGTCAAACTTAGCCAATAAATTATGCAATCTTTCTAACATGCTTTTATACTTGTGTCTTGCATGAAACTTGATGATTTGATTCACATGCTATATTAATCGAGTCGTATTGAGCCATAGGACTAATTGAACATCTTTGACCCTTCGTGACTATCGTTATTAATACAACCTATTTGTTTAGGTCAAGACTAGCATTGTTCTTTGCACACGTTACTTGTCGAAGTACTTTTTGGTTCGTGCATACAAGGTGAGATCATAGTCCCACTTTTACTCTTTTAAACTTACTTTTGGGATGAGAAAACATAAACGATTCTTTTGAACTAAGTGAACACAAGAACGGGAAAACAAACATTCTACATACGAGTTTAGAACGAAAATCCTCAATCCGATTATCATTAGTTACATCAGATGGTGTAAGCGAGAACTTATGTTATATGGCCATATGGGTTTGACAAACCCTCATTCAAACGGTTCGCTACCGTTTACGAATGAAATATATTTTCGGGAACAGTGTTGTTCTAGCACTAATTGATGGGGTATTCAACGGACGGAACGTTAAGCTTTGATAATTGGGTGCTCGTGAATATTAACTTTTAGAATGTACTATGGCTTTATCGATGTTGCAAATCTTGTGGTTCAACTTACTATTACTCATTTACTTATTTAAACCTATGATTTCACCAACGTTTTCGTTGACAGTTTCTCTATGTTTTTCTCAGGTCCTTGAACTTAGGTGATACATGCTTCCGCTCATACTATTTGATACTTGCATTGGATGTCGAGTATACTTGCATACGTGGAGCGTCTTTTTGACTACTTTTAATCGTGTCGCATGTGTTTCATACAAACTTTAAACATTGCTATGTACTTGTTATGGAAACTACTTTTGTAAACTTTGAAACACCCTTATTTATGAAATGAATGCGACATACTTTTCGGTCAAACTTTGTTATAAAGACTTACGACCATGTAATGGGACCATACGTAGATGACGCCGTCATTTGACGATTTGTCGGGGTCGCTACAAGTGGTATCAGAGCTTTGGTTGTAGGGATTTAGAGTTCATTGGTGTCAACCCCGCGTCTTAGGGTACATTGGTGAGTCTAGACTACAACCGGCATATAGACTTGACGTAGGAATTACTTGACTATTTGTGCATTTATACTCGAACTCTCTTACTCATATCTACTCTTATCCTATCTAAATCTTGCGTTGTATAATTTAATTGACACGCCACCTTGACTATATGATGTAATGTCGAATGCACATATGAATTAGGGTAATATAATTCCCAGAAATTATATTACGGTGACTCATATGAACATACCAACATTATGACATAAAGAATTTAAGGCGGGTCAAGGATAATTTTCTCTCTATCTTTATCCCATATCACGGTTAGTATTATTTAGAATACTAACCAACGGTATTCTTTTGTTTTGAAGGAACAATGGCTCCTCGTCGTGTACGCCGCAATGAAACTCCCGAACAAGCTCTCGAACGGATGATAGCTACCGCCGTAGATGCGGCCATGGCCGGTCACTCTTCCAACAACAATAACAATAACAACAACCACAACAACAACAACAACAATGGGGCCGGTAACTCAAACGAGGGATGCTCCTACAAAGCTTTCATGGGGTGCAAACCTCACACTTATGATGGAACCGGTGGACCGGTTGTGCTTACTCGTTGGTTTGAACAAACCGAGGCCGTCTTTAGCATAAGCGGTTGTCGGGATCAAGACAAGGTCAAATACTCCACCCACACGTTCTCCGGTGTTGCTCTCACTTGGTGGAACACCTATGTTCAATCGGTGGGTACCGATGAAGCTCATGCCCTCTCTTGGACCGATTTGAAGGAAAAGATGATTGTCGAATATTTTCCGCGCGAAGAAACCCGAAAGCTTGAGGAAGAACTAAGAGCTTTGAAAGCGGTCGGAAACGACCTTAAAGCTTATAATCAACGCTTCGCCGAACTATCCTTGATGTGTCCTAATCTTGTTAACCCCGAATCTCAAAGGATTGAGCTCTACATGCTCGGTCTTCCAAAAAGCATCAAACAAGGGGTGATGTCATCCAAACCCACTACTCATCAAGCCGCTATGAACATGGCTCGCCAACTAATTGAAACGGTTGACGAAATCGTAGTGCCGGCTCCTAAGGCCGAGGACAAGTCGGGTGGCAACAAAAGGAAATGGGAAGCCACTCCATCAACCAACTACAACAACAACACCTTCACCAAAAAGCCCTTCAACAACGACGGCAAGAAGGGTTATGTCGGAAACTTACCTTTGTGCAACAAGTGCCACAAACATCATTACGGCGAATGTAACAAGCTAATTTGTCACCGTTGCCAAGGAGTTGGTCATAGGGCCAACAATTGCACAAGCACCGCCCCCGTCGCTCGAAAGGGGCCCAATCCTCCAAGGACGGTCACTTGTTATGAATGTGGCCAAACGGGCCATTATAAGAACGAATGCCCGAAAAAGAAAGCCAACCCCAACAACCGAGGCCGAGCCTTTAACATCAACACCGAGGAAGCCCGAGATGACAATGAACTAGTCACGGGTACGTTTCTTCTCAACAACTCTTATGTTACTTGCTTATTCGATTCGGGTGCCGATAAATGTTTTGTGTCCAAGACTTTAGCTCCTACCCTTTGCACTCCACCACACCCTTTAGATACTACTTATTCCATCGAAGTGGCCGACGGAAAACTCTTAAGTGCCGACACATATTACCGGGGGTGTACTTTGAACATTTTGGGTAAGGAATTTGAAATTGACTTGATACCCATGGAACTAGGAAGCTTTGATGTAATAATCGGTATGAATTGGTTAGTCAAAACGAAATCTCACATTCTTTGTGATCTTAACGCAATCCGAATTCCTATCGAGAATGGTGAACCTTTGATCGTCTATGGCGATAAGAGTTGCACCGGACTCAACCTCGTTTCGAGTATTAAAGTTAGAAAACTACTCCGTAAGGGTTGTTTTGCGATCCTTGCTCACGTTAAGAAAGTCGAGTCCGATGAGAAGCACATCGATGATGTGCCAATTGTTAGTGACTATTCCGATGTATTTCCCGACGAATTACCGGGTCTTCCACCTCATCGACCGGTTGAATTTCAAATCGATCTTATTCCAGGAGCCGCACCCGTAGCGCGTGCACCATATAGACTCGCTCCATCTGAAATGCAAGAATTGCAAAGTCAAATCCAAGAACTACTTGATCGTGGTTTTATCCAACCTAGCCATTCACCTTGGGGCGCTCCGATTTTGTTTGTTAAAAAAAAAGACGGATCCCTACGAATGTGCATTGATTATCGTGAACTAAATAAATTGACGGTTAAGAACCGATATCCTCTTCCTCGCATCGATGACCTCTTTGATCAACTACAAGGGTCTTGTGTATATTCGAAAATCGATCTCCGCTCGGGTTATCATCAATTGAGGGTTAAGGGGGAAGATGTCTCCAAAACCGCTTTCCGAACTCGTTATGGTAGTTATGAATTCCTTGTCATGCCATTTGGTCTCACTAACGCACCGGCGGTGTTCATGGATCTTATGAACCGCGTGTGCAAACCGTATCTCGATAAATTCGTTATTGTGTTCATCGATGACATATTGATCTATTCTAAAAATGAAGAAGAGCACGAACAACATCTCCGACTTGTGCTTGAACTTTTAAGACAAGAACAACTCTATGCCAAATTCTCCAAGTGTGAATTTTGGTCAAAGGAAGTTCAATTTCTTGGTCATGTTGTAAGTGACCAAGGTATTAAAGTCGATCCAACGAAAATCGAAGCCATTAGCAAATGGGAGACTCCTACTACTCCTACTCACATTCGTCAATTTTTGGGTCTCGCCGGGTACTATCGTAGATTCATCGAAAACTTCTCTTTGGTTGCACGTCCTCTAACCGCATTGACTCACAAGGGAAAGAAATTCATTTGGGCGACCGAACATGAATCCGCATTCCAAATCTTGAAAACGAAGCTAACCACCGCTCCTATCTTGTCACTTCCCGAAGGCAATGATGACTTTGTTGTATATTGTGATGCCTCGAAACATGGTTTTGGGTGTGTATTGATGCAACGAACGAAAGTCATTGCTTATGCTTCTCGACAACTCAAAATTCATGAACGAAACTATACGACACATGATCTCGAACTCGGAGCCGTTGTCTTTGCACTTAAAATGTGGAGACACTATCTTTATGGAACCAAGAGTACTATCTTTACCGACCACAAAAGCCTCCAACACATTTTCGATCAAAAGCAACTAAACATGAGACAACGAAGGTGGATTGAAACCTTAAACGATTACGATTGCGAGCTTCGTTACCATCCCGGGAAGGCAAATGTAGTAGCCGATGCTTTAAGTCGAAAAGAAAGAGCGGTGCCTCTTCGTGTCCGAGCCTTAAACATCACCATCCACACAAACCTTAATAGCCAAATTCGGGTAGCCCAAGATGAGGCTCTCAAGGATGAAAACCTTTCAAACGAGCTCTTGAACATTCTCGTCTCTCGATTCGAAATTAGGGAGACCGGACTCCGATATTACGCCGGAAGGATTTGGGTGCCTAGTTATGGGGACCTACGAAGCCTTATTTTAGACGAAGCCCATAAGTCACGATACTCGATTCACCCCGGTGCCAATAAGATGTACCACGACCTTAAACAACTATATTGGTGGCCGAACATCAAAAGGGACGTAGCTACTTATGTTTCCAAGTATTTGACATGTTCCAAAGTCAAAGCCGAACACCAAAGACCGTCCGGACTACTTCAACAACCCGAGATCCCGCAATGGAAGTGGGAAAGGATAACGATGGATTTTATCACCAAGTTACCAAAAACGACGGGCGGTTATGATACCATTTGGGTTATTGTTGACCGTCTCACCAAATCCGCACACTTCCTTGCCATGAAAGAAACGGACAAAATGGAGAAACTTGCGCAACTTTACATTAAGGAGATCGTAGCCCGACACGGTGTACCTTTATCGATTATCTCCGACCGAGATGGCCGTTTCGTTTCTAGATTTTGGCGTACATTGCAAGAAGCGTTGGGAACGCGTTTAGACATGAGCACCGCATATCATCCTCAAACCGATGGACAAAGCGAACGTACAATTCAAACCTTAGAGGACATGTTACGAGCTTGCGTGGTTGATTTCGGAAAAGCTTGGGACAAGCACTTACCTCTCGCCGAGTTCTCTTACAACAATAGTTATCACGCGAGTATTAAAGCCGCACCTTTTGAAGCGCTATATGGCCGCAAATGTCGTTCACCTCTTTGTTGGGCCGAGGTAGGCGACGTGCAAATCACCGGACCCGAACTCATTCACGAAACCACCGAGAAAATCGTTCAAATCCGAGATAGGCTTAGGACGGCCCGAAGTCGTCAAAAGAGCTATACCGACAAACGACGCAACGATCTTGAATTTCAAATCGGTGACCGAGTAATGTTAAAAGTCGCACCTTGGAAGGGTGTAATCCGTTTTGGGAAACGCGGGAAGCTAAATCCGCGGTATATTGGTCCTTTCGAAATCTTGGAGCGTATTGGAACCGTTGCTTATCGTTTAGATCTTCCGCCTCAATTGAACTCCGTTCATCCTACCTTCCATGTATCTAACTTGAAAAAGTGTCTTGCCGAACCCGATATCGTCATCCCTCTCGAAGAACTTACTATCGATGACAAACTTCATTTTGTGGAGGAACCGGTTGAAATTGTGGACACCTCCGTCAAGACATTGAAACAAAGCCGAATACCGATTGTTAAGGTTCGTTGGAATGCCAAAAGAGGACCCGAGTTTACTTGGGAAAGACAAGATCAAATGCAAAGGAAGTATCCTCATCTATTCGTGAATTCGGAAACGCAAGATCTCGAGGAAGAAACAACGACTACTACGCCTACTTAAATTTCGGGACGAAATTTCTTTTAAGGTGTAGGTAATGTAACATCCCGCCTTTTTCCGTCAACTTTTCCGTTTAACTATTTATGTTCCGTTATATGTTTATAACACGTATCGTTGATACGTGTTTGAATTATCTTGTTTAGGTAATTCCCGCACCCGTTTTAAAGTTAAGGGACCAAACTTGCCAAGGGTTGAAACTTTTGACTAGGTCAAAGAGTCAACCCTCATCCTCATCCATTCAATCTCATCTCTTTCACTCTTACTACTTCAACTTTTCTCTCAACTTCCATACAAAGATTCATCATCCAAAATCGAGCTAGCGGTCATCTTGCCAAACAAATTACATATTTGAACTCCTCGTGATCTCCTCTTCAATTCCATACCAACTTCATCTCATTTGGGTAACTTTCTAAAATCACTAGATTTTGTGTTCTTGATGTTTTTAACTTATAAAAGTGTTAATTAGTGTCTATGGCTCAAGTCTAACATGAATATATGATTTATATGCTCGATCTCGTTGTTTTAGTGTAACTAGCATGAACTTGAATTTTGGTGTGTTGTTCTTGAATTTTGGATGATCATATGTTGTTTGATGATGAAAGTTCATGTTTAAATTGTGTTCCTAACATCACTAGCTTCAAATTGGTATGTAGGTTGACATGGATTAGTTTCATAATCATGATTGTTGAATTTGTGATTTTGGGTTAGGGTTTGATAGAAGTAAATTGAATCTTGATGCATTAAATGCTTGATAATGTTAATTGTAAGTGTTAGGTTGTGTTGTATGCTTAATTACCTTCGAAACGGCATACCGTTCATGTAATTTGGTTGCCAAATCATTAAATTGCATTTATGACTTGTATGCATTGAATGAGGAACATTAATTGCGGTTTTTGGTTGTTGCAAGTGGAAGTTTGATTGATGATATGTGTTTAGTTGTTTTACTCGTCAAAATACCTTTCCAACGATGTATGATAGGCGTTATAAGTGTTTGCGGGTCAAGAGTTGTGTTAGAAAAGGTTTTGGTTCGTGCACACTTTGAAAAACTGACCAGGATTCTCTGCCCAGGTAGTGGCGCGGCGCGCCCCAACCCCGCGCGGCGCGCAGAATCACCTGGCCAGATTATGTCCAACTTGGTCAATTTTTGAATAATGTTTGCTATGCTACGCACCTCCGATTCACATGTAACTTGTCCTAACATGCTCATACATGATTAAAAACCTCAGAAAAATAGTTCGGGACACGACCCGAACGTGTTGACTTTTTCGTTGACTTTGACCGACCAAGTTTGACTTTTTGTCAAACTTAGCCAATAAATTATGCAATCTTTCTAACATGCTTTTATACTTGTGTCTTGCATGAAACTTGATGATTTGATTCACATGCTATATTAATCGAGTCGTATTGAGCCATAGGACTAATTGAACATCTTTGACCCTTCGTGACTATCGTTATTAATACAACCTATTTGTTTAGGTCAAGACTAGCATTGTTCTTTGCACACGTTACTTGTCGAAGTACTTTTTGGTTCGTGCATACAAGGTGAGATCATAGTCCCACTTTTACTCTTTTAAACTTACTTTTGGGATGAGAAAACATAAACGATTCTTTTGAACTAAGTGAACACAAGAACGGGAAAACAAACATTCTACATACGAGTTTAGAACGAAAATCCTCAATCCGATTATCATTAGTTACATCAGATGGTGTAAGCGAGAACTTATGTTATATGGCCATATGGGTTTGACAAACCCTCATTCAAACGGTTCGCTACCGTTTACGAATGAAATATATTTTCGGGAACAGTGTTGTTCTAGCACTAATTGATGGGGTATTCAACGGACGGAACGTTAAGCTTTGATAATTGGGTGCTCGTGAATATTAACTTTTAGAATGTACTATGGCTTTATCGATGTTGCAAATCTTGTGGTTCAACTTACTATTACTCATTTACTTATTTAAACCTATGATTTCACCAACGTTTTCGTTGACAGTTTCTCTATGTTTTTCTCAGGTCCTTGAACTTAGGTGATACATGCTTCCGCTCATACTATTTGATACTTGCATTGGATGTCGAGTATACTTGCATACGTGGAGCGTCTTTTTGACTACTTTTAATCGTGTCGCATGTGTTTCATACAAACTTTAAACATTGTTATGTACTTGTTATGGAAACTACTTTTGTAAACTTTGAAACACCCTTATTTATGAAATGAATGCGACATACTTTTCGGTCAAACTTTGTTATAAAGACTTACGACCATGTAATGGGACCATACGTAGATGACGCCGTCATTTGACGATTTGTCGGGGTCGCTACACACCATGACTACCGTTGGTGCGTACAATATTCCCGTCCCCATCTTTGATGGTGATAACTATGATTTTTTGAGTATCCGAATGAAGACATATTTCCAAGCTCAAAGCATATGGGATATTGTCGAAGTCGGTTTTACAACTCCAAAAGACGTCGAAACTCTGTCCGCGGAAGAACAGGAAAAATACAACAAAAATGTTGTAAAAAATGCTGCTGCTCTAGGATATATTCAACAAGCCTTGACACCGTCCATATTTTCACGAATCATGGGAGCTACGACAGCCAAGGAGGCGTGGAAAATACTTCAAGAAGAATTTCAAGGAAACGTCAAGGTAAGATCTGTCAAACTACTAACTCTAAGACGAGATTTTGAAAATTTAAATATGAAGGAAACTGAGACCGTTAAAGACTACTATTCTAAAATTAAAGAAATAGTAAATCAAATGAGTGCCTATGGAGATAATATAACTGATAAAAGGATCCTAGAAAAAATACTCATCAGTATGACAGAAAAATACGATCATGTCATTACCGCTATTGAAGAGTCAAAAGACATCGAGACTCTGTCAGTAACGGAATTAATTGGCTCTCTTGAAGCGTATGAGGCTAGACTGAGTCGGCGTAATGAAAATTCACTTGAAAGTGCCTTTCAGTCTAAACTCAAATTACGGTCTTAAAAATCAAACAATGGGGGAAAAGAAATCTTGAAGAATATTCGAGAGGAGGAGAAAAACCCAGAACCGGGTTCGATCCGAGAAGAAAAACCTATCCTCCATGTGGTATTTGCAAAAGGACAAACCACTTGGAGAAAGATTGTTTTCACAAAGGAAAGCCACAATGCAATAACTGCAAAAGATTTGGGCATCTAGAAAAAGATTGCCGTTTAAAACAAAATCATCGAGCTAACTTCACGAAAGAAAGTGAAGATATACCGGAGAACAAAAATCAGCTATTCTATGCCTGTCATGTCGCAAATAAACAGTGGGACGATACTTGGTTGATCGACAGTGGGTGCAGCAATCACATGACAGGAGATGAAAAGTTATTTGATAGTATCAACACGTCCGTAAAGTCCCGCGTCAAACTAGGGAATGGAGCGCTTGTTGACACTAAATGCAAAGGTACTATTACTGTTCAAACTAATAACGCCACTCGATCTGTTAATGTCGTTCTTCTAGTACCAAGCTTAGCAAGTAACTTGCTAAGTGTTGGACAAATGATGGAGCACGGCTACTCTTTACTCTTCGAAGAAAATTCATGTGTTATTCGTGACAAGAAAAACAACTACAAATTAATAGTTGAAGTGCCAATGGAGAACTGCAACTTTCCACTTCGCTGGCAGTATATCATAGACACAGCAATAAAAGTACAAGTTGAAGAATCATGGCTATGGCATCGAAGATTTGGTCACTTTAACTTTCATGCACTAAAAATCCTCCAACAGAAGAATATGATGAGAGACTTGCCGAACATAGAAGAGATCACTGACACGTGTGAAAGCTGTATGATGGGCAAGCAACATCGAAAACCTTTCCCTCGTGACAAAGCCTGGAGAGCGAAAGGTATACTAGAGCTGGTGCACACCGACGTATGTGGACCAATGAGGACCCCGTCTCTTAACCAAAATAGGTACTTTATTCTCTTCATCGATGACTATTCTAGAATGACGTGGGTTTATTTCATGTGTGAAAAATCAGAAGTATTTTCGATATTTAAGAAGTTCAAGAACTTCGTAGAAAAAAGTAGTGGCCGTTATATAAAAACACTAAGGAGTGATAGAGGGAAAGAATACACCTCTACATAATTTAATAAATTTTGTGAAGATGAAGATGTTAAACGTCAACTCACTGTTGGTTACGCTCCAGAGCAGAATGGCGTCTCTGAACGCAAAAATAGAACTGTTATGGAAATGGCCAAAAGAATGATACATGAAAAAGGCCTTCCAAACAGTTTCTGGGCTGAAGCTGTATACACGGCTGTCTATATACTAAATCGATGTCCCACGAAAGTCGTAGAAAACAAGACTCCAATAGAGTCATGGAGTGGGAAGAAACCATCAGCGAAACATCTGCGAGTATTTGGGAGTATTTGCTACATCCACGTTCCTAAGGAGAAACATCACAAGCTCCAAGAAAAATCAGAAAAAGGAATATTTTTGGGCTACAGCACACAGTCTAAAGGCTACCGAGTCTATAACCTGAAGACTAATAACATCGTGATCAGCCGAGACGTGAAGTTTGACGAAGACGCTTCTTGGAACTGGGAGAAAGACAAAGTTGAAAAACAAACATATCTGATGCGGATATCGATAGAAACTCCAGCCCAACAACCACTACAAGTTGAGCATTCTGAACAACAAGAAAGTACCGGTGAAACAAGCCCTTCTACACCAACTTCTCCATCAACAAGATTACCTTTGGCGCAAGAAGATTCAAGTCTAGAGTCAACACCTGGAAGAGTCAAAGCGTTAGCAGAGATATAAGAGACTTGCAACTTTACAACTATAGAACCTGAAAGCTATGAAGTTGCAGCCAAAGATGAAAAATGGGTGTCTGCTATGAACGAAGAAATAAGAATGATCGAGAAAAACAACACATGGGAGTTAGTTGATCCTCCAGAAAATAAAGAAATCATTGGAGTAAAATGGGTTTACAAAACAAAGCTCAATCCTGATGGTTCTATACAAAAACATAAAGCAAGGCTAGTAGCTAAAGGCAATTCACAACAGCCTGGAGTCGACTACAATGAAACTTTCGCACCTGTAGCACGACTGGATACTATAAGGGCACTTGTGGCATTAGCAGCTCAACGAAGGTGGAAGATTCACCAACTAGATGTTAAATCAGCCTTTCTAAATGGGTTTCTAGAAGAAGAAATATACGTCGAGCAATCACAAGGGTTCATTCAAAAAGGAAAAGAAGAAAAAGTCCTAAAGCTCAAAAAAGCCTTATATGGACTTAAACAAGCGCCACGTGCTTGGTATAGCCGCATAGACAGCTACTTCACAAGTTCAGGTTTCAGGAGGAGTCAAAGTGAGCCTACACTCTACATCAAAACCCAAGGTAACTCTGACACTCTCATTATTTCCTTGTATGTCGATGATCTAATATATACTGGAAACAATGAGAGAATGATACAAGAGTTTAAAGAAGACATGATGAAAACATTTGAGATGAGCGACCTTGGATTGATGCGCTATTTTCTTGGCATCGAAATCAGTCAAGAAATTGAAGGCATCTTCATATGCCAAAAGAAATACATGGAAAATCTCCTGAAAAAATTTAAACTATATGGTTGTAAAACCGTCGCGATGCCACTAGTTGCCAATGAGAAGATGAGACAAGAAGATGGATCGGAGAAAGCGGATGCTTCAAGATTCAGAAGTCTCATTGGAAGTCTACTATATCTAACAGCAACAAGACCTGACATCATGTACGCAACGAGTCTACTATCCAGGTACATGCAAAACCCTACTCAAATACATTATGGAGCTTCTAAAAGAATATTAAGATACTTGCAAGGTATCATGGACTATGGAATATGGTACAAGCCTACTATAGATTCGAAGCTTCATGGATACACAGACAGTGATTGGGCCGTATCGGTGGATGACATGAGAAGTACTTCCGGATACGCATTCACACTTGGATCTGGTGTATTCTCATAGACATCAAAGAAACAAGAAACGGTGGCACAATCGTCAGCCGAAGCCGAGTACGTCGCAGCCGCAAACTCAGCTAATCAAGCTATATGGCTAAAGAGAATTCTAGAAGACATGGGCGAAAAACAGGATGAAGCTATAAAAATATTCTGCGACAACAAGTCTGCAATCGCGATGGCAAAGAATCCTGTGTTCCATGGTAAAACAAAACATATTGACATTAAATATCACTTTCTACGAGAAGTCTCAGCCAAAAAAGATATTGAATTACAATATTGCAAGACTGAAGAGCAAATTGCTGACATATTCACCAAAGCACTCCCAAGACCAAAGTTCGAGTTTCTACGCAACAGGCTCGTAGTAACATCGAAAAACATTAAGGAAGAGTGTTAAAATATAATGTTTTTCTAGATTATACTAGAAATAATTAGTAACATTAGATATTTTCTAATGTAATAGATATTTAATTACAAATACTAGCTAGAAGAAACTAGATTTAGCTAGTTAAGAAATTACTAGAAAAAATTACACCGACATATGTATGCTATAAATAGGTGTTGGATGTCAAATGGATGTACACAAGATATCTGAAATCAATAAAACTCATTTCTCTAAATCTGCTCCATATTCTCTTATTTACAAAGACTACCCCTCATCTTTCACATATAAATAATACTCATCACTTTTATATAACATATAAATAAATTAAAACCAATCAAGTTCTAATTAATCTAAAACTATAACAATTCTAACAAGGTTGAAGAAAGAGAAAGGAAGGTTACTGTTTTTTTTTTGTTCTATTTGTCTGCAAGATTTGTCCTTGTAACAGGTCATATGGCTTTTTTACTCGTAATTTATACGGAGTAATTTATTTATTGTACAGTAGTAATTTGCACCTTAATTTACTCTTTGTTCATTGTATCCATAGGGTTTTACAAAAAAATAAAAAATAAAAAAATTATAATACTAAAAAAAGCAAAACCGAACTTTTATTATTATTATTATTATTTTTTTGTAAAAAAAGAAAAAAAAATCAAAACCGAAGTTTGAAACTTCGGATTTGGCAAAACCGAAGTTTCAAACTTCGGTTTTACCATTTTTGTAACAAAAAATCCGATTTTTCCATTTTTGAAAGTGGGTTCAATAAAATTACTATTTTTAAAAAAAAATCAACTTAGAATACATGCATTTCTTACTTTAATTGTCTCACAAATGGGCCGCAAGCCGTTGGGCCTACAGGTCGAGCAAACTGTGAAGGATTAAATGGTACCGAGCATGTGGAGAGTAGTTCTTTTGGTTCTTTTGCTTATACACTGTCTTCTAATGAAGCAATTGATTTGGAATTAGTGTTTAGCGAAAATGAAATTTGGGAGGCGGTGAAAGATTGCGGAAGTTCGAAGGCTCCTGGACCGGATGGATTTAATATGGGTTCTACAAGAAAAGTTGGAACGCTATTAAAGGTGATCTTATTGAGGCTATTAATTTGTTTTGGGAAAAAAGAGAGATCTCGAAGGGATGTAACGCTTCTTTCATCACTCTCGTGCCGAAAGAATCGGATCCCGTTGGCTTGAATGATTATCGTCCGATTAGTTTAACCGGTAGCTTCTACAAGGTGATTGTGAAACATCTATCTAATCGCCTTTAAAAGGTTATTCCTAATCTTGTCGGGTTTGAACAAAGCGCTTTTATTAAAGGAATGAATATCTTAGACGGGACCCTCATTGCGAATGAAATCCTTTCGTTTCTAAAGCATAAGCACCTAAAAAGTGTTATTTTCAAAGTGGATTTTGAGAAAGCCTTTGATTGTCTTAGTTGGGAATTTTTAATGGAGATGACTGAAATTATGGAATTCAGGGTTAAATGGAGAAAATGGATATTGGCATGCTTAAAGTCGGCCTCTACCTTGATACTTGTTAATGGGTCACCGACAAGTGAATTTAATTTAGAGCGGGGGGTTAGGCAAGGCGACCCACTTTCTCCATTTCTTTTCATCTTTGCGGCAGATGGGTTGAATATCTTAACAAAAATGGCCGTGAGAAACAATTTTTTTCGGGGGTAGAAATTGGTGAGAAATTAAACATTTGTTTCAAGAATTCAGTATCATTCGGTAGTATACCGAAAATACCGGTACCGATACCGAATTCGGTCTCGTTTTCTTAATTTGGTATGGTATTCGGTTCTTGATTTTGAGAAATTTCGGTTTCGGTACTTTCAGTTTAGGTACGGTTCGGTACGTAACGGTATCTGTACCGATATCATACCTATTTTCAATCACATATAATACGATTACTTATTATATCATAATTTATCATAGATACGGAGTAATAACTTATTACGCAATTAGTTCTTATATTATTGGACAAAAATATTAATATATGTATATAAATCAATAGCTCGTTTAGGCTCGTAAATTTGTTCGAGTTCGATATAAAAAGTTCAAGCTTGAGCTCATATAGTAATCCATCCTTAAAATAAGCTCGGTCTCGAGCTCATTTTAAGCTCGACTCGAAATCTCGCCTGATTTACACCCCTAGTTTTATCGTCCTTAAACCCCGTTATGCATTACACTCGTACTCGATCACTGGTGACATCTATAAGTACCAAATGTAAAATTACACAGTTGACAAAATTAGAACTATTCAATCAATTTCTACGAGTAAAAAAATGGACAAAACTGAGAAAGGTTTAAGATTCAAAATAAGAGGATGTGATAAAGGCATTTCATCAAATAGTTCTCCATCTTTAGTTTCACTTGATTATTGTCGTGTTTTAAACAAACAAACAAAACATCTACAAAACAAGCCTGAAGGTTAGATTAATTCGCGTAGATAAAGCTGCTGCTTTTTCCCCGACTCGTTTAGGAATCGAGTGGACCCAGTCGCGTTGGGTATTGCCCCTCATCATCAACAGTGATCCGTGTTTCAACTTGAATGTTTTGTACGGAACTTCACCATTACTCATACCTCGTTTCCTTTTTAGGCTCTTCATCAACTTGAACTTTTCTGCATCATCCACAGAAACATAATTAATACATTTAATAGTCCACAGACAATGAACGAACCGTTTAAGAAAATGTCATCATCACATTATACTTTTTGTTCAATTTCCAATTTTACCCTTTACTTTACATATATACGAGACACATGTATCAGTGTGTATACGTACCTTGAGATTTATTACTAGTTTTTCCATTTTTCTTCAACAAGAAATCGCGCTCACATCCAAAGGATATGGAGGCGATATCTGGTGTGGGTCCATAAACCTGAGATTTATTACTAGTTTTTCCATTTTTCTTCAACAAGAAATCGCGCTCACATCCAAAGGATATGGAGGCGATATCTGGTGTGGGTCCATAAACCTTCTCATTATCAGCATGCCAACTAGCATAGTCATTACCAGTCTTGTATCTATTTAAAAGTAAGCTGTTGAACTGACTCTCAGGAACGGCTTTTTGTACCTAAAATAAAAACCAACGAATGTAATTAATGTGCACCAATTCAATAGTCGATCGATCAACAAAGTAAAAAAAAAAAAAAAAAAAAAAAAACTAATTTTCTTTTAAGTTACCTCATCCAAAATCTCCTTGAGCGGCGGGAAATCATCCCAACAATACGCTTGTGGCGTATACCCACTATAACTATAGTCCTTCAATCCTTTACTTGCAATATAGCATGTATCTCTAGGCTGCAAACACAACCAATCAGTTAATTTAATACAAAAAATAAATAAATAAAATCAATTTGTATCAATAATTGCTATCACCATTTAAATTAATACCAAAAACAAACTAATATACTGCAATTTTGAATGATTTAAACTACTTTTTAACCTAGGTTGAAAAAGACATAAGACGGGGGTCGAGACGGACGTTGACTTGTTTATACACATATTTTAAAACCAAAAAACCATCTTTGGCCGGTTAATACCTATAATCGCTATTATCGTTAATATAACAGAGTACAAAATAGTAACAGTAAATTACGTCAATTTTGATCGATGTGACCGACTTTTGACCAATTTTAATCGAATTTTTGACCTTTGACCGGCATTGACCCACCTTTTACCCTACATTTGACCGTTGACCGACTTATTAAATGGTGAGACGGGGTAGTCACCAAAACGCTTTTAACCGATGTCATTTGCAACACTGCTTTTAACCGACTCTGACCGATTTAATCTACTATCGATTAATCAACTGACATAAACAAATAATTATAATAATTATAAGTTATGAATGACGGAAATAAGAAATAGTACCTGAAGACATTGTCTACCAAAGACACGAATGGTAGGTCTGGTCCATGAGATGTTTTTATCAAGATAATTAAAGTACTCCCATGACTTATATTCCGTAAAAAGACGGGGACAGTACACCAACTCACTCCCGTCTCCCAAATCTGTTATGTCCTTCTTCATGCTCAAATTAGGGCTTTTACATACTAACTTCTCCCTCCCAGTTTTCAAATCCCCAGAATTAGGGTTCGCAAATACCAATTCCGACTGCATCTGCAGCATCTGTGGTATTAAATTGACAATCAACATTATATTTCTGGAAGTAATAATTTTTAATTTCAATTTCCAAAAATAACAGTATAGTAGAAGTCTGAAACAATATAAACCCTAATCTATAGAAAACACTTGTGAATATACGCTGCGGAGGAGGCAAAATTTAACCTTTAAAGCCCTCGAAGTTATCTAGGTCTTTGATGTTCGAATCTTCGTCGGAGATCGTTGTCGCTGTGGCTTGCGCGAGGTTTACGTTGATTGAACATTAAGGGAGCATATATAGGGTGACCGAATCAGTTGGGCTCAAACAAAAAGGCCCAAGTAAATAGGTATTATTGCTGACCCAAAAAGCCCTCAAGCCAATTAAAGTCCATTAAGGAAGGCCCCAAATAAACCTTTGATTGTTGTATTATAATTCTTATCATATTATAAAGTAGTTTTAAATTTTTGAGTTCGTAGAAGAAATCTCTGTATCGACAACTATATTGGATCCTCACTAGCGAGTAAATCTACTGGATAAATACAATTCTCAAAAATTCTTATTATGTCTCTTTTCCGAAGTTATTAAGACCATTTCTAACGCAAATGTCATGACGCCAATTTTGTTGATGTGGAATTTGAGTGACGCCGGTGAAGCCAATAATGAGGCATCACTAGGCGTTTTCGGTGACAAAAATGTGGCGTTAGTCACTAGTGTGACGGAAAAAAGTGGTGTCAGTTTCGTTTTAGCCAATTAAAATACACCACAACATATATATATATATATACAAGGTTGGAGAATTCGGATCTCGGGAAGATCTCGTTTGGACTTTTTTAGGGAGATCTCGGCATTTCGGAATAATCTCGGGGAGATCTCGGACGTTGACTTACATTGACTTTATAGTTTTTTTAATAAAAATATACATAAAAACATAAATATATGTATATTTATATACGTTTTTACGAGATTTTACAAAAATGTCCGAGAAATGAGCGAGAAAATCTTAAATATTATGAATTTTACAAGAAAATCTTACTAATTAGCAAGAAAATCCGAGAAATCGTGGCTTTGACTAAGTTTGGCCCCGTTGACCGAGAAATCTCGGGAGATGAACATCTCGTCTCGGTTGCCTTCTAAAAACGAGATCTCGAGGGAGATCTCGTTTTGCTTCCCCCCGCTTCCCCCCGATTGGTTACTTCCATCTTGATCCTACCACTATATATATATATATATATATATATATATATATATATATATATATATATATATATATATATATATATATATATATATATATATATATATAGGGGTGAAGTATTTTTTTTTCGTTTTTTTCGATTTTTTTTCACGCATCAAGATCACCTGAAAATATGAACATTTAGAAAAGACACTTTGTGATGAATGTTATTATTTTGACGGTAAAACGCTCAAAGAAAAAAAATGAAAACATTCAATGCATTGAATGTTTTGATTCTGAGTTTTTTTAAGGGGTTAGAAATTAGGGTTTAGAAATTAGGGGGTTAAAAATTAGGGTTTAGCTATTAGGGTTTAGAAATTAGGATTTTCGGTTTAGAAAATAGGGTTTAGGGTTTAGAAATTAGGGTTTAGATTAAATATTATAACATGAACGGTTTAGAGTTTAGGGTTTAGGGTTTAAGGTTTTGGGTTTAGGGACTAAATCCAAAACACCAAACCTTAAACCATAAACCCTAAACTCTAAATCGAGTTAAATTTCGAAAAAAACACTTCACACAAGATGAAAACAAAACGATGCAAATAAACTCATAATCAAAACATTAAATGTTTTCATTTTTTTCTTCGAGAGTTTTACCGCCAAAATAATAATATTCGTCACAAAGTGTCTTTTTTAAATGTTTATAATTTTACCTAATTTTGATGTCTGAAAAAAAAATTCGAAAAAAACCAAAATTTATAAAAAAAAATTTACTTCCCCCCACTTTTCCCCAAAAAAATGCTTCCCTCTTTATATATATATATATATATATATATATATATATATATATATATATATATATATATATATATATATATATATATATATATATATATATATATATATATAGTGGTAGGATCAAGGGAGAAGTAACCAATCGGGGGGAAGCGGAGGGAAGCAATTGTTTTCGTTACTTCTCCATTGATCATGCCCATATATATATATATATATATATATATATATATATATATATATATATATATATATATATATATATATATATATATATATAATCGGTAAGTTTTTGTCCACATATCCTTCAGCCCTTAATTTTCGATCCATGTAGGAGAGAGTTTTGTCTCACAAAAAACCTATACATATACACTATTTGTTGCAATTTTTTTTTACATCACATCAAACCTATACATACAATACATACACCACATCACCATCCCACATGGCATTAAAAAATCTGATCACTTTGAAATTCTCTCTCCAATGTGCCTTTTTATTTAATTATTTAAATTGTCTAAGTGCATGGGGAAGGTACCAAGACTTACTTTTTATGACACACCATGTAATCAAATAGCATCTTTTTAATGTATGTGAGTAGGTTTTTAAAATTTAAAATTTAAAATGAACCGATTCATAATTTCTCTCTCGGTAAATATATGGAATGGTCAGATCTACAAAGGGTGTGTTTGGCGTGTAGCTTATTGGAGCTTATGGAAGCTTATGGGAGCTTGAGCTTATGATTTTAATAAGCTCTAAGTCATAAGCTTCGTTTGGTAGTCAAAAAAAGTAGAGCTTATGAAAATCATAAGCTCTGGAAAAAAAAAGCTACTTGTAGTAGCTTATGAAAAAAGTAGAGCTTATGAACTGAAAAATAAGCTCCAGCTAGTTTACCAAACATTTATAAAAAATAATAAACTCCAGCTACCAGCTTCAAAAAGAAGCTCCAGCTCCTGCTCCTAAGCTCTAACTCCAGCTATAAGCTCCAACTCCAGCTACTTTTGTCCAAACACACCCAAAATCAAAAATCACAGCTCAATTTACTCTCTCTCTCTCTCTCCCTCATCTTCTTTTTGCTCTCATCTTTTCCGCAATCAACTTTTGACTCGATTTTTCAAGAAGGTATGATTTTATCATCAATTAAATTTCCAATTTATTTTTACTGCTATCATTTTGATCCTTAATCTCAGGTTTCAACCATCTATATAAGGTAATACCTAATTATTTATTTATTTTTATTTTGCTTTCATGGTTATAATAATATAATAATTTCTCATTATATGGTTATGGAAGTGAAGGTTGAAAAAAGGAGTTTATGACTAAACTCATGTAAGTGTTATAATTCAGTAGGCTTATAACTGCCTTTAGTGGTTTGATTCTTGATGTTATAATTCAGTAGGCTTATAACTACCTTTAGTGATTTGATTCTTGATTAAGAATACTAATAATGAAGTGTAAGAACAAAGATGATAATGGAGAGAAAGAAAGAAACACTTTGTAAGTGTGAGAAATGGTGCAAGTTTAATGCTTGCATTCATGGCTATTTATAGCAAGAATATCACAAGTTTAGGTAATACAATAATATTACTTTTGTGTATCAATAATTGACTATCCATTTATATATATATATATTTATATATTATAACACTCCACCTTGGATAGCAATTTTGTTTGTTGAAGATCAACTGTAAGTTACTGCCTCGTTAAAAACCTTGCTAAAGAAAACCCAGTGGGAAAAACTTTAGCTAAGGAAAAAAGAGTGCAGCATGGAGTTGACTCTCCCTCAAGTAGACATCACTTCGGTTGTTACATCTTTTGAACATGTCTCATGCAAATGTTATGAACGTGTGTTCTGAAAATAGCAGTTGGAAGTGTTTTCGTGAAAAGATCAGCAGAGTTTTTGCTGGATTGAACATATCTCATTTCAGTCTCGTTGTCCTTAATGAGATTTTGAGTGTATGAGAAGAATCTAGGAGGTATGTGTTTGGTTCGGTCACTTTTGATATACCCTTCTTTCATCTGTGCTATGCAAGCTGCATTATCTTCATAGATAATTGTTGGACTTTTATCTCGTTCTAGTCCACAAGAATCAGTAATGATTTGTGTCATTGATCTCAACCAAAAACATTCCCGAGTAGCTTCATGTAATGCAATAACTTCGGCATGATTTGATGATGTAGCAACAAGTGTTTGTTTTTGAGAGCGCCATGATATTGCAGTACCTCCATTTAGGAATACATATCTAGTTTGAGATTTAGCTTTATGTGGATCAGATAAATAACCTGCATCAGCATAACCAACCAAATCTTGTTTTGATTCGTTAGAATAAAATAATCCTAAATCAGTAGTTCCTCGAAGGTATCGAAATATGTGTTTGATCCCATTCCAGTGTCTTTTGGTAGGAGCAGAGCTGAACCTTGCCAACAAATTAACTGCAAAAGAAATGTCAGGTCTTGTATAATTTGTAAGATACATAAGAGCTCCAATTGCACTAAGATATGGTACTTCTGGTCCAAGAATATCTTCATGATCTTCACATGGACGAAATGGATCAGTTTCAACATTGAGTGATCTAACAACCATAGGAGTACTTAATGGTTTTGCCTTGTCCATATTGAAACGTTTCAAAATCTTTTCAGTACATGTTGTTTGATGTACAAGTAAACCATTAGGCATATGCTCAATTTGTAAACCAAGGCAATACTTGGTTTTTCCGAGATCTTTCATTTCAAATTCTTTCTTTAGAAGTTGAATGGCTTCATAGATCTCTTTATTTGTACCTATGATGTTAAGATCATCAACATAAACAGCTATGATCACATATCCGGATGTTGTTTTCTTAATGAAAACACAAGGGCAAGTAAGGTTATTTGTATACCCTTTGCTTATCAAGTAATCACTTAATCGGTTATACCACATACGTCCCGATTGTTTTAACCCATATAAAGATCTTTGTAATTTAATCGAATACATTTCTTTGGGTTTTGCATTTGATGCTTCTGGTACCTTAAATCCTTCAGGTATCTTCATATATATATCACTATCAAGTGATCCATATAGGTAAGCAGTCACAACATCCATGAGATGCATTTCTAAATTTTTAGAAAATGCCAGGCTAATTAAGTACCTAAAAGTAATTGCATCCATAACAGGGGAATAAGTTTCTTCATAATTAATTCCCGGTCTTTGAGAAAAACCTTGAGCTACAAGTCTAGCTTTATACCTTGTAACTTCATTTTTCTCATTTCTTTTTCGGACAAAAATCCATCTGTATCCTACAGGTTTCACATCTTTAGGAGTGAGAATGATGGATCCGAAAACTTTTCTTTTATTGAGTGATTCTAATTCAGCTCGTATTGCTTCTTTCCATTGAGCCCAATCATGTCTATTTTGACATTCAACCATAGATGTTGGTTCTGGATCATCATCATTATTCATGATGTCATATGCAACATTAAATGAAAATTTCTCATCAAGATTTTTCATTTCATTTCGGTTCCATAATATTTTTGAATATACATAATTGATTGCAATTTCTGTATTGACATCATCATTCTCCTCTGCAGTAGGAGTACTGATTTGTGGTTCTTCTTGAACACTTTCTTTTACTTCATTATCAGCTGATTTTCTTTTTCGAGGATTTTTATCCTTTGAACCAATTGGTCTTCCACGTTTCTGACGTGACAAAGATTCATAAGTGACGTTATTGCCAGCTTTTGGAATTTCAATTCGAGCTGGAGTATTTACTGCTGGTATATATGATTTTGTCACCGTTTTTGTATCTGTAAATGCATCAGGCAATTGATTTGCAAGTTCTTGTATATGCATTATCTTTTGAACTTCTGTCTCGCATTCTTTTGTGCGAGGATCAAGATACTTTAATTGAGGTTCACACCATGAAACATCATTTTCTTTATTTTTCATTTCTCCCCCTAATCTAGGGAACAATGTTTCATTAAAATGACAATCAGCAAAACGTGCTGTAAAAACATCACCTGTCATAGGTTCAATATACCTTAATATTGAAGATGTTTCATATCCAACATATATTCTCAACCTCCTTTGAGGACCCATTTTTGTACGTTGTGGTGTCGCAATTGGAACATACACTGCACAACCAAATGTTCTAAGATGGGAAATATTTGGCTCTTGACCAAAAGCAAGTTGTAGGGGAGAATATTTATGACTTGCACTTGGTCTGATGCGAATCAATGCAGCAGCATGTAAAATTGCATGACCCCATATAGATACAGGGAGTTTTGTTCTCATTATCAAT
Organism: Rutidosis leptorrhynchoides; assembly: GCF_046630445.1. Taxonomy (NCBI): domain Eukaryota; kingdom Viridiplantae; phylum Streptophyta; class Magnoliopsida; order Asterales; family Asteraceae; genus Rutidosis; species Rutidosis leptorrhynchoides. The sequence continues at coordinate 37,528,631 of NC_092343.1, forward strand.
GGTCTAGCGATTAACTGTAAACGTTTAATCAATGACTCGGCTAAACCATTTTGTGTATGCACATGAGCAACAGAATGTTCAACAACAATTCCTATAGACATGCAATAGTCATTAAATGCTTGAGATGTAAATTCACCAGCATTATCAAGTCTCACCCTTTTAATGGTGTAATCAGGAAAATGAGCTCTCAATTTAATAATTTGGGCAAGAAATTTTGCAAATGCCACATTACGGCTTGATAACAGACAAACATGAGACCATCTGCTAGATGCGTCTATTAGAACCATGAAATATCTAAATGGTCCACATGGCGGATGAATTGGTCCACATATATCACCTTGAATTCTTTCAAGAAACATTGGTGATTCTTTCTCAACCTTAAGTGGTGAGGGTCTAGTTATCAATTTTCCAAGAGAGCAAGATGTACATGGAACCATTGTATCATGATGAATTTTTCTATCCTTTAGTGGATGTCCATGAGTACATTCAATAATCCTTTTCATCATTGTTGATCCTGGATGGCCTAATCTGTTATGCCATAAACTGAATACACCAGGATCAATATATTTTTCGTTAACTACCATATGTATTTCTGGTACATTTATATGTGTATAATGTAATCCAGAACTAAGTCTTGGCAGTTTTTCAACCACATGACTCTTGTCAGTGATACTTAAATATTTCTCATTTTCTGTTGTCACTGACTGATAATCATACCCGTTAAGGTATATGTCGGAGAAACTCAATAAATTTCTGCTTGACTTGGGAGAAAATAAGGCATCATTTATTAAAAATTTTGTACCATTTGGTAGTATGAAATTTGCCTTTCCTATCCCTTTTATCAAGTTAGCAGGTCCTGATATTGTATGTATAGTTCCTTCCGTTGGTTTTAGATCAATAAAATATTTCTCAGATTTAAGTATAGTGTGTGTAGTTCCACTGTCTGCTATACAGAGATCTCCACCACTTGATTGATGTTGTATTCCAGAAAAATTCATATTGAACTTCATATATAAGAAATAAATAGTGAGTACATTAATATTACACAATATTTTAAACGCAAATAGATAGTACTGAAACATTTAGCAAACATAATGACAAAGACAGACGATATTAAATCGTTTATTTTTCGAAAGACACACAACTTAAACATTCAAGAAATCTTCATATAAATCAGATGGTTTCTCAGTGACTGTTGGATCGACGTTATCCACAAAGTTTACTTCATTTTCTTTATCTTTCAACGAATCCTGATACATCTTAACAAGATGTTTAGATGTTCGGCAAGTATTAGCCCAGTGGCCCATTCTACCACATCTGTAGCAAGATTCTTCAGAATTTTTAGAAGAATTTTCTTCAACATCTTGTTTAGTGGGCTTGTTTTGTGGTTGATATTTATATTTTCGTGGATTATTATTTCTTTGACCACCACGGCCACGACCACGACCACGTCCTCGCCCATTACCATTACCATAAGGATGGTTTCTACCATAGTTATGGCTTTTAGCATGATGATGGTGATGGTTATTATAACCACGACCTTGCCCGCGTCCTTGTCCCTGTTTATAATTATTTGCAGTATTTGCTTCAGGGATTGCAAGTGTACCAGTAGGACGGGATTGCTGTTTTTTCATTAATAGCTCATCATTTTGCTCTGCAACTAAGAGATATGAATTAAGTTCAGGATATGTTTTGAACTTTAGCATTCTCAAATTTCTTTGCACTGTGATGTTTGCAGCATTCATTGTGGAGAAAGTTTTCTCCATCATATCTGCATCACTTATTTCATGTCCACAGAATTTAAGTTGTGAACATGTATTATACAGAGCTGAGCTATATTCATTTACTTTCTTAAAGTCTTGAAACCTTAATGTTCTCCATTGTTCCATAGCAGCTGGAAGTAAAATTTCTCTTTGATTATTGAATCTGCTTTTGAGACCTTCCCATAAAACATGGGGATCTTCTACAGTCACATAATTATTTTGTAAGCATTCATCAATATGTTGATGAATAAAGCAACATGCCGTTGCTTGTTCTTTTTCAGAACAAGTGTTGTTTTCATTTATGGCTTCAAGAATGCCCATTGATTTAAGATGCATTTTTACTTTTATAACCCATGGCATGTAGTTGTTTCCAGTTGATTCTAAAGGAATAAATTTAAGCATTTTCAGATTCGACATTTTCTATTAAAACAAACAACATGATAAATTATAGTCACTTTATATTCATAAGTATATAAACATTAAACATAAATTTAATATAACATAAATGATAAGTAGGTGACAGTGTCGACCATATGTAAGCAATCATTAATAAATGTTATATAACATAAATATAAATATTAGTAAACATAAATGATAATTAGGCGACAGTGTCGGCCATATAAATGTTAGATAATAGAAATATAAATGTTAGTAACATAAATGATAATTAGGCGACAGTGTCGGCCATATAAATGTTAGATAATTGAAATATAAATGTTAGTAACATAAATGATAATTAGACGACAGTGTCGACCATATATTATTCAGGTGGTATAACCGACCATATATCATTTAGGTGGCAGAGCCAACCATAATTAGTATTAAGATTATCGTGCTGATAACGTGTTATAATTCAGTAGGCTTATAACTACCTTTAGTGGTTTGATTCTTGATATTATAATTCAGTAGGCTTATAACTACCTTTAGTGATTTGATTCTTGATTAAGAATACTAATAATGAAGTGTAAGAACAAAGATGATAATGGAGAGAAAGAAAGAAACACTTTGTAAGTGTGAGAAATGGTGCAAGTTTAATGCTTGCATTCATGGCTATTTATAGCAAAAATATCACAAGTTTAGGTAATACAATAATATTACTTTTGTGTATCAATAATTGACTATCCATATATATATATATATATATATATATATATATATATATATATATATATATATATATATATATATATATATATATATATATATATATATATATATATATATATATATATATATATTTATATATTATAACAGTAAGGTCATAAACTCCTTTTTTCAAAACGGTAAACTCATCACCTCATTATATTGTCATTTGTTAGGTGCATAGTGGCTTTAGCCGAACAACATCACTTGCTTACCCTCGATTGCCATCTACCATCGCCGACTGCGGCTTGCTTAACAACACGAGAGTGGATTTTGGTCATCATAACTAAATTTTTGATTTCACGGTTTTGATTTTATTATTGGTTATTAATTTTTATTTGTATTTGATTTTGACTTCAATTTGTAAATATTGATTTGTGTTATAGGTTTGATTGAAAGAAATGCTTGATTGAGGATGAGGCGAAGATATAGGTGAGGTATATGACAAAGAAATTGTACAAATATGTTTTTATGAGTATGGAAATATTGAACCCCTTTCATATTCAATTTTTGTTACTGTTCTGTTCATCATCCTTAAAATTATATACTCCAAGTCAAATTCGAATTTGTGTATCCTTTCTACTCTATGATAAGCTTTTTAATTTTTTTGCTTCGCATGTTCTGTTTTGTTATGATGTAAGGAGTACTAAATGTAACGACCCGACTTTTTCGACTTGCTTTTATGCTTTGTGCTTTCACGAAACTGCGTATTTGTGCGTACTGAGCTATATTATACTCTGGGATCTTACTACATGTGGATTACTCTCGTTTATATGTTTAAACGTGCCTTTAAGTACATAGGTTACTTAACTTGATCCCCGAAAGCCTTTACGACCGTTAGTGTCACTTGAAGTTTAGAACGAACTGCGTACTGTGTACACGTTTAACTTTGGTCATAATCGAAATATTATGACTACGAAACACTAATTGTTATTTTATAATAACAATTACTTGAGTTTTTGGATGCTTAATTACGCTTAGTAATTTACTAGAGCACACTAGTTAGTCTTGTTGGACTTTCTACCTTATTGGACTTTAGCCCACCCTACACTAGCTAGTGGACTATTTAATTAGCCCAATTTTAATAAGTTAGTGACCCATATTAATGTAAGACAAATGCCCATTTATTAGAGGGAACATACTAGCATTTTTGTTAACCATAATTCATAGTGTTGCATGAGATCCTAACATAAGCCCCAACTTTAGACAACCATTAACCAAAAAACAAAAAGGTTCCCCCTCTCCCCTCCCATAACCCACGTCTACCACCACCTCCCCACACCCTCACCTTCTATAATTACCAAGCTCATTCATCCCATTTCACACTTGATCTCATTCACAAATTACACACACATACTCTCCAATTCTCTCTCTAGTCTTTCTCACTCTAAAAAGTATAAGTTTTAAACTTTCTTCTTCTTCTTCCCTTCTCATTCACGACATCATCATCATCATCAAAGGGTCTAGCTCTTTAGCTTTTAGATCTTGTTATATCTTGTAGATTCAAACTTGGATTTGAATCCTTCAAGAACATGGAAGATTCAAGCTTCCTAACTTTGAATCTTCACTTATTTTGTTAGATCTAAATCTTGTAGCTTTTAATCTCTTTATTTTGTTGTAAAGATTCAAACTTGTGTTTGTAATCTTCATGTAACTTGAAGATCTAGCTTCATGCTTCAAGGATCTTCAAGAACAACCAAGATTCAAGCTTTCTAGCTTTGAATATTCATTTATTTTGTTGGATCTAAGTTTTCTAAGTTATGATCTCATTATTTTGTTATAAAGATCAAAACTTGTGTTTATGATCTTTATGTAACTTGAAGATCTAAGCTTTATGCTTCAAGATCTTCAAGAACACCAAAGATTCAAGCTTTCTAGATTTGTAATCTCATAACTTGTGTGAAAGGATCCAAGCTCACCAGCTTAGGGTTCCGTTACTATATTTTGATCAAGATTGTGTTCATACTTGTTTGATTGAAGGAAAGTTTGTAGCTTTAGTTGTAAATAGATTTGTGTTAAGAATAAGGATATGATGTAACCTTGGTTCATCATCCTTCTAAAACTCTTAAGTGAGTTGTATTCTTACTTGGTCTTAACATATTGTGTGTTGATAGTTGAATCTTGGTCAAAATGATGCTAACACATCAATGAGTTGTACACTTGAAGCTACAAGCATCAAAGATGAGAACCGTGATGAGCATCAAGCACCAAGAATTCCACCGAAGCATTTGTTTACTGTTTTTTGGGGTCTGGTCAGACTCTTGGACTTCTGGAAAATTTATTTTCAGATAGTTCGTTTCGATTAGATTACTTTTTGTTTAGGCCTCGCCTAAATCCGATATACGGTTTAGGATTTATAGCCTTCCGAAAGTCACTACGCCTTTGTAATGTTATGCTGAAATATTTTACCTACTCGCACTTAAACCGTCGCCTCGGTCAAACGAAGACGAGTTAGGTTCTGAAAATTGGTCAGCGGTTAGAGGACTCACATACGGAGCCTTGGCAACTGACTACGCGTCTTTTCGATTCGTATAGAGGTCGTAACAGCTGTCCAAAGACAGCCTTTTGTTTCGATCTCTATTCTTGTTAAACTTACCTTAGCTTTGATGAATGATGATGATGTTGATGATGACACTTAAACTAATGTATTCACTTTTAAACTTTTGGGGACAACATACTGACCTAGTGACCTTTGACTTAGGTTGACGACCTTTCGGACCGACTTACTACCTGCATACGTTTCATATCGACTTTTACTGCTTATTCACTGTGAGTTATAGCATCCCTTTACTATTTTCACTATTTTTGGGACTGAGAATACATGCGCTTTTTACGTTTTACATACTAGACACGAGTACTTAAACTTTATATATGTGTGGGTTACAAAATGGTACAAAGATTCCCTTTAGCTCGGTAATATTTAATCATTGGTTTCCTAACCGTGAACGCGAATCTTAGATATGGATCCATAGGGTTTGACAACCCCACTCGGGCTAGTCGCGCTAGCAGACAACGGGTGTTTAATACTTCAAGGACAAACGCACTTGCCAGGTGTACTTTTAGGGGGTGATATACATACGTTAAGTCTAGTTACCAGGTGCCCACAGTTAAGCATATACTTTTCATACTGATTTAAACTGCTGGTTGAAGCACTGAAATCTCGTGGTCTACATTACTTTACTGATTACAAACTATAGTTCACCAACATTCGTGTTGACTTTTAAGCGTGTATTTCTCAGGTGCTTAGACGATGTTACTTCCGCTGTTAGACTTGCTATCTTGGTGTTATAAGACTTGCTGTTATGGACCTGTTGTGTTAGATTTCCGCTGCATTACTTAGAGATGTCTCAATCATGAAACTTTTATCTTGCATTCGTAATTTAAGTTATTTTCAAACAATGGCTTTGTAACGAACTTTGGGTCACATACTTATGTTAACGCTTCTATTCATAGGAAGCACGTTATCTTTTGTAAAATGCTTTCTTTTTATGAATGCAAAACTGGTTTTCAAACAGCATATAGTATTTGACCTTGTAATGATCCTGTTGTTGATGAACCGTACACGATGGTTTTGTACGGGGCGTCACATTTGGTATCAGAGCATTGGTTGTAGGGAATTAGGTTGCATTAGTGAGTCTAGACCAGACCAAGTAGGATTCACTAATAGGACTAATCTACAACTTTCTCGTTTTCTTGTTACTGCTTACTACCGTATGATCTTGCTGCATGCTACTGCTTACCCTTACTGCTATGTGAACTTGCTGTATGCTATTGCTTATCCTCGTTACTGCATGCTACTGTCTGATTTCGATTGCATGTTACTTTGTTTAGTACTGTTGTTATTGCCATGCTATGTACTGCGGTAGATGATCTAGGTTGCTGTAGTGCCTGATTACGTGCTTGCTATATGTCTTACTGACATGAAAAAAGTTATTTTTTCTTGTTCAGATGTCGGACATGCCGCCCATGACCTTTGACTTTGAGAGTGACTCAGATACGTCTGCTACCTTGCCTACGATTGTTGCTGATTCACCGCTACCCTCCGGCGACTCCGGCGATTCTTCATCCGGAGATAGCAGATACGCGCTTGACCTGATGGACGTTTTGGATGGAGACGAGGATCCAGAGGAGATTCCAGCTCCACCCAGCCCTGGACTCTCGGAAGCACGACACCATTCCGGTGATGCTGTGATTCCTGGGGGAAACGGAGACGGTCCTTTCCATAACGAGCATGGACATTGGGCTAGATGCACCACTGATGGATGTGTTGCACCGATTCCACCAGGCAGATATCGACTTATGACCACCGGCCAGACGCTTTCTCCCGCCCGCGATGATCCTGCATTACCTTCCGACGATTCAGACGGTTCATCATCCGACAACTCCAGCGAGGAGGATCCCGAGGAGGATTCTGAGGAAGACCCTGAGGAGGAGCCCGTGCAGCTGCCCTCTACCCCGCCGAAGAAGCCGTACCGTTTCGATGGTACTATTATTCCAGGGGTTAACGGAGGTAGAACGTTCGTGGACGTACATGGACAGTTGGTTAGGGTCACAACCCGTAAGCGGGTCGTACCGTATCCTGCAGATCCATTCGTGTGTAAGACCGCTCGCACTGTGCTGTCTACATCTGCATCATCAGGACCATCTGCACCACCGGCGCCACCTGCACCATCTGCACCACCTGCCCTACCAGCATCCCCCGTCGTCGAGGAACTGACGAGGGAAGTGCATGCCCTCCGTGCTCGGGTAACTGAGCTCGAGGATCAGATGTCCCACCTGATGGACATCTTTTACCCACCTTCACCCTAGGACTATTGTATTAGATTTCCTTATGTATTCCGTTTGTAGTTTCATGTTTTTCATTAATGTAATGTACGAACCTCATGCCATTGTACGTAACTTTCTTATTATGAATGGAATTACTGTTGCTTAATTGTTGTAAAGCGTTTACTATAAGTTATCACATGTTAGCCTTTGGTGCTAACTGCTGCTGTTTGCCATACTTAGTTATCGTGTATTGTGTTGTTTTCGTACTGTTTACCTTATGCTATGACGTTACCGATTATGGAATTTTGACTTAAGTCAAAACTTTTGTTTGGAAGATCGATGGCTAACGGAAGAGGTTCGAGAGAAATCCCCACCGCAGCTCAAATTGAGGAGATGATAGCTACTCGAGTAGCCGTGGCTATAGCGAATGCCAACCCTGCTCCAGCTCCACCGGCTAACCCAGCTGTTCAGAATGGGTGTACTTACAAGGAGTTCCAGAGCTGCAAGCCCCACAATTTCAGTGAAACAGAAGGGCCAGTTGGGCTGACGAGATGTTTTGAAAAGTTGGAATCTGTGTTTCGTGTGAGTAGCTGCTCCAAAGGGAATATGACCAAGTTCGCATCCTGCACTTTGCCGGATGGCGCTTTGACTTGGTGGAATATGTACGCCCAGGCTCAGGGAATTGACGAAGCTTATGCTACACCATGGGAAGAGTTTAAGAGGGCTATGATCGAGGAGTACTGCCCCAAAACCGAAATTCAGAAAATGGAAGCGGAGTTTTGGGAACTGAAAGTTGTAGGGACTGACCTTGATGGCTATAACCGAAGATACTTGGAGTTAGCCCTGATGTGCCCCACAATGGTTACTCCGGAGTACAAACGAATGAAGAGGTATCTGTGGGGACTCCCCAAGGACATTCAAGGAAATGTCACTTTATCGAAACCAGCGAATGTCCCAGAAGCTATGCGTATGGCGCACACCCTCATGAATCAAATTACCCGCCAAGAGCCAGAGAAGCCGAAATCAGAATCGGGAACTAGTAATGGGAAACGTAAGTAGGACGGAAACAAGAGAAAAGGTTTTGACCAGAATCCAGCTAAGAGGTATGAGAATTTCAAAGGGAACAACGACTGAAGGAACCCGAATCCTAGCTCCAACCCTAACTACAAAGGTACCCTTCCACAGTGTAAGAGATGCTACAAGCATCATACTGGACAATGCAATGTAGTGTGTGAGAAGTGAAAAAGGATTGGACACATCGACAGAGATTGTAAGAGCACCGCCCCAGCTGTGAGGACAAACCCAAATGGACCAAGGAAGTGCTATGAGTGCGGACAACAGGGCCACTTCAGGAATGAATGTCCCAACAAGAAGAAGGATGGCGGGCCAGCACGTGGAAGAGCCTTCAATATGAATGCAAGAGATGCCCGCGAGAATCCTGACTTGGTTACAGGTACACTATCAATAAACTATTAGCTTCTGTTCTATTCGATACTGGTGTCGATAGGAGTTATGTATGTAGACACTTTTGCTCTAAGATAGATTGGTCGTTAGTTCCTTTGGAGGAGAGTATGTTTGTTGAGGTAGTCAATGGAAAACATGAGAAAGTTGACCAAATTGGCCGAGGAGGTATTATATACCTAGCCGGAGTAGATTTTGAAATTGATCTAATACCCATCAAATTGGGAAGCTTTGATGTGATAGTTGGTATGGACTGGTTGTCCAAAGAAAGAGCTGAAGTTATCTGTGGTGAGAAGATTCTCCGTATACCATGCGAGACTGGAGAGCCACTGATTGTTTACATAGAGAGATGTAGTCCAAAGTTGAACCTTATTAGTTGCTTGAAGGCACAAAAGGTTATGAAGAAGGGGAGTTTTGTTATTCTGGCACATGTGAAGAAGCTAGAAGTTGAAGAGAAGTGCGTGGATGATGTACAAATTGTGAACGAATTTCCCGACGTCTTTCTATAAGATTTTCCTGGATTACCGCCGCCGAGATCAGTGGAGTTTCAGATTGATCTAGTGCCAGAAGCTGTACCCGTAGCTAGCGCACCTTATCGACTTGCACCTTTCGAACTACAAGAGTTGCAAAGTCAACTGTAGGAATTGCTAGACCGAGGGTTTATCCAACCGAGTTCATCGCCTTGGGGCGTACCTGTTTTGTTCGTGAAGAAGAAGGACGGATCTTTTCGCATGTGTATCGATTATCGTGAGCTGTACAAGTTGACGATCAATAATCGGTATCCCCTTCATAGAATTGACGATCTTTTTGACCAGCTACAAGGATCCAGTGTTTACTCCAAGATCGATTTAAGATCAGGTTATCACCAGTTGAGGGTGAAGGAGAGCGATGTGCTGAAGACTGCATTCTGAACTCGTTATGGTCATTACGAGTTTCTGGTGATGCCATTTGGCTTAATTAATGCACCTGCCATATTTGTGGATCTCATGAATCGTGTATGCAAGCTATATCTGGACAAGTTCGTTATCTTCTTCATAGATGATATCCTCATCTATTCCAAAATTGAAACAGAACATGAGCAACATCTTCGACTCGTGCTAGAACTCTTGAAACAAGAGCAACTTTATGCTAAATTCTCTAAGTGCAAATTTTGGTTGAAGGAAGTTCAATTTCCCGGTCATACCGTGAGCGATCAGGGTATCAAAGTCGATCCCGCAAAGATCGAAGCTATCAGCAAGTGGGAAACCCCCACTACTCCGACTCATATCCGCCAATTCTTAGGCCTCGCTGGTTATTACCGAATGTTTATTGAAAGTTTCTCTCTAATTGCGCGCCCTTTGACTGCATTAACTTATAAGGGGAAGAAGTTCGTTTGGGAGACCGAGCAAGAGTCGGCATTCCAAACCCTGAATCAGAAGTTAACCACCGCACCTATTATGTCCCTTCCTGAAGGCAGTGATGACTTCGTTGTGTATTGCGATGCCTCCCGATAAGGCTTTGGGTGTGTATTGATGCAACGGAAGAAGGTTATTGCTTACGCCTCCCGACAACTAAAGTTTCACGAGCGAAACTACACAACTCACGATCTCGAGCTTGGAGCCGTTGTCTTTGCACTCAAACTGTGGAGACACTATCTGTATGGAACCAAGAGTACTATCTTCACCGACCACAAAAGCCTCCAACACATTTTTGATCAGAAGCAACTGAATATGAGACAACGTCGATGGATCGATATGTTGAACGAATATGATTGTGAACTTCGTTACCACCCTGGCAAGGAAAATGTTGTAGCCGATGCCTTGAGCGGAAAGGAGAGAACTATACATCTTCATGTCCGTGCCTTGAACATCACCATTCAGACGAATCTCAACAGCCAGATCCGCGTAGCTCAAGATGAGGCTATCAAGGAGGAGAATATTTCTCAAGAGAACTTGAACATTCTCGTTTCTCGATTTGAGGTCAAGGAAACTGGACTCTGATACTTTTCCATAAGAATCTGGGTGCCTAGTTATGGAGATTTACGGAGCCTTATTCTAGACGAAGCCCACAAGTCAAGGTATTCAATCCATCCATGAGCTGGTAAGATGTACCACGACCTCAAGGTTCAATATTGGTGGCCAAACCTCAAAAGGGATGTTGCAGCATATGTTGGAAAGTGTTTAACTTGTTCCAAGATCAAAGTCGAACATCAGAAGTCATCTGGATTACTTCAATAACCCGAAATCCCTCAATGTAAGTGGAAAGGAATAACAATAGACTTCATCACGAAGCTACCGAAGACGGTAGGCGGTTATGATACCATCTGGGTTATCGTTGATCATCTTACCAAATCTGCACACTTCCTAGCCATGAAGGAAACTGATACAATGGAGAGACTGGCGCAGTTATACACAAAGGAGATTGTATCTCGTCACGGTGTACCCTTATCGATTATCTCAGATCGCGATACCCATTTCGCTTCTAGATTTTGGCGTTCTTTACAAGAAGCATTGGGAACACGTCTAGATATGAGTACAGTGTATCACCCGCAAACAAATGGATAGAGCGAGCGCATGATCCAAACCCTGGAGGACATGTTACGTGCTTGTGTTATTAATTTCAGGAAAGCTTGGGAGAGACATTTGCCGTTAGCCGAATTCTCTTACAACAACAGCTATCACGAAAGCATTAAGGCCGCACCTTTTGAAGCATTGTATGGCCATAAATGTCGTTCTCCTATCTGTTGGGCCGAAGTAGGTGAAAAACAACTCACCGGTCCCGAACTCGTCCATGAAACAACCGAGAAGATTGTCCAAATTCAAGCAAGGCTCAAGACGGCCCGTGATCGTTAAAAGAGCTATGCCGACCTTAAACGTGGAGACCGCGAATTTCAAATCGACGACCGCGTTATGTTGAAAGTCGCACCTTAGAAAGGTGTAATCCGTTTCGGAAAGCGTGGGAAGTGGAATCCGCGATATATTGGTCCTTTTGAAGTCTTGGAGCGTGTTGGACCCGTTGCTTACCGTTTGGATCTTCCGACTCAATTAAGCGCAGTTCACCCCACTTTCCATGTGTCGAATCTGAAGAAATGTATTGCCGAACCAGAACTCGTCATACCTCTCGAGGAGCTTACGATTGACGACAAACTCCATTTCGTGGAAGAATCTGTCGAAATTATGGACCATGAGGTCAAGACCTTGAAACGCAACAAGATTTCGATCGTCCGAGTCCGATGGAATGCAAAACGAGGACATGAGTTTACTTGGGAGCGAGAGGATCAGATGAAACAGAAATATCCTCACCTCTTCACAACTCTACCGTCTACCTCAGCTTAAAATTTTGGGACGAAATTTTCATTAACAGGTGGGTAATGTAACAACCCGACTTTTTCGACTTGCTTTTGTGCTTTGTGCTTTCACGAAACTGCGTATTTGTGCGTACTGAGCTATATTATACTCTGGGATCTTACTACATGTGGATTACTCTCGTTTATATGTTTTAATGTGCCTTTAAGTACGTAGGTTACTTAACTTGATCCCAGAAACCTTTACGACCGTTAGTGTCACTTGACGTTTAGAACGAACTGCGTACTGTGTACACGTTTAACTTTGGTCATAATCGGAATATTATGACTACGAAACACTAATTGTTATTTTATAATAACAATTACTTGGGTTTTTGGATGCTTAATTACGCTTAGTAATTTACTAGAGCACACTAGTTAGTCTTGTTGGACTTTCTACCTTATTGGACTTTAGCCCACCCTACACTAGCTAGTGGACTATTTAATTAGCCCAATTTTAATAAGTTAGTGACCCATATTAATGTAAGACAAATGCCCATTTATTAGAGGGAACATACTAGCATTTTTGTTAACCATAATTCATAGTGTTGCATGAGATCCTAACATAAGCCCCAACTTTAGACAACCATTAACCAAAAAGCAAAAAGGTGTCCCCCTTGTCCCCTCCTATAACCCACGACCACTACCACCTCCCCACACCCTCACCTTCTATAATTACCAAGCTCATTCATCCCATTTCACACTTGATCTCATTCACAAATTAAACACACATACTCTCTAATTCTCTCTCTAGTCTTTCTCACTCTAAAAAATGTAAGTTTTAAACTTTCCTCTTCTTCTTCTTCTTCCCTTCTCATTCACGGCATCATCATCATCAAAGGGTCTAGCTCTTTAGCTTTTAGATCTTGTTATATCTTGTAGATTCAAACTTGGATTTGAATCCTTCAAGAACATGGAAGATTCAAGCTTCCTAACTTTGAATCTTCACTTATTTTGTTAAATCTAAATCTTGTAGCTTTTAATCTCTTTATTTTGTTGTAAAGATTCAAACTTGTGTTTGTAATCTTCATGTAACTTGAAGATCTAGCTTCATGCTTCAAGGATCTTCAAGAACAACCAAGATTCAAGCTTTCTAGCTTTGAATCTTCATTTCTTTTGTTGGATCTAAGTTTTCTAACTTATGATCTCATTATTTTGTTATAAAGATCAAAACTTGTGTTTATGATCTTCATGTAACTTGAAGATCTAAGCTTTATGCTTCAAGATCTTCAAGAACACCAAAGATTCAAGCTTTCTAGATTTGTAATCTCATAACTTGTGTGAAAAGGATCTAAGCTCTCTAGCTTAGGGTTCCATTACTTTATTTTGATCAAGATTGTGTTCATACTTGTTTGATTGAAGGAAAGTTTGTAGCTTTAGTTGTAAATAGAACTTGTATTTGTGTTAAGACTAAGGATATGATGTAACCTTGGTTCATCATCCTTCTAAAACTCTTAAGTGTGTTGTATTCTTACTTGGTCTTAACATATTGTGTGTTGATGGTTGAATCTTGGTCAAAGTGATGCTAACACATCAATGAGTTGTACATTTGAAGCTACAAGCATCAAGGATGAGAACCGTGATGAGCATCAAGCACCAAGAATTCCACCGGAGCACTTGTTTACTGTTTTTCGGTGTTTGATCAGACTCTTGGACTTCTGGAAAATTGATTTTCAGATAATTCGTTTCGAGTAGATGATTTTCGTTTAGGCCTCACCTAAATCCGATATACGGTTTAGGATTTATAGCCTTCCGAAAGTCACTATGCCTTTGTAACGTTATGCTGAAATTTCTGACCTACTCGCACTTAAACCGTCGCTATGGTTAAACAAAGACGAGTTAGGTTCTGAAAATTGGTCAGAGGTTAGAGGACTCACATACGGAGCCTTGGCCACTGACTACGCATCTTTTCGATTTGTATAAAGGTCGTAACAGCTGTTCAAAGTCATCCTTTTGTTTTGATCTCTATTCTTGTTAAACTTACCTTAGCTTTGATGAATGATGACGATGTTGATGAAGACACTTAAACTAATTTATTCACTTTTAAACTTTTGGGGACAACATACTGACCTAGTGACCTTTGACTTAGGTTGATGACCTTTCGGACCGACTTACTACCTGCATACGTTTCATATCGACTTTTACTGCTTATTCACTGTGATTTATAGCATCCCTTTACTATTTTCACTATTTTTGGGACTGAGAATACATGCACTTTTTACGTTTTACATACTAGACACGAGTACTTAAACTTTATATATGCGTGGGTTACAAAACGGCACAAAGATTCCCCTTAGCTCGGTAACGTTTAATCATTGGTTTCCTAACCGTGAATGCGAATCTTAGATATGGATCTATAGGGTTTGACAACCCCACTCGGGCTAGTCGCGCTAGCAGACAACGGGTGTTTAATACTTCGAGGACAAATGCACTTTCCAGGTGTACTTTTAGGGGGTGATATACATACGTTAAGTCTAGTTACCAAGTGCCCACAGTTAAGCATATACTTTTCATGCTGATTTAAACTGCTGGTTAAAGCACTGAAATCTCGTGGTCTACATTACTTTACTGATTACAAACTATAGCTCACCAACATTCGTGTTGACTTTTAAGCGTGTATTTCTCAGGTGCTTAGACGATGTTACTTCCGTTGTTAGACTTGCTATCTTGGTGTTATAAGACTTGCTGTTATGGACCTGCTATGTTAGATTTCCACTGCATTACTTAGAGATGTCTCAATCATGAAACTTTTATCTTGCATTCGTAACTTATGTTATTTTCAAACAATGGCTTTGTAACGACCTTTGGGTCACATACTTATGTTAACGCTTCTATTCATAGGAAGCACGTTATCTTTTGTAAAATGCTTTCTTTTTATGAATGCAAAACTGGTTTTCAAACAACATATAGTGTTTGACCTTGTAATGATCCTGTTATTGATGAACTGTACACGATGGTTTTATACGGGGCGTCACACTAAATTAGGTTCAATGCTTTGTTCTTTTTACGTTAGTGCACTTTTGGTTTTTTTTTTAATTATATCTATATACTATACTATATGATCAAAGCAAGTTACATCCCAAAATCTTCCTGTCCTGCATTTAGTATTAGTAGTAACTGTAGTTGGCTATTTCTAATTTGTATTTTAAAATGCAGGTGGAAGGAGGTTTGTGTGATTAAAAATAGTGGTTAAACACATACTTTCAGTTCAAGAACATATATACCTATGTTAACTATTTTATTATTATTATTATTTTTTTTTTTTAAAACAGAGATTTATAGTACATGCATTCATTAGTTCGGGATGTATTTTACAACAGACATGGACTTGGTAAATATGTTTTGTAGAGACTTGAGTTTGGTCAAAAATTCTTGAAAAAAACATGGTGGATTTTGAGGTGGTACAGTGCAAAATGAAAAGAGAAAATGAGGATATAGATATGGTTGGTTCCCCTCAAATCTTAGAACAGAAATTATCTACATCTACACTATACATTATAATAAAAGCTTAATTGAGATATCTAAAAAGAAAACTTTAAATTATAGCCATTGGATGTCTAAATAGACATCCACTACTCACATCATCTCACCCTTCATTTTAGTTATTTATCAATAAGTCACAATTACCCATTAAACTTCCCTAATTACCCTTTCAGATAACAATATGGGAGAAAAAACACACTTGAGGGGTCACCTTGAAGCGTTTCACTTGTGACATTCATCCAAAACTTCTAACCCTAATTTAATTCCTAAAATCGTCGACATCCATAAACTATTAGAGATATATTCTACTCCACAGATGCTTCATTCCAGAATCGTTTAACGACATCCAGAATAGATTAACGACCTCCACAATCGATTAACGATAATTTCTACTTATACTATCGTTTATCATAAATTTGATAACGATACATTCTACTTTTCTGATTCTTGCTTCCAACAATCGATTAGCAAGGTTAGTATTTACTAATTTTGTTTCCGTAACTATTCTTTTGATAAATTTTTACTCATGTTTTGTTAAAATTTTTGTTATCGTTTGTAATTTACGGTTTTGGGTACTGTATAGTTGTGTCTACATGAACTTCTTACCTCAATTTGACGAAATTGATATAAAGTTATGGTTTGTAATTTAAGGTTTTGGGTACTTGAAAATTCTGTCTACATGATCTTCTTTTCTCAATTTAATTTATTTTCTCATTTTCTACTATTAAATTTACAATTGTTAACCTAAAAGTGGCAGTTAACATAACGAATGTTGGGTATTGGCAGTTCACAAAACGAATTACGAGACATAACTTATATGAAGTTTTAAGTGAATTTTATGGGGGACTGCATATGGTGAATCATGAATGTGTATGTGATACGAAATGATAATTCATTAGTATTAAGTACCGACTAAAGAAATTAGTATCAATCATGAATCATAATCATTATTAGTATTACTATGAATGTATATGAAATTATTAGTATGCCTTGATAGTGCTCTAAATGAACATATATTTAGCATCAATATCCTTCCAATATGTAAAGCTTTTAGTTACTATTGTTCTATTTTTATGTAATAATCGTTTAAATAAATAAGTGCGATGACAAAAGAAGAAAATGACGATTTGAAGACGCAAATGACCAAAAAGCTCAATTGTACAAGATACAATCCAAGTGGTTCAATTTATTGATGAGAAACGTCTAAAAATGACAAGAGTACAAGCCGCGAAACGCAAAGTACAAGATATCTAAGCGTACGAAAGGACGTTCGAAAATCCGGAACCAAGACATGAACCAACTATCAACGTGCGACTCAACGGAGCTAAAATCACAAATTAACTATGCACAAAAATATAATACAATATATAATTAATTATGTAAATTATATATATATATATATATATATATATATATATATATATATATTATATTATATTTATATATTAAATAAATAAACGTCGGCAAGCTAGGATCCAATTTCTGCGTGAGCTGGAATTCGAATCTCCGCACTCGCGGAGCTGTAAGTCACAAAACCTCCGCACTCGCGGAGCACGCCAGGACCTAAATCCCACTATAAAAGGCGATGCAATTCGACGAAATATTTACACCATATCCATCTTTCTCTCCTCAATGATATA
This sequence comes from Rutidosis leptorrhynchoides, assembly GCF_046630445.1. Taxonomy (NCBI): domain Eukaryota; kingdom Viridiplantae; phylum Streptophyta; class Magnoliopsida; order Asterales; family Asteraceae; genus Rutidosis; species Rutidosis leptorrhynchoides. The sequence goes on from NC_092343.1 coordinate 37,546,210, forward strand.
ATATATATATATATACATACATATATATATATACATACACACACATATATATATATATATATATATATATATATATATACATATATATATATATATATATATATATATATATATATAATATAATATAGTTTAGTTTTATATTAGTTAGTTTGGGTTATGTAACGGTTATTTTACGGGTTTTAAAGTCGGAGTTCTGTCCGTGTAACACTACGCGATTAATAATCACTTTAAGCTATGTTCTTCCTTTTTAAATTAATGTCTCATATTTAAGTTATTATTATGCTTATTTGAGCCGAAGTAATCGTGATGTTGGGCTAAATATTAAGACGGGGTTATTGGGCTTTGGACCATAATTGGGGTTTGGACAAAAGACCGACACTTGTGGAAATTGGACTATGGGCTATTAATGGACTTTATATTAATTAAATGATATCACGTTAATTTAATACAGAGATTTATAATTTGACATATTTATATATAACCACATACGCTTGATCGGGTACGGTGAGCGGGATATTTATAAATACTAATAATTATTCATTTGACCGGACACGGGGATGGATTAATAGTCAATGAACTTATTAAAACAGGGGTGGATTACATTCAAGGGAAATTGGTGTAATTGTTAATAAAGTATTAAAACCTTGGGTTACACGCAGTCGATAACCTGGTGTAATCATTAACAATGTATTAAAACCTTATTACAGTTTAAGTCCCCAATTAGTTGGAATATTTGACTTCGGGTATAAGGTTAATTTGGCGAAGACCCTCACACTTTATAATTATGAGCGATGGACTATTATGGACAAAACCAGATAGACATATCAAATAATCCAGGACAAAGAACAATTAACCCAGGGTAATAAATCAAAATCAAAACGTCAAACATCATGAGTACAGAAGTTTAAATAAGCATAATATATTTTATTTCATATTTCCTCGTACTTTTATTTATTGTTATTTTAATTATTGTTATTTATTTTATCGTTAGTTAAATATCGTCATTTACTTTACGCTTCGCTTAAAATATAAAATCGACAAACCAGTCATTAAACGGTAAAACCCTCTTTTTTAATAATAATAATTGTAATATATATATTTATATTTTGTACAAATATAGTTATATAAAAATATAGTGTAAAATAAGCCGTCTCCCTGTAGAACGAACCAGACTTACTAAAAACTATACTACTCTACGATTAGGTACACTGCCTATAGTGTTGTAGCAGAGTTTAGGTATATCCCATTTGTAAATAAATAATTAAAACTTGTGTAATTTGTATCGTATTTCGTATTAAAATAATAATATTTCGTATACACCTCGCATCACATCAAGTTTTTGGCGCCGCTGCCGGGGACCGGCGAAACGCTATATTTTTAATTTATATTTGTAAAAATATAAATATATAAAAAAGAAAATAAATATAAAAAAAAGAAAAGAAAAACATATTTTTTTAAGATTTTGTAAAATTATGAAGTATATTTGTTTTTATCTTTAGTTATTAAAATATAAGTTTATTTTATTTTATATAAATTTTCTCTATATATAAATTTTCAAAAAAAAAAAAAAAAAGAACGCGTTTAAGCCTGCAATCAATCTGAGTCTGCACACATCCGCAGTCGCGGAGTACCTCGGGCACAAATCACCGCTGTCGCGGAGCAGTCTCAGACTGCAACCTTGGACTACATTAATTACGAATTTAGGATTTAATTTTATAATTATTATTATTAAACCTAATTAGGATTTTTAATTAATTAATATATATTTATCTCTAGTTTTAATTTATAATTTGTAATATTAAGTTTAAATATTATTATTAAATATATAGAATAATATTTTTATAAAATAATAATATAAAAATAATATTTTTATAAAATTGTATTTTTATCAACTTAGCTTCTTTTTGTATTTTGTTTTTTTTAAATCATAACTTGTATATTTATCGTTCGTAATTAGTTTTAACTTAGTTTTTTCCGTAGTTATTTCATATTTCTAGATTTTTAAGCTTTGCCGTAAAATCCCTTAAGTGCTTTTTCTTTAGATTAAGATTTAGGTGCTTTAGAATTTTGCGACGCAGTTTATAAATTTTAGTACCCTAATTAAGTTATTGCCGTTTTCCTATAGAATTCCTTTTAAACCTTAATACCTTTAGGCGCAACTTTTTAGATTTAATTTTTAGACTTTTAAGTTTCGACGTTTTTCTTTCTCATTTTCATTTCTCGACGTTTTTCGACGCTCTTTTTCTTTTTCGTTTCTACGCGCTAGTTTATAGGACATAGAATTTTTAAAATCTTTAAATTTCGACAAAAAATTATTGTAAGATATTGAATTAAAGACATCCAAAATTTTCTGCTTCGTAGTAATAGTTTGATTTGTTAGTGGCTGAGTTGTGGATTTTTGGATTTAAAGGATCCTGGCTCCCTGCTGCATCTTTTGGCTATTCGAAACGTGGGCAAAAGCAGAAAAGTCTATTAATTTGATAACTTATATAATTTTTAGTTTTATAACTAATAGAATAATTAGTAAATGCACCACATTGTAGCTAAAATTTGCTAATAAGCGCATTATGGAAAATTTCGAGAATATTTTGGAAACTCTTCCTGATTTCCAAAATCAATTAAATCAATACTCTCAAACGAGTGTTGATGAAAATTCATTCGATCAAACTTGGATCACGAATGATGAAATAATAACTGGTTGTGAAATCTGTGGAGATTATCATTCAACATGGGAATGTTATTATTACGTTCCTATGGAAAATTATGCACCCATGGAACCTGAATGGAATGATTATGAGGAATACAATTCAAATTGGGATTATTCTCAAGAATATATCCAAACTCAACAACCAGAGGACGAGAAAAATTATGTGTCTGAAATTTTTTTAGATTCTATGAAAATCAAACTCGAAGAACTTGACGCTCAAAATGAACAAATGAGAGAGTTCGCAAATAGGCAAGCTGAAACTCTATCAGATTACACACCTGTTAATCTTAGGAGTATTGTGCAAGAAAATCTCATATCATCGAATTTTGATGAATTCGAGAGCTCCGAAATCACCAATTATCCCGATGATAATTTTTATTCAGTTTTACCAATTTCACAACATACCGACACATTAACCTCTACCGACGAAATCATTGATCCATCAATGGATGAAGAAGAAATAAGGGTGAGAAATTGGTACTCTTGGGAAAACGATAATGTGACGACCCGGAAATTTCCGAACAAATTTTAAACTAAATCTTTTTATGAAATAGACATGATAAGCAAAGTCTGTTAAACTAAGTCTTGAAATTTTTGAACTATTTAGATGGGTTCATTTAACCTTTGACCATTTTCGACGATTCACGAAAAATTGTATGTAACTAAATAAATGTATATATGTAAATATAAATATAGGTGTACATATTAATTTGAATTAATATAATTAAAGCAGTTGAATTAAAAATATAAAGTAATATACAAACAAATTAAGCTATTATTAAAATGATTATATACATATAGGAAATTCTATACATAAGTAATAATATATATATATATATATATATATATATATATATATATATATATATATATATATATATATATATATATATATATATATATATATATATATATATATATATATATTGTAATATAGATATACAATTTATAAAAAATAAATATTCAAAATATATTATATATAATATGATATAATTAATAAACTGTAGTATTAATATATTAAATGTGACTACAAATTGAAAATACATTTGTTATAATATTGTTATTTCTTTTATTATTACTATTAAAATTAATATCAACATCAGTATCAGTAATATTTGTGTTTTAATATGAAAATTGAAATATGTAACATGTTACATCTCTATTATTACTAGTGTTATAAGTTGTATTATTATTATTATTATTATTATTATTATTATTATTAGTATTATTGTAGAGATTATTATTATCATTATCGTCAAAAATCATTATAGTTATCATTATTATCATAAATGAAACAATATATAATATTATTATCATAAATAATATTATTATCATCTTTATAATTAATATTATAAAAATTTTTATTTATTATTATTATTATTAATATAAATTATAATTATTTATTATTAACACTAAATACCTGTAAATAAAATGGGATTTGTTTAAATATCTCAATCAACCTTTATTAATTTTGTTTTCTGTCTCAAATATGGCTACCAAACAATTCCTTCACAGATACAAATTTCCAAAATTCGTTACCCATCAGAATAGGGTTTTATTTTTTTATAATTTGTTTGCTTCCTGGTTCCATTATTATGTCAACTACCTATCTATACTCAATCAACGAATTGCTCAGTATTACTAATCAACTTATTCAGTTCTTCCATTTTCATCTTCAACTAAAACAATTACAGACAGTACCAGATTGAAATTTAATAGGAAAAGGGATGAAACAGCCGTTCGTCTCTGTTCTTGATCAAATTATATGATAGCTCGATTTCGAAATGTATTTCAAAATCTAAAATTGCAGAAAGGTTAGAAATCTCTTATTTAAACTGTTTGTAAAATCTCAGCTTTTAATTCCTTGTTTTGATTACGAATTGTGGAGTCAAAGTTATTTATAAAAAAAGTCAACTGACTCGTTCATACAAAAATTCGAGGTCTGAATCAGGTTTCAAGTTAAATTGACAATTCAGAAATTTTATAGGGAGGATTTAGAACCTCTTTCATGTTGGAATCTAGAGCTAAAACGCTTTTAAATTCAAAATCACCACTTGAGATATTCTTGTTCATCGTGATATACAGCAGTATATTTTTTTATTTTTTTTAGTCTTTTGAATCAACTGATTAATTAAGGGTAGTTTTAAATAAGTTTTTCAAGTCCTAAATCAACTTATTAAACTACGGTTGTTAATTGCTTAATCACTCTGGTCGATTGTAAATTGAAGATGGAGAAAGAATTAAGAAACAGATATCGTTTAAAATAAATACAGAATAGCATAATTTCAGATAAATGAATTTGGCTTGATGGTTTGAATGTTACTTTGGGGAGCGAGAGGTCGAGGGTTCAAGCCAGAGCCAAGACATAATTTTTTTTAGCCGATTAATTTGAGGTAGTTACTATTATTAATATTACAATAATAATTATTATTATTAATATCTACTTGTTATTATTATTGTTGTTATTATTGTTAGCATTAAAATTAGTGTAATTGTTAATATCAATATCAATACAAGTAGTAAATATTATTATTATGATTATAATTGCAAAAATGTATATTATTATTATTATTGATTAAGTAAAGTATTATTATCACTATCATACTACACTTATCATTAAATATTAGTATTATCACCATATTTACGATTATTATAAATAAAAATGATTATCATTATCATTATCAATATTATTATTATTATTATTATTAGGGTTAAGTTAAATAAATTGTTTTACTATAATAATTTAATTACATATTATTATCATTAAAATGAGTACTATCATTATAATAATAATTATTATTATTATCATCATTAATATCAATATTAAGATCATTATTATTATTATTATTATTACCACTAATATGATTATAAGTATTATTATTTATATTATAATGAGTATTATTACTAGGTAATTACTAAAATCACAACCATAACTATAATTAAAAATAAAAATTAATATTTTACGATATCATTATTATTATCATTAATATCATTATAGTTATTAAAATAAATGTTAGTAATATTAATATTAGAAAAATTATTATTTTTATAGTTATTATTATTAGTAGTATTATTATCGTTATCATTAATATTATTATTATTATTATTTTCATTATTATTATTATTATTATTATTATTATTATTATTATTATTATTATTATTATTATTATTATTATTATTATTATTATTATTGTTATGATTACTACTTTACATTAACGATATTATTATAACAAATAAATATTTTATATATGTGTGGATATATATTCCAACTACTATAAATATTTACATATAACAAATTATTGATTTCAAATATAATATTAAACTATATAAATATTAACTAATTTAAATATGTACAAATTAAATATATAAAATATATAATTTAAGATATATTATATGAATCTATTCGATTACAATTATGTGTATTAATATATATACAAATGATATAGGTTCGTGAATCGAAGGCCAACCCTATACTTGTTCAATGTCGTTCTATGTATTTTTACTACAAAATACATTAGGTGAGTTTCATTAACCCCTTTTTAAATACTTTTGTAATATATATTTTTGGGACTGAGAATACATGCGCTGCTTTTATAAATGCTTTACGGAATAGACACAAGTGATCGAAACTACATTCTATGGTTGAATGATCGAAATCGAATATGCCCCTTTTTATTAAGTCTGGTAATCTAAGAATTAGGGAACAGACACCCTAATTGACGCGAACTCTAAAGATAGATCTATCGGGCCCAACAAGCCCCATCCAAAGTACCGGATGCTTTAGTACTTCGAAATTTATATCATGTTCGAAGGAGGATCCCGGAATGATGGGGATATTCTTATATGCATATTGTGAATGTCGGTTACCAGGTGTTCAATCCATATGAATGATATTTTTGTCTCTATGCATGGGACGTATGTTTATGAGAAATGGAAAATATGAAATCTTGTGGTCTATTAAAATTATGAAATGATTATTTTTGATAAACTAATGAACTCACCAACCTTTTGGTTGACACTTGAAAGCATGTTTATTCTCAGGTACGAAAGAAATCTTCCGCTGTGCATTTGCTCATTTTAGAGATATTACTTGGAGTCATTCATGACATATTTCAAAAGACGTTGCATTCGAATCATTGAGTTCATCAAGAATATTATCAAGTCATTTATAGTTTAGATATATTATGAAATGGTATGCATGTCTGTCAACTTACGATGAAATGAAAGTTGTCTTTTAAAAATGAATGCAATGTTTGTAAAATATATCATATAGAGGTCAAGTACCTCGCGATGTAATTAACTGTTGTGAATCGTTTATAATCGATATGGAATTCGTCCGGATGGATTAGGACGGGTTGCTTCAGATAACGTTGAAAATTTTACCCCCGAGACCAAAGTGGTGGGACCGATTAGAACCGTTAAAGAAGAAGAATTTGCTTCAATCCTGAAATTCACCATTCCGCAACCTTCCAACCCAATATTCTCAATAGACGAGTCATCTACCGAAGATGAACTACGAGCTGTAATAGATAATGACACCTCGGATTTCACCCAATTACATAATAGAGGTGAAAACTTTCATCCCGAGAATGAACGGAAGGAAATATTAGGAAATGTCCACCCTATAGAAATATGTATGTCGGTGTATATCGATCCATTTGACCAAGAACCAGAAAAGAGACATATCCATTTACTAAAAGCTACACTTAAAAAAGAATTAAGTAGTGACGATCGGGTGAGTCTAAACTTTAAACCCATTGATATATTATACACCCCCCGAGATATAAATAACTGGCTCACTATTATAATTCGTGGAACTTATTCTACCAACTTCACATATCATCAGCTAAGTGTGGGGAAGTCTAACCCCACTTAATGTTAAATTAGGGGTTCGGGTTAGTGCATAACTCGTTAATAAAAATGCATGATAAGTTAGGGTAAAAGACATATTTTCAAAAATTAGCAAACAGTTCAGAAAAGCAACCGATTTTGAAGAAAAACATGTGTGATAAAACAACAAAAGGAATGAACGATGAGGCACGCCATCTATCATTCGAGGAGCTTAGTAATTACAAACTGGGTATTTTTAATCACTTTTCTACACTAATCACCCTCATGAATTTATTATTATAGTCTGATTTCATGCAAATGAGGGCATTGCATGATCTCAAGTGTAGGGAAGGGTTATAAATTCTCTCAGGATTACACTTAGTTTAATTGCCAAATTTTGTGAAATTTTGAAAAATTTTCAACTAAATGAATTCAAAATCATGTTTATACATATTTATGAACGATGAAAACTAGGTGTTAATACCGAAATTATCGTTACCTAGAAAAGGACATAAATTGAAAAACAACTTAAAATGCTTGAATTCATTTAAAATGGAAAAGATGAGAATAAAAAGGCAAAGAAAGAAATAAATAAAAGCCAAGTGTGGGGAGAATGTACCAAATTATTCAATTAAAAACTATCTATCACATGTTTCTGTAAAGTTATTGCAGGTGCTTTTGTTTTGGACCAAATTAACTGTTTTACCCGATGAAAGAAAAGAAAAGATGGATCTACACGATGAATCAATTCCATCATTAAAAGGAAGTAAAGTCTTCCGAAAAAGACACGCGCTTCTTGATTTAGGTCAGGAAGTTGTCGTCCAGACCAGCTGTAGGTTGACGAAAAATCTAGAAAAGTCATCTCTAAAATCAGCAGGAAATCCACGGACCTCAGCATCAAACAGGGTCGCCAAGTAGTCAGACTTATCCTATCTATTAGAGGATCTGTCTCGTAAAATGGGGAGGGTGCCGTGCAAATTAGCTTGATAAGACTAATGAATCAGACCTCCAGAAAGGATAATCTCCTTAAAGATTAAAAATAAGCTTTTAAGCCTGATATTACTCAATCCTTGAAATTGACATTAAAGATTGAGAATTACAAACTCATGGAATTCAATGATATCTAAACTCGAGCTTGAACGAGAAAATATTTTGATTAAATTAAAACCAATTTGTTTTTCTGAAAACCTATTTTCAATGCGTTCATTACCATTGAACGTAAAATCCTAGGAATTCACCTGGAATTCATTAGGTCACCTAAACCAAATCGGGTGTCAACCGTAAGAACGGTGGTTGCATAGCATGGTCGAAGATAGTACCTTGTGCCATACCGAAAAATTATAGGGTGATATTTGCTATTGCTCCTACAAAGGATAGTAATTGCATCCGACATGTTGTGGACCATAATCAAAAGCATGTCATTAGACATTGCCTTAACAGTTACTTATTCAACGCTTTCCTTTACAACCGGGCGGTAGTTTACCGAAAGGTAATATATGGAGCAAGTATACTGGACGTGTTGCTTTCCTAATACAAGGTTAGCAAGTGGGTGACACAAAACCACGAGTTTTGAGCTAAAATTTTAAAATCTGAAACCACAAAACCCACAAAAATATTTTTGCAAACATCGGTGAAGGGTTATTTCGGAAAACTTGTCTAGGGTAAAATCTAAGTTGAATTTTCAAAAGATCAAATATTTTCATAAAGATCCAATTTCCTTAAAGGATCTAAATTTTTATAAGTCATGTGGGATGTAAACCACATCGTTACTATCATTGTTTATACCGTCGTATTAAAATCACTGTTGTACAAAGTGTGAGAATAAAAAAAGTGATTCGAGTGAAGTGTGATTTAATTTCAAGTTCTGTATTGCTTGAGGACAAGCAACGTTCAAGTGTGGGGATATTTGATAGTGCTCTAAATGAACATATATTTAGTATAAATATCCTTCCAATATGTAAAGCTTTTAGTTACTATTGTTCTATTTTTATGTAATAATCGTTTAAATAAATAAGTGCGAAGACAAAAGAAGAAAATGATGATTTGAAGACGCAAATGACCAAAAAGCCCAAATGTACAAGATACAATCCAAGTGGTTCAATTTATTGATGAGAAACGTCTAAAAATGACAAGAGTACAAGCCGCGAAACGCAAAGTACAAGATATCTAAGCGTACGAAAGGACGTTCGAAAATCCGGAACCGAGACATGGACCAACTATCAACGTGCAACTCAACGGAGCTAAAATCACAAATTAACTATGCACATAAATATAATATAATACATAATTAATTATGTAAATTATATATATATATATATATATATTATATTTATATATTAAATAAATAAACGTCGGCAAGCTAGGATCCAATTTCTGCGTGAGCTGGAATTCGAATCTCCGCACTCGCAGAGCTGTAAGGCACAAAACCTCCGCACTCGCGAAGCACACCAGGACCCAAATCCCACTATAAAAGGCGATGCAATTCGACGAAATATTTACACCATATCCATCTTTCTCTCCACAATGATATATATATATATATATATATATATATATATATATATATATATATATATATATATATATATATATATATATATATATATAATATAGTTTAGTTTTATATTAGTTAGTTTGGGTTATGTAACGGTTATTTTACGGGTTTCAAAGTCGGAGTTCTGTCCGTGTAACACTGCGCGATTAATAACCACTGTAATCTATGTTCTTCCTTTTTAAATTAATGTCTCATATTTAAGTTATTATTATGCTTATTTCAGCTGAGTAATCGTGATGTTGGGCTAAATATTAAGACGGGGTTATTGGGCTTTGGACCATAATTGGGGTTTGGACAAAAGATCGACACTTGTGGAAATTGAACTATGGGCTATTAATGGAATTTATATTAACTAAATGATATCTCGTTAATTTAATATAGGGATTTATAATTTGACGTATTTATATATAACCACATACGCTTGATTGGGTACGGTGAGCGGGATATTTATAAATACTAATAATTGTTCATTTGACCGGACACGGGGATGCATTAATAGTCAATGTACTTATTAAAACAGGGGTGGATTACATTCAAGGGAAATTGGTGTAATTGTTAATAAAGTATTAAAACCTTGGGTTACACGCAGTCGATAACCTGGTGTAATCATTAACAATGTATTAAAACCTTATTACAGTTTAAGTCCCCAATTAGTTGGAATATTTGACTTCGGGTATAAGGTTAATTTGGTGAAGACCCTCGCACTTTATAATTATGACCGATGGACTATTATGGACAAAACCAGATGGACATATCAAATAATCCAGAATAAAGAACAATTAACCCAGGGTAATAAATCAAAATCAAAACGTCAAACATCATGAGTACAGAAGTTTAAATAAGCATAATATATTTTATTTCATATTTCCTCGTACATTTTATTTATTGTTATTTTAATTATTGTTATTTATTTTATCGTTAGTTAAATATCATCATTTACTTTACGCTTCGCTTAAAATATAAAATCAACAAACCAGTCATTAAACGGTAAAACCCCCTTTTTTAATAATAATAATTGTAATATATATATTTATATTTTGTACAAATATAGTTATATAAAAATATAGTGTAAAATAAGCCGTCTCCCTATGGAACGAACCGAACTTACTAAAAACTATACTACTCTACAATTAGGTACACTGCCTATAGTGTTGTAGCAGAGTTTAGGTATATCCCATTTGTAAATAAATAATTAAAACTTGTGTAATTTGTATCGTATTTCGTATTAAAAATAATAGTATTTCGTACCCCTCTGCTTTAACATCATGCCTATAAATTTCTCTTTTTATTGCAATCAAAAGAAATTCATGGTAGCGCTGCTTATAATGTGAAAGTCGGTGGCCATTACAACTTGGTTATTTTGTACCTCGCAGGAATTTGGTTCAACAAACATGTCAACTTACCTTAAAATTATTAATCACAGTAGTCTGGGCAAACAAAAGCATTTTTGACATTTATCGAAAATGAAACCGGTATTGAGAATGAAAAAAACACTATAAGGGCAGCAAGCTTGCGATGCTTTTCGGCCATTTGTGGTAAATTTGTTGAAATGAGTTTTATATGATGCATTTAATAATCTTGATTATCAAGTGTAAACTATATAAGAATCAATTATAAGTTGTTATTAAGTGTGTATAGGGATATTGATGACATTTACGTGTGACGGATACGAATCCATTATATATGCGACGGGTACACAACAAACACTAAGAATTATATGCAAGTGATTCAAATTATAAGTATAATAATAATAATGTGTAGTTAAATATAAGTATGCAGGCTAACGGGGTTACTCACGAGTTGTTCAGCGAGTTTTTTTATTTGTGTACATTTTATAGATCTTCTCATAGTTACTTGGAGTATGTTACATAATTTGTTATTGAATCATAAAGTTCACTAGCGTATGTATGTGACCCAGTGGAGTACAATTTAAATTGTTCGTGTAAGTTTATGCTTCTATTGCTTTTTTGGGTAGTGTGAGTTGAGAATGTGGGTTGTATTGTTAAGCAATTGTTTTCCTTTTTTGTAGGTTGTGCAGAAATTATTAAGTTAGTGACGTGTTTGAAGTGGTTGGTACATTATGGTAATTTTCAACTCGATAAATGTATGTTTGTGCTTTCTCTATTATGATTTGGTGTTTTCAGTTAGTTCGTAATTTATTGTTGTTGATTGTTTGTTTTACATATCACATTCGGTAGATATTACCATGTTTGAATAGAGGTGGTAAAATGAGTCAGGAGTGAGGTTGCATAAGAATCCTATAAGTTTTTTGTATGAGTAAGACTGCTTCAAATATAAACACTTTTGTATCTTCTGTTTATTTAGTTGTGTTACCCTATGATACTTACCCTATGATACTTGATTTGATAGCCCTTTTATAATATATAAAAGATAGTACATTTATGTGTGATGACCCGAAAATTTCCGACCAAATTTAAACCTAATCTTTATATGATTCCAATACGATAAGCAAAGTCTGTAATCTTAACTCTCAAAAGCATTTAAACTGTTTTCATATATTAAATTACACTGTGACTATTCCCGATGATTCACGAACCTTTAATTGTAAACAGAAATGTAAATATAAATAATTACTTATGTAAATAATTATAATAAATATATCAATGAACCATTATGTAATGTAGTTATTATGAAAGATAACCTTAAATAACTAAAAAAAATTTGTTATTTTAAATATATAAAGTATATTAGATATAAATGGTTTCAAACATAACTTGTAAATGTTGTTAATGTATTAAATATATAATGTTATACTTTGAGTTTAATTATTTCAATATATATAATTAATACAGTCATCTAAATAATAAATCTGGATATGTAAAACATAATTATAATAATTTGAATATATATATATATATATATATATATGATGCATAAACATAATTATTATTATATGTATATTGACAAATATATAAACATTAGATATATGATAATATATAATTATTAATTAATACATGGTTAATAATATGTAATACTAATATATTAAACCTAATTACAAGTAAAATATAAATATTACACTAATATTATTATTATTATTACTTTCATTATTATCATTAAATGTTAATATTAATATCAGTATTATTAATATTATTACAATATATATAAGTTATATATAAAAATTTAAAACATGTAAATTGTTATATCTTTATTATTACTAGTATTACTATTAGATATTATTACTACCATTATCATTAAGGATCATTATTGTTAAAATTTATTATTTTTATTATTATTAAGATGCAAATTATTATCATTATTCATATCATAATTAGTAGTAAGATTACAATTTGTAATTAATATTAACGCTTATTTATTAGAATTATTATCATTATCTTCATCATTATTATTTGTTATTAGATATTATTATTTAGAATTATTATTATTTATAGTATCAAGTGTATTATTATTATAATTACTAAATAATAGGCTTAAATATGATACAGATATATACATACGTTATAAATATACTGATATATGATATATGTAAATACATTATAGATCAACATTATTGTAATAAGCTCTAGAAATGCGTACCTATAATTAGGAATCAAAATTAGTTGTAAAATCACTTTCAAACTGTATTTGATTTGTACCTGATTATTTAAACCAATCCGCAAATGGTGCAATCTGTTAGATATCTTAATCAGATTTATTTATTTTTTTATTTTTTTCTTCATCCTTCCTGTCTGCACGAGCCAAACATTGACCCCAATCATAACTATAATACAAATCGATCACTTCATCTTACATCACTACTCCCTCAAACATAACATATATCCTATACACTGTAATTCGATTAAAAGACAGAAAAATAAACGAAACGCAGCTAGGTTCCCCTATTCGTGCAACCTTTTTTTTCAAATCTCGATTTTGAAATCAATTTTAAAAAGTAATAATGCAGTTTTGTTGGAGTTCATTTACTAAAACTATCTGCAGAATTTCAATCCACAAATCATAGTATCGATTACGAATTTTCGAGTCAAATATACGGTTTAAAAAGTCAAACAAATTTTCAAAGAGGAAATTCGAGTTTGCTGTTTTGATATAAGTCAAATTGATGATCCAAGTAGTTTCTATAATAAATTTAGAACTTATTTCATGTTAAACTTATGATCTAAAACCTCCTCGAATTTGAAATCACAAATTTTTTGTTGCTTATTATCGTGAACAGCACAGCAGCTCTCGCCTTTATAATTTTTTTTATTTTATTGATTTAATTGAATAAAGGATACTACACTGATTAATTTTAATTCAAGTTTAAGTCCTAAATTGAAACTGTAATTCATGGTTATAAATTTTGATTCGTTTATATAAGAAAGATGAAGAAGAACAGAAAACAACTGTGTTATAAATAAACAGAAAGGTATAAAAATAGAAAAATCGAATTGAATGGATGGTTTAATGTGTTGCGGGTTAGCGAGGGGTCTCGGGTTCGATCCTCACCGGGTGCATTCTTTTTATTAGAGACTTTTAAAGGTAGTCTTTCTTTTAAAAATTATTATTATTATTATTATTATTATTATTATTATTATTATTATTATTATTATTATTATTATTATTATTATTATTATTATTATTATGTTGTTGTTATTGTTATTGCTATTATTAATAATAACAATTATTATTATACATACTAAGATTAATAATATAATTAGTATTATTATTAATATCATTATAATTATCATTACTAGATTTATCATTAAATATTATTAGTATCATCATTAACATTACTAGTAGTTTAAGTATGAATTATGAAATTATTACTACTAATTTTATCATTTTAAGTATCGTTATTAATATTATGATTAATTATTATTATTGTTGATATTGTTAGTATTATAGTTATTAGTAATAATATCATATTTAAATTTATAAGTATTAGACATGTTAATAACGTTAGTATTATTAAGATTATTATAAACTGTATCATTTAAGTATTATTATTTTTAGTATTATCAATAATATTAACATTAAGATTTTATTGATAATAAAAGTTAAGGATATTATTAAGATTATAAATATGTATTAATCATATAACAATTTGTATATAAATATTCATAAATGACAAGTTAGATATTTTCAAAATAATACTAATATGAGATAAATATAACTACATATAAATTAAACATTTTGGATAGATACACAAACTAAATAAGTATAATATATAATTTAAGATATAATATATAAATTTGTTCGATTACGATTATATATATTAATATATATATACAAATGATATAGGTTCGTGAATCCAAGGCCAACCCTGCATTGTTCAGTTTCATCATATGTATTTTTACTACAAAATACAGTATTGTGAGTTTCATTACTCCCTTTTTAAATGCTTTTGCAATATATATTTTTGGGACTGAGAATACATGCGCTTTTATAACTATTTTACGAAATAGACACAAGTAATCGAAACTACATTATATGGTTGAATGATCGAAGCCGACTATGCCCCTTTTGCTTGGTAACCTAAGAATTAGTAAACCGATCTACTAATTGACGCGAATCCTAAAGATAGACCCATTGGGCCTAACGAACCCCATCCATGGTTGCGGATGCTTTAGTACTTCGATGTTGTTTTATATCATGTCCGATGGATGTCCCGGAATGATAGGGGATATTCTTATATGCATCTAGTTAATGTCGGTTACCATGTGTTCAATCCATATGAATGATTTTTGTCTCTATACATGGTACGTATATTTATGAGAAATGAAAATGAAAATCTTGTGGTCTATTAAAATAATGAAAATGATCGATTATGATAAACTAATGAACTCGCCAACCTTTTGGTTGACACTTTAAAGCATGTTTATTCTCAGGATTGAAAGAAATCTTCCGCTGTGCGTTTGCTCATTTTCAAGATATTACTTGGAGTCTTTCATAGCATATTTCGAGAATGTTGCATTCGAGTCATTGAGTTCATCAAAGATTATTATTAAGTCAATTTATAGTTGGACAGTGGATATTATGAAATGGTATGCATGCCTGTCAATTTTCGATGTAAAGAAAGTTTGTCTTTTAAAAACAAATGCAATGTTTGTAAATTGTATCATATAGAGGTCAAATACCTCGCGATAAAATCAACTATTGTGAATCGTTTATAATATATATGAACGGGTCCTTTCAATTGGTATCAGAGCAGTGGTCTTAGCGAACCAGGTTTGCATTAGTATGTCCAACTGATAAGTCGTTGGGATGCATTAGTGAGTCTGGACTTCGACCGTGTCTGCATGTCAAAAGTTTTGCTTATCATTTTTAGTCGGAAATCATCTGCTTAACATCCTTAGGAAATTATCTGCTTATCATTATTAGTCTAGACACGTCTTGCTACATTAATTGCAGGAGTAGTGTATAGACAAAATTCATATCTTAGTGTATCTGCTAAATCATATCTTATCGTATCTGTTACTTTAAACTTTGCCTGACATATCCCGTAAATTCCTCCGTAATCTATGAAATCTTTTGTTCTACATCTATGGAAATTCTATGTAATTAGAATACCATCCGATAACCGAAAATCATTTCATATAGAAAAATCCTTATTCAATCGTACAAAATGGAATTCATCATTAATTCAAGTTCCTCGGATTCCGAAATGGAATCCCACTCAAACTCTGAAAGCAGTGTGACCGGATTGGATCAACCAATCAGCCATCATCTATTTTGGATGAATTAGGGATGGGTTCGTAGCCTCCTCAATCATTGGAGACAAGAAGAAGGCGATCCTTTCCATCCACCACATTGCCCTCTTGGCGAAGAACCTGAAGCACTTACCGGCGAACCCGTTCGAGACACCATTTTCTCTCTCATTTTCAGAGTATCTCGTCACGATTACATACTACATCAAATTTTAGATTTTATTTATCCGCTCGTCCTAATCGACAATCACCCCGGTGTAATAGAAGAAGTCAACGAGCTTCGCGCTCGGGTAGTGGCTTTGAAGAATATGGTGCAAAGGTTACAAATACCAGCAGTAGCACCAGCAGCATAACCAGTACCACCATCATCAATGCCAACAGTACCATTACCACCTCCAACCACAACCGCGTCGTAAACCTCAACTTCACAATCTGTCCCACGAGCATCAACGTCATGCGCCCCATAGATACCAAGGAGTACCAACAACAATAACTGAAGAAGTATTAATTCATAACTTCATTGGAGAAACATTCCGCGGAGATTATGTAATCTCTAAAGTCTTATAGATTATCTAATCTAGCCCTAACCATAAATTAGTTAAGCGAACCAAAATGATAGAAGGAAGAGTAGAAACCCTGACAAAAATGGTGTGTGATTAACCAGCTAAACTTGTTTTTACCAACAGAATCATCAGTACCGTCAGCGTCACCAGCATCGTCAGTGCAGTCAGCATCAGAATCAACAACATCTATAATATTACCAACTCCGTCAGTTCAAGAATCACTGTGGACATCATTACGAATCAATAACGCGTATATTATATCAACAAATTATGAAGAATTAACTCATTCCCTCCGAAGAAATTATATGTATATTATATATATATATATATTTTGAAATAAAAATAAATCTTTCCGTGCTAAACTATTGTGTGTGAATCTTAACTACTCGGTTAATTCATATTACAAATATGTAATAATGTACCTCCTTCGATCACAACTTAACCATCGTAAACTACAATCTCTGCCTCAATTCAACAAATTCCAATTCATAATAAATCAAGTATATATTTGATTTTACACTTTCATCATCGATGTACCCAAAACTTTTCAGATACCATCATTCGTACTTTGCGAAGTTCACAAGAATTTAACAAAAACCAACATCACGCCTCAACATATAACGAAGTATTGATTCATAATTTCAATATTATTGAAGAAATACTTATGTAATCTCTAAAGCCTTCAAGGGATTATTCAATTCTAATTCCAACCGTAAATCGAATGAGTTTAATTTAGTATTAACTCATTAAAAATCTATGTTACATCTGAGGAAAATATACATATATATATTTTCATAAAGACTGTAAATAAAATTCTTTTGTACAAAATATTAATTGTGAAATTTTTTAACGGGTAGGTAATACCCGAGAGATATATAAATTCACAATTTATATGTTACATTCTTCAAATCTGATTCAACAATTATCAGCTATACTTCCTACTTTCACAATAATATACATTCTTTCATAGAACTCAAAACAACCATACTCATTCAATCTCAATTACATATTCTGATTTTGAAACCTCAGAATTCAATTCGAGATATAACCGATACCATCACTTTTAGATTCCTACATCTTTCACAGCTATACTTTGACTTCAAAAATGTGTTAGAACATCATATGTATATTAACGATTACAATATGTGTTCAAACCTCTCGAAATTTCTGAAGACACTTTAAGTAATGAGCAATCGAGATGATGATCCAACCAAATATTACCCACAGTTATGTTCTTAAAAAGCTCTCGAAACCAAAGTCATAATTCAACACATATCTGTGTCAAATCCTTTGGCATTTATTAGCAAAAATGACTTTTCAATTTCTTTCCAAAGTAGTCAGTTTTGTCACAGCTCCAGCAAGTCAACTTTGACTCTTCATTCGACACAACCTTATTATAACCCTGATATATATGCGTGCTCTTTTATTGTTACTGGGGAACCTTTCATATTCCACCACATTAGCAATAAACTTATTCACAACTTCACTGATCTTTGACCTTCCGGAGAATCATTATATTTACCGAAACCCCATCATTTACTCATTCGCATCTTGTAACGAGGATTGCCATACGAATCATTGGGAATTAGCAATCAGTATTTTGAAATCTCGCAGCATGTTGATGCCAACAGTTATACATATAACGTCTATCTCCAAGGCTTACATACTTCGAATGTGAAGTTTCTGAAAAACACTCTGAACCGCGAACTAGTTCTCGAAATGCTGATGAAGCAACAAAAACTGTAAATGACCTTAGCAGTAAAAAGTTTGATGATAAAGATTAGTGTATTGGCAAGGCTCAGAAAAAGAGAAGTTTTGGAACTGGAAAACGGATTGAGCAAAGTATGAAGGAGGCTGTGGACAAATCACAAAGACTAAACCTGCCTTCAAAGAATCCAAATGATTCAGTACCTGCTGAAGTCATTAACGAATACCTTGCTCCTGATTCTAAACCCCTGCGGACAATATTCTTCATCATCCTCTGATATTAGAAATTTTAAGATATCATCGTATCTTTCATTATAAATATCTTCCATATTTCTGAAGATATTTTCATAATTATTCTTATCTGAAATCATTTATCTCTTCGCGCTATCTGTATTACATCATAAAAGAAACTATTTTTGTTTCTAAATTCTGAAACATTCGAGTTTAAAATAGGAATACTTTTGAAGTAGTGTTGGGAGCTGAAGCATGAGTTAGTATAATATAATGACACTTGATCAACGTGATTATATTACAGTAAGTCATGCTGAGTTTCTAAATGAAACATGATGATTCATAGACCATAACTTCATCATGTGCCATGTTACATAACTCTTTCATTCTACTTAACTTCTGAACATATCAAGAAAATATATTCTTGATAGTTCTATCCTTAGTGATTCTGGTAAATTGACAAATCAAATCATGCTATTATGTTTATTCTTGTTTAGAACATTAAGTTCATTCAAAACTCCGTACTTACGAATTCTAAACCATTACTCGCTTTACTAGAGGTCGAGAAGAGATTAAAAAGGCAAAGAGCTCCGAAACATAAGGGAAGATATAAAACTCGACAACAACACTGAAATTACAAACCGTGGATATTAATACGAATAGCAATATAAAGACACGGTATAATTAAGAATAGTATCACCCCAAGGCGATAGTAGAAGTAAACAGATTTTTCTGATGGAAGATTGAAAAGAAGGATGACAGAATTGATAATTAGGAAAACATCAAGGATTAGAACGGAATTAAGCATTTTCACAATCTTTTGAATGTATGAACTAAGAAAGAAAATATAGGAATGAAGAGAATAATGGAACGAAAGAGTTTAATTTATAATGGAAATATCAGACAGAGTAATCGAGACAGACCACCGTATTTAATTATAGAGATCTTAATTTCCTCAATTACCGAAGAATCAAATTTTAATACGAAGATTTTCTCCAAATCTATTGAACTCCGGAAATCAATCCTGTCTACGTCAAAAGATATGAAGAATCTACATTTACTTATTTCACTCTTTTGCGATAGCTTCACTCGTACTCTTCACATAAACGAATAGTGTTATCCATATTACTCTACAGTAATAAAACTCTAATTATCAGCTCATATTCGTCAGGAAAATATTCTTATTGTTAGCCATGACGATCTCGATCAAATTTCGGGACGAAAATTCTTTAACGGGTAGGTACTGAGATGACCCGGAAATTTCCGACCAAATTTAAACCTAATCTTTATATGATTCCAATACGATAAACAAAGTCTGTAATCTTAACTCTCAAAAGCATTTAAACTGTTTTCATATATTAAATTACCCTGTGACTATTCCCGATGATTCACGAACCTTTAATTGTAAACAGAAATGTAAATATAAATAATTACTTATGTAAATAATTATAATAAATATATCAATGAACCATTATGTAATGTAGTTATTATGAAAGATAACCTTAAATAACTAAAAAAAATTGTCATTTTAAATATATAAAGTATATTAGATATAAATGGTTTCAAACATAACTTGTAAACTTTGTTAATGTATTAAATGTATAATGTTATACTTTGAGTTTAATTATTTCAATATATATAATTAATACAGTCATCTAAATAATAAATCTAGATATGTAAAACATAATTATAATAATTTGAATATATATATCAAGTGTATTATTATTATAATTACTAAATAGTATCAAGTGTATTATTATTATAATTACTAAATAATAGGCTTAAATATGATACAGATATATACATACGTTATAAATATACTGATATATGATATATGTAAATACATTATAGATCAACATTATTGTAATAAGCTGTATAAATGCGTACCTATAATTAGGAATCAAAATTAGTTGTAAAATCACTTTCAAACTGTATTTGATTTGTACCTGATTATTTAAACCAATCCACAAATGGTGCAAGCTGTTAGATATCTTAATCAAATTTATTTTTTTCATTTTTTTTCTTCATCCTTCCTGTCTGCATGAGCCAAACATCGACCACAATCATAACTATAATACAAATTGATCACTTCATCTTACAGCACTACTCCCTCAAACATAACATATATCCTATACACTGTAATTCGATTAAAAGACAAAAATAAACGAAACCCAGCTAGGTTCCCCTGTTCGTGCAACTTTTTTTTTCAAATCTCGATTTTGAAATAAATTTTAAAAAGTAATAATGCAGTTTTGTTGGAGTTCATTTACTAAAACTATCTGCAGAATTTCAATCCTCAATTCATAGTATCGACTACGAATTTTCGAGTCAAAGATACGGTTTAAAAAGTCAAACAAATTTTCAAAGAGGAAATTCGAGTTTGCAGTTTTGATATAAGTCAAATTGATGATCCAAATAGTTTCTATAATAAATTTAGAACTTATTTCATGTTAAACTTATGATCTAAAACCTCCTCGAATTTGAAATCACAAATTTTTTGTTGCTTATTATCGCGAACAGTACAGCAGCTCTCGCCTTTATAATTTTTTTTATTTTATTGATTTAATTGAATAAAGGATACTACACTGATTAATTTTAATTCAAGGTTAAGTCCTAAATTGAAACTGTAATTCATGGTTATAAATTTTGATTCGTTTATGTAAGAAAGATGAAGAAGAACAGAAAACAACCTGTGTTATGAATAAACAGAAAGGTATAAAAACAAAAAAATTGAATTGGATGGATGGTTTAATGTGTTGCGGGTTAGCGAGGGGTCTCGGGTTCGATCCTCACCGGGTGCATTCTTTTTATTAGAGACTTTTAAAGGTAGTCTTTCTTTTAAAAATTATTATTATTATTATTATTATTATTATTATTATTATTATTATTATTATTATTATTATTATTATTATTATTATTATTATTGTTATTATGATTATTATTATGTTGTTATTATTATTGCTATTATTAATAATTACGATTGTTATTATACATACTAAGATTAATAATATAATTAGTATTATTATTAATATCATTATAATTATCATTACTAGATTTATCA
Organism: Rutidosis leptorrhynchoides; assembly: GCF_046630445.1. Taxonomy (NCBI): domain Eukaryota; kingdom Viridiplantae; phylum Streptophyta; class Magnoliopsida; order Asterales; family Asteraceae; genus Rutidosis; species Rutidosis leptorrhynchoides. Next base: position 37,568,528 of record NC_092343.1, read on the forward strand.
TTAAATATTATTAGTATCATCATTAACATTACTATTAGTTTAAGTATGAATTATGAAATTATTACTATAATTTTATCATTTTAAGTATCGTTATTAATATTATGATTAATTATTATTATTGTTGATATTGTTAGTATTATAGTTATTAGTAATAATATCATATTTAAATTTATAAGTATTAGACATGTTAATAATGTTAGTATTATTAAGATTATTATAAACTGTATCATTTAAGTATTATTATTTTTAGTATTATCAATAATATTAACATTAAGATTTTATTGATAATAAAAGTTAAGGATATTATTGATAATGCTAAAAACGAACATATATTTCATAGCATTATCCTTCAAGAAAGACAAGCTTTTAGTTGCAATTGTTCTATTTACAAGTGATATTCGTTTAAATATTAAAAGGTGAAGACAAAAGACAGATTCGACGAATTAAAGACGCAAACGACCAAAAAGCTCAAAAGTACAAAGTACAATCCAAGAGGTTCAAATTATTGATGAGAAACATCTAAAAGTTATAAGAGTACGAGCCGCAAAATGCAAAGTACAAGATTTTAAATAGTACGAAATGTAATGACCCGGAATTTTCTGACCAAATTATACTTATGAGATTAATTTTTACATAAATTAAACCATACCAACATGATAAGAAATCCAAATTGTTGAGACTTGTGTTTTTGAAAAGAGTTTTACACAACGTTTGACCGTCCAATATGACCGATGATATCACGAACTATATAACATACGATAATTATACGTTTGTGTATATATATGTATTTATATATATTTAACATGATCTAAGGATGGTTTAACATCTCATTGTGTACTAATGACAATGACTTATAAGTATATTTTGAAACTACTAACTTAAGTTTTCAAAACGATAACTATACGTAACATTCTTTGATATATATACTTATAATCTATAATGCTTATACATGTATCGTATATATAATGTATTTAATCACTTTTTAAGGACTTAAATACATAAAACAATATAAGTATATTCACAAAAGATAGCTATATTTGAATTCTCGTTCCGTTTCCTCAAGATTTCTATACATATATCTAGGGTATATGTACCCGTATCATACCCAGCTTCTATATGTATTTACTATTGGTATATACACATCAAATCAACATCCTAATCAACATTATTACTGCCCTAGATATGAGGTAACTAGGATTTGTCAAGTAGTATGAATTATTAGTAAGAAAACAAAATTAGGAATCCTTTTCTTTCTTTATAAACTAAAAACGTTTTTATAAATGAACACCATTTCTTCACTCCATTTTCTCATACCTACACCCTCATTTCTCTCTCAAAATACTCCTAACTTCATACTTGATCATCTCCAAGCATTTTCCCCATCATTTAGCTTCAATTACAAGCCTTAAACACCATAAGAAAACTCTTTCAAGAACATATCAAAATAACCACCCATTTGAAGAAGTTTACTTCCAACCTTTTGATCTAACTCCACCACTCTTTGATTCCAAAATTATTTCTTATCTTTTGCAGTAACTTTGTCCAAGTAACTTGAGGTAGTAACCTTGTTCATAATCTTATTCAATTCATATTCATATAGCTATCTTATTTTGTGATATAAAATTTTAACAACAAGAACATAGTTTGAATGATTTCAAACTTGTTCGCAAACTAAATAGATCCTTCTAACTTGACTTTTAAAACACTTCAAGACCTGTAATATATCATAATGACATGCTAACCTAACAAGATATAACTTGGTTTTACAAAGAACATCTTAAAAACTGAATCTACGTCGTCGGAGTGCAACCGGGGGCTGTTTTGGGTTGGATAATTAAAAACCATCTTGAACTTTGAATTGGAAGTTCATGTTCTGGAAAAATGATATTTCTTATGAATATGTTAACACATAAAAATTTCATGGTTTAACTCAAAGTGTAAGTATTTTTAGAAAAATGATCATTAAATGTTATTTTTATGATGGAAAATGATCACTTTCATAAGTTTCACCAAAGTTTGACCTATAACCTATGATTTCGAATACAAACAAAGGTATTTTCAGTTCATATTCTTAAAATTGACTCTATCCAAGGAAGTGGCAAGTTGAACCAACAAAAACGGAGTTGTAATGAAGAAACTACGACTAAAACAAGATTGGGTATCCGAAGCTAGTTTAGCTACGAAAATATTTGGAGAAAAAGTAAATTAATCAAATCTTTTCTAATTAATATGATATTTTATATATAATTACTTATGATTTGATTTTATATATTTCAGGACCACCCGTAAACAACACGAGAAGATTAATCATAAGACCTCATGATTGTACGCAACACGTCATTTGACAACACGGTACTTTATGTACACAACACGTCATTTGACAACATGGTACCATGGGTCGAGATTAATTCTGATCAATACGAATACGATGGGGTCTTTATTTATTTTATTTAAGCAACTAATTGTGGACCACTAACATCGGACTGCTAACTACGGACTAAGAAAATATTAAAAGTATTAAAAGTATATATATATATATATATATATATATATATATATATATATATATATATATATGTAACGATTACTTAAAAAGAAAATATGTTGATATATTATATATATGGTTAGGTTCGTGATATCTATCGGAGACCAAGTCGAATTAAATACCTTCAAGGCAAAAGTGAGTTTCATTTGCTCCCTTTTTAATTGCTTTTGCAATATATATTTTTGGGCTGAGAATACATGCGCTGCTTTTATAAATGTTTACAAAATAGACACAAGTACTTAAAAATATATTTTACGTTGAGTTGTACCACTGGCATATTTCCCTGTAGCTTGGTAACTACTAATTACATGGGTATTGTAAACGCGAATCCTGTTGATAGATCTATCGGGCCTGACAACCCCAACCGGACTGGACGACCAGTATTCAACGGTTGCACAGTACTTCGTTTTGGTGACTACACTTGGTACGGTGTAGTGAGATTTCATAATAAAGAGAATATGCGACGTTGATTAAATGTTAAGTATGGTTACCAAGTGCTCAACCACTTAGAATGCTTTACATACACTTGCGAGTGTATTATGTTTATGATTATGAAATCTTGTGGCCTATTAACATATTGAAATGATTGTTATGATAAACCTATGAACTCACCAACCTTTTGGTTGACACTTTAAAGCATGTTTATTCTCAGGTACGAATTAAGTCTTCCGCTGTGCATTTGCTCAATATAAGGACATTACTTGGAGCCGATCATCGCAATGGGACCAAATATTGATGACTTCGTCCAGGTGGATTAGGACGGGTCCTTTCAGTTGGTATCAGAGCGGTGGTCGTAGCGAACCAGGTCTTGCATTAGTGTGTCTAACTAGTAGTTATTAGGATGCATTAATGAGTCTGGACTTCGACCGTGTCTACATGTCAAAAGTTTTGCTTATCATTTCTAGTGAGAAATCATCTGCTTATCATCCTTAGGAAATTACCGCTTATCATTCATAAGTCTAGACAAGTTTTACTACATTTACTGCATTGATAGTGTATAGACGAATTCTTATCTTAGCATATCTGTTATTGCGAACTTTGACTGATATCTTTTCAAAGATTCTCTTTAATTTACGGGATTTTGGTATTATATATACATATGTAAATTATGTATTGAAGAGTACCAAATCTAACTCCTATAATCTATTTCATACCAAAAATTCATTTTCCCCATTATACAAGATGGATTCCGCATCTAGTTCGAATTCTTCAGATTTTGACAGTTATGCAGATATGGATTTCCATTCGGGCTCCGAAAGCAGCGTCACCGGAATGGATCAACCAATTTCCCATTATCTATTCTGGATGAATTGGGGATGGGTTCGTAATATACTAAATCACTGGAGACAAGAAGAAGGTGATCCATTCCATCCATAAAATTGCCCTCTTGGCGATGAACCTGAAGCACTTACCGGCGAACCTTTTTGAAACACCAATTTCTCTTTCATTTCTAAAGTATCTCGTCGCGATTATATACTATCCCATATTACAAATCTTGTTCATTCGCTCGCTCCAACCGCCAATCATCCCGGTGTACTAGCAGAAGTTAACGAACTTCGCGCTCGCGTGACGGCTTTGGAGAACATGGTGCGAAGGTTGCAAACACCAGCAGCAGCACCAGCAGCATAATCAGCACCACCATCAATAACATCAACAATACCATCATCACCACTAACAAACAACATCCGCATCACACGACTCGACATCATAATCTGTCCCACAAACATCAACATCATACGCACCATAGATATCAAGGAGTACCAACAATAATGAACGATGAAGTATTGATACATAACTTCATTGATATTCTACGAAGAATATGTGGTTTCAAAAAGTTTTAGAGATTTCTTATTCTAGCTCAAACCAAAAAGCAAATGAGATTAATATCATATTAACTCATTAAATTCATGATTTCATCTGAAGAAAATATATATGTATATATGTTTTCATAAAGATTGTAATTAAAAGTTCTTTTGTACAAAATATTAATGGTAAAAAAAAAAATTTTAACGGGTAGGTAATACCCGAGGAATAATTAGATTTCATCTTAATAAGTTACATTGTACATTCGTCGAAGCTGATTCAACAGTCATTTACTATCCTACTTACAACCACCGATATACGTATCCGTTCACCGCAGAATAACCATTTTCATTCAATTTCATATTTGAATTTTGACTTCCCAGAATCCAACAAGTGGCATATGAAGAAAACATATGACAAAATAAAATCTGTTAGAAACAAACAAATTAACTATGAAAAATTTTGTTAAGAATCCACGCTAACTGTTCCAGCTAACTGTTCCTAGCTAACTGATTACATTTTATTTATCGCAGTTTATTTATCGCAATTTAATTATCGCACTTTTATTTATCGTCATTTAATTTCTGTAATTATTTTACGCACTTTAAATATCGCGACACGTATACAATGTTTTGACATATCATATCGACGCATCTATATATATTATTTGGAATCACCATAGACACTCTATATGCAGTAATGATCGAGTTCTCTATACAGGGTTGAGGTTGATTCTACAATAATATATATAGTTTGAGTTGTGATCGAGTCTGAGACGTATACGGGTCACGACACATATTAATTAATTCGTATATTATATATTAAACTATATATGAATTATTGGACAGTTACTGTGGACTATCGACTGTGGACTAATGACATTGGACAATTAAAATGAATTAAAATATTGATTATAACATATGAAACTAAATATTTCTTCAAGATTGCCACTTGATTTCATCATAAACCTCATTGTATCTCGACGATTACAATCAGCGTTCAAATCTATCATGATTCTTAAAAACACCTCAATCGAGAGGATAAACCAACCGCACTTCATCTACGGAAGAAAAGATTGATGCATATAGTTATGCACTTGAAAAACCCTCGGAAACTGAGTAAACGTTTGACACGTATCGGTTCTAGTTCCTTTGACATTGTTATTACCGAAGATCGTTTTGCAATCCCTTTCCAAAGTAGCTAATTTTGTCACAGCTCCAGCAAGTCAACTCCGACTTTTCATCCGAAACAACTTTATTATAACCGCGATATATATGCGTACTCTTTATTGTTACTGGGGAACCTTTTATATTCCACAATATTACCATCAGCGATTAATCATTCTAAAAACACAATTCTCCTGAAACTACCTCGGTTTGATAACCGATGACCCAGATCAGTTAACTTTGAAAATGCTGACGAAGCAGCATGTTGTAGATGATCTTAATGGCCAAAAGTTTGATGATAAAGAAAGGAGTGTTAGGAACGCTCGATAGAAAATTTAGTACTGAAAAGTGGATTATGCGAAACTATGAAGAAAGCCGTGGACAAATCACAAAGAATAAGTTTGCCTTCAAAGAATCCAAATGATTCTGTGCCTGCTGAAATCGTTAGCAAACATCTTATTTCTCATTCTAAACCTTCACAGACAAATCTTCTTCATCATCCATTGATATTAGATATTCTAAGATATTCTCGTATGTTCTATTATAAATATCCTCCATATTTCTGGTGATATTTTCACAACTATTCTTATCTGAGATCATTTATCTCTCCGTAATATCTGCAACATAAAAGAAACTGTGTTAGTTTCTAAATTCTGAAACCTTCGAGTTTAAAATATGAATGTTTTGAAGTAGTGTTGGGAACTGAAGCATGGATTAGTATAATATAATGACACTTGATCAACGTCATTATATTACAGTAAGTCATGCTGAGTTTCTAATGAAGCATGATGATTCACAGTACCGTCATCATGTGCCATTTACACGACTCTTACATTCTATCTAATCTCTAAACATATCAAGAGAATATTTTTCTGGATGACTCGGTCTTCTCCAGGGTATTCTGGTAATTTAACAAATCAAAATCGTTCTATTACCATTTTCTTCTTAGAGCATTAGCTATGTTCATTCTGAATTTCATATCTACGAATTCCGGACCATTACTCACTTGACTCGAAGTCGGGAAGAGAAAACGAAAGCATGAAGCTCTGAAAAATAATGAAGAATATAAACTCCGATAATAACCCCAAAATTACAAACCGTGTATATTGATGCAGATAGCAATATAGAGACACGGGAGAATTAGAAACACTATAAACACAAGAGTATAGTAGAAGTAAATAGATTCTTCTGGTGGTAGATGAAAAAGAAGAATGACAGATATAAAAGTTAGGAGTATATCAAGAATCAGGACTGGATGGAGCATATTGATGAATGCTTTAAAGTAAGAATCAAGGGAGAAAGAATAGAAGGTGTGAGTCGTGGAAAATAAGAAAACGAAGGGGTGAATTTATAGTGAAATATCCGACAGAGCAATCGAAACAGATTATTGCATATAATCAAAGAAGATCCTGATTTCCTTAATCACCAAAGAACCAAATCTTATTACGTAAGATTCTCTTTAAATCCCTTAAATCCCGAAAATCAATCATAAATACGTCATCGGTTAAGACGAATACATTTTTCTCATCTCACTCTTTTACGATAGTCTCATTTATATTCTTCGCATAATCGAATCGATTTATCTACATTACTCAATGATGATAAAACTCCATTATCACCTTATATTTGTCATGAAAACCTTCTTATTGTTATCCATAACAACCTCTATCAAATTTCGGGGACGAAATTTCTTTAACGGGTAGGTATTGTAATGACCCGGAATTTTCTGACCAAATTATACTTATGAGATTAATATTTACATAAATTAAACCATACCAACATGATAAGAAATCCAAATTGTTGAGACTTGTGTTTTTGAAAAGAGTTTTACACAACGTTTGACCGTCCAATATGACCGATGATATCACGAACTATATAACATACGATAATTATACGTTTGTGTATATATATGTATTTATATATATTTAACATGATCTAAGGATGGTTTAACATCTCATTGTGTACTAATGACAATGACTTATAAGTATATTTTGAAACTACTAACTTAAGTTTTCAAAACGATAACTATACGTAACATTCTTTGATATATATACTTATAATCTATAATGCTTATACATGTATCGTATATATAATGTATTTAATCACTTTTTAAGGACTTAAATACATAAAACAATATAAGTATATTCACAAAAGATAGCTATATTTGAATTCTCGTTCCGTTTCCTCAAGATTTCTATACGTATATCTAGGGTATATGTACCCGTATCATACCCAGCTTCTATACGTATTTACTATTGGTATATACACATCAAATCAACATCCTAATCAACATTATTACTGCCCTAGATATGAGGTAACTAGGATTTGTCAAGTAGTATGAATTATTAGTAAGAAAACAAAATTAGGAATCCTTTTCTTTCTTTATAAACTAAAAACGTTTTTATAAATGAACACCATTTCTTCACTCCATTTTCTCATACCTACACCCTCATTTCTCTCTCAAAATACTCCTAACTTCATACTTGATCATCTCCAAGCATTTTACCCATCATTTAGCTTCAATTACAAGCCTTAAACACCATAAGAAAACTCTTTCAAGAACATATCAAAATAACCACCCATTTGAAGAAGTTTACTTCCAACCTTTTGATCTAACTCCACCACTCTTTGATTTTAAGATTATTTCTTATCTTTTGCAGTAACTTTGTCTAAGTAACTTGAGGTAGTAACCTTGTTCATAATCTTATTCAATTCATATTCATATTGCTATCTTATTTTATGGTATAAAATTTTAACAACAAGAACATAGTTTGAATGATTTCAAACTTGTTCGCAAACTAAATAGATCCTTCTAATTTGACTTTTAAAACACTTCAAGCCCTGTAATATATCATAATGACATGCTAACCTAACAAGATATAACTTGGTTTTACAAAGAACATCTTAAAAACTGAATCTACGTCGTCGGAGTGCAACCGGGGGCTGTTTTGGGTAGGATAATTAAAAACCATCTTGAACTTTGAATTGGAAGTTTATGTTCTGGAAAAATGATATTTCTTATGAATATGTTAACACATAAAATTTTCATGGTTTAACTCAAAGTGTAAGTATTTTTAGAAAAATGATCATTAAATGTTGTTTTTATGATGGAAAATGATCACTTTCATAAGTTTCACCAAAGTTTGACCTATAACCTATGATTTCAAATACAAACAAAGGTATTTTCAGTTCATATTCTTAAAATTTGACTCTATCCAAGGAAGTGCAAGTTGAACCAACAAAAACGGAGTTGTAATGAAGAAACTACGACTAAAACAAGATTGGGTATCCGAAGCTAGTTTAGCTACGAAAATATTTGGAGAAAAAGTAAATTAATCAAATCTTTTCTAATTAATATGATATTTTATATATAATTACTTATGATTTGATTTTATATATTTCAGGACCACCCGTAAACAACACGAGAAGATTAATCATAAGACCTCATGATTGTACGCAACACGTCATTTGACAACACGGTACTTTATGTACACAACACGTCATTTGACAACATGGTACCATGGGTCGAGATTAATTCTGATCAATACGAATACGATGGGGTCTTTATTTATTTTATTTAAGCAACTAATTGTGGACCACTAACATCGGACTGCTAACTACGGACTAAGAAAATATTAAAACTATATATATATATATATATATATATATATATATATATATATATATATATATATATATATATATATATATATATATATATATATATATATATATATATATATATATATATATATATATATATATATATATATATATATATATATATATATATATATATATATATATATATATGTAACGATTACTTAAAAAGAAAATATGTTGATATATTATATATATGGTTAGGTTCGTGATATCTATCGGAGACCAAGTCGAATTAAATACCTTCAAGGCAAAAGTGAGTTTCATTTGCTCCCTTTTTAATTGCATTTGCAATATATATTTTTGGGCTGAGTATACATGCGTTGCTTTTATAAATGTTTACAAAATAGACACAAGTACTTAAAAATATATTCTACGTTGAGTTGTACCACTGGCATATTTCCCTGTAGCTTGGTAACTACTAATTACATGGGTATTGTAAACGCGAATCCTGTTGATAGATCTATCGGGCCTGACAACCCCAACCGGACTGGACGACCAGTATTCAACGGTTGCACAGTACTTCGTTTTGGTGACTACACTTGGTACGGTGTAGTGAGATTTCATAATAAAGGGAATATACGATGTTGATTAAATGTTAAGTATGGTTACCAAGTGCTCAACCACTTAGAATGCTTTACATACACTTGCGAGTGTATTATGTTTATGATTATGAAATCTTGTGGTCTATTAACATATTGAAATGATTGTTATGATAAACCTATGAACTCACCAACCTTTTGGTTGACACTTTAAAGCATGTTTATTCTCAGGTACGAATTAAGTCTTCCGCTGTGCATTTGCTCAATATAAGGACATTACTTGGAGCCGATCATCGCAATGGGACCAAATGTTGATGACTTCGTCCAGGTGGATTAGGACGGGTCCTTTCACGAAAGGACGTTCGAAAATCCGGAACCGGGACTAGAGTCAACTCTCAACGCGCGACGCAACGGAGCTAAAATTACAAGTCAACAGAGTACAAGAATATAATATAATATATAATTAATTATATAAAATTATATATATTATATTATATATATATATTAAAATTCGAGCAACTCACGTTTAAAATGAATTGTGACCAGTATTTGACGGCCATGCGATCGCATGGCCAGCATGAAGAAAACTCGTGCGATCGCATGAGCCCAGAAGCTTGGCCACATCTATAAATTCAGCTGTTTTTCGGACGAAAATAACAGACAATAATTCAATCTCTCTCTCTCACGATATATATATATATATATATATATATATATATATATATATATATATATATATATATATATATATATATATATATAATTTATAATTTTAATTTTAATTTAAGATTAATAATAATAAGGTTATGTTAGCAAATGTTGTAAGTGTGTAAGTCGAAATTCTGTCCGTGTAACGCTACGCTATTATTAATCATTGTAAGTTATGTTCAACCTTTTTAAATTAATGTCTCGTAGCTAAGTTATTATTATGCTTATTTAAATAGAAGTAATCGTGATGTTGGGCTAAATATTAAAGACAGGGTAATTGGGCTTTGTACCATAATTAGAGTTTGGACAAAAGAACGACACTTGTGGAAATTAGACTATGGACTATTAATGAGCTTTATACTTATTTAATTGAATGATAGTTCGTTAATTTAATATAAAGATTTACAATTAGACGTAATTATAAATAACCACATACACTCGATCGGACACGATGGGCGGGATATTTATAAGTACTAATAATCGTTCATTTGACCGGACATGGGAATGGATTAATAGTCAATGGACTCATTAAAACAGGGGTGGATTACATGCAAGGACACTTGGTGTAATTGATAATAAAGTATTAAAATCTTATTACAGTTTAAGTCCCCAATCAGTTGGAATATTTGACTTCGGATATAAGGATAATTTGATGAGGACACTCGCACTTTATATTTATGACTGATGGACTGTTATGGACAAAAACCAGATGGACATATCGAATAATCCAGGACAAAGGACAATTAACCCATGGTAATAAATTAAAATCAACATGTCAAACATCATGATTACGGAAATTTAAATAAGCATAATTTCTTTATTTCATATTTTATCGCACTTTTATTTACTGTCATTTTATTTATTGCACTTTTAATTATCGTACTTTTTAATTATCGCAATTTTATTTATCGCATTTTAATTATTGTCATTTACTTTACGTTTTAAATTAAGTTATATTTATTTTTAATATTTTACATTAGGTTTTAACTGCGAGTAAAGTTTTAAAATCGACAAACCGGTCATTAAACGTAAAAAAACCCCCTTTTATAATAATAATACTACTTATAAATATATATACATATTTATATACAAATTTAGTTTTAAAAATATAGCGTTAAACTTGGCTAGCTCCCTGTGGAACGAACCGGACTTACTAAAAACTACACTACTGTACGATTAGGTACACTGCCTATAAGTGTTGTAGCAAGGTTTAGGTATATCCACTCTATAAATAAATAAATAACTTGTGTAAAATTGTATCGTATTTAATAATATTTCGCAATAAAAATATAACTATTTCGTATACACCTCTGCAAACATCAAGTATTTTTGGCGCGGCTGCCGGGGACTAACAACGCCGAAAGCGAAACGCTATAAAAAAGATTTTTATTAAGCTTTAATTCATTTTTATAAAAATACGTTTCATATAATACAATCAAAAATATAAAAACAAAAACAAAATATATATATTTTTAAGAGTTGTTCAAAATATATATAATTATAAAGTATTTTTATTTCTATTTTAGTTTTTAAATATAAGTTTTATTTAATTTATATAAATATTTTATATAAATATAAAAACAGAAAAAAAAAAAACGGGCCACTACACTGTAGCAGCCTAACATCTGAACTGGATCCGAGATCCATGCGATCGCATGGCCCAGGTGACTAAAACTCATGCGACCGCATGAGGTTGTCTGACACGTCTGGTCTAATGCTGGTACAGCATTAATTACGGTGTATTATTAATTATTATTATTATTAAACCCTAATTAGGGTTATTTATTATATTAATTAATTTTAGTTTTATTTATTTTGTATTTTTAAGTTATATTTAGTTTTATTAATATAATAAATTAATACTTTTATAAAATAATAATATAAAAATAATATTTTTATAAAAAATTGTATTTTTATAACTTTAAGCCTATTTTTATATTTTGTATATTTTTAATCGTTAAAGCGTAATTTTATAATTTTTTTTTCCATAATTAGTTTTAAATTTAGTATTTTGCCGTAGCCATTTTTATTTCTAGATTTCTAGGCTTTGCCGTAAAATCCCTTAAGTGCTTTTTCTCTAGACTAAGATTTAGGTGCTTTAGAATTTTGCGACGCCGTTTTAAGATTTTAGTACTTTTTAAGTTATTGCCGTTTTGGATATAGAATTCCTTTTAAGCTTTAATACCTTTAGACGTAAGTTTTAATTTTTAGTTTTTAGACTTTTGAGTTTCGACGCTTTTCTTTCTTATTTTTATTTTTCGACGTTTTTCGACGCGCTCTTTTTCTTTCTTATTTCTCGACGCTCTAGTTTTTAGGACATAGAATTTTCTATTTCTTCCCTAAAATTTCAAAACGAAAAATTATTTTAAGTGGTTAAATTGATAGACATCCTAAATTTTCTGATTCGTAGTAATAGTTGAATTTGTTAGTGGCGAGTTGTGGGCTTCCGATTTAAAGGGTCCTGGCTACCTGCTGCATCTATTGGCTATTCGAAACGTGGGCAAAATCAGAAAAATCTATTAATTTGATAGTTTATATAATTTTTATCTTTTATAACTAATAGGATATTCAGTGAATGCACCGAGCAAAACGTTCACCACCTTTCATACGTTCACCACCTGTAACTCGATCAAGACATCTAGCCAATATTGTCGCCGTTGATTTTTCTTTAGAATCGTCATCCAGTCGACCAAGTACTCCAATTCAAATTTCCGATAATCCATTTTTTGAACCCGACCACACAATTGAGAATCCGGAGGATATTCAGGGACAATTCAGAGATCCTGAACCACTAATCATTCCTCATGAATCACAAATCACTCATCCAGAGTTTGTCGAGGAAGAAACCATTAAGTCAGAATCCTCTAGTGATTCAGATTCAACAAATTTAATTATGGAGAATCTGGAACCTCTAAGTATGGAAGACCGAATGAGAGCTAAACGCACTGGCCAAGGTCACGCAATTACTCAACCAGATATTAATGCGTCAGATTATGAAATCAAAGGACAAATCCTACACATGGTAACTAATCAATGCCAATTTAGTGGTGCGCCGAAGGAAGATCCAAATGAACATCTTCGTACCTTTAATAGAATCTGTACTCTATTTAAAATCCGAGAAGTTGAGGATGAACAGATTTATCTCATGTTATTTCCCTGGACTTTAAAGGGAGAAGCCAAAGATTGGTTAGAATCGTTACCTGAAGGGGCGATTGATACATGGGATGTTTTAGTTGAAAATTTTCTTAAACAATTCTTTCCGGCATCTAAAGCCGTGAGACTTTAAGGAGAAATTGTTACGTTCATGCAAAAGCCAAATGAAACTCTATATGAAGCATGGACAAGATTTGGAAAGTTATTGAGAGGATGTCCGCAACATGGTTTAGACACTTATCAAATAGTACAAACGTTCTACCAAGGATGCGACATCACTACACGCAAAGATATCGATATAGCAGCTGGTGGTTCCATTATGAAAAAAACCGCAACTGAAGCTTACAAAATTATTAATAACACTGCTTCCCACTCACATGAGTGGCATCAAGAAAAAGATATCGTTAGATCATCTAAAGCAGCTAGAGCCGATTCTAGCCATGACTTTGATTCCATTTCCGCAAAGATAGATGCTGTCGAGAGACGAATGGAAAAGATGACTAAGGATATTTATGAATTAGTTGTGAGTAGTGTGGAGGACCACATTTGACAAAAGATTGTCTCAGTATTGAACAAATAATGGAACAAAGAGAGAATGTTTCATACATGAACCAAAGGCCTGGAAATAATTATCAGAATAATTATCAACCGCCAAGACCAATCTACAATCAAAATCAGAATTATAACCGAAATGTTCCATACAACAACCAACAAGGTCCTAACAATCAACAAGTATCTAATAATACTTACAATCAACAAAGACCTATTTTTCCAAATAAACCACCACAAACTGATGATAAAAAGCCAAATTTAGAAGATATGATGTCGAAGCTAGTTGAATCTCAAACTCAATTTTTCACATTTCAGAAACAAACCAATGAACAAAATGCTCAAGCATTTAGAAATCAACAAGCTTCTATTCAAAATTTAGAACAAGAAGTAAGTAACCTAGCAAGGTTGATAGGTGAAAGAAAACCAGGAAGTCTACCTAGTGATATAAATGCTAACCCCCGAAATGAAACAGCTAAAGCCATTACCACAAGAAGTGGTATTACACTTAAACCACCTAAAATACCTGAAATTTCTGATGACTCTATTCATACTCTACAAGAACCACAATCTGAGCAAGATAAGGAAACAGAACCGGTAGTTGAAAAGGTTAATGAAGATAACACAGTTAAGGCTAAACCTTATGTTAAACCATACCAACTACCACTTTCTTACCCGAGTAAAATGAGAAAAGAAAGACTTGAAGCCGAGCAATCCAAATTCTTAGATATGTTTAAACAAATAAATGTCAATCTTCCTTTCATTGATGTGATTTCAGGAATGCCAAGATATGCCAAATTCTTGAAAGATCTAATCACAAATATGAAGAAAATGGAAGAACTCTCGGCTGTTACTATGAATGCTAATTGTTCTGCAGTGCTGTTGAATAAGATACCAGAAAAATTATCAGATCCAGGAAGTTTCACAATTCCATATTTTCTGGGTAGTCTTAGTTCAATAGAAGCATTGGCAGACTTAGGTGCTAGTATAAATCTAATGCCGTATTCATTATACGCTAAATTAGACCTTGGAGAATTGAAACCAACACGAATAAGCATACAACTAGCCGATCGATCAGTAAAATATCCTAGAGGGATAATGGAGAACATGCTAGTTAAAGTTGGTACTTTAGTATTTCTAGTAGATTTTGTTATTCTGGACATGGAAGAAGATTCTCTCGAGTTCCTCTCATATTAGGAAGACCATTTTTAAACACAGCTAAAGCAATAATAGACGTGTTTGGTAAGAAACTGACCCTAAGTATAGAGGACGAGAGTGTTACCTTTTCTGTTGATAGAGCCATGCAACAACCGCAATCTGCAGATGATACATGTTATTATATTCAAACTATAGATTCACATGCAGAATTGTTAGAAGAATTTCCAGAATTACAAGGAACAGGAGAATGTTCTTTAGGAGAAGGAACTGAACCAATTGATGAAGCTGAAATGTTAGCTGCACTCATGGCTAATGGATATGAACCAACAACAGAAGAAATTCAAATGCTAAAAGAAGAAGACAGATATCGATATAAATCATCGATAGAAGAACCACCGACATTAGAGTTAAAGCCACTTCCAAACCATTTGGAATATGCTTATTTACATGGTGAATCTGAATTACCTATAATAATATCGTCTTCTCTTACGGAAAATGAAAAATCTCAACTCATTTCTGTGCTAAAAGCTCATAAACCAGCTATTGCATAGAAGATTCATGATATTAAAGGCATAAGTCCTTCGTATTGCACACATAAAATCCTTATGAAAGAAGGTCATAAAACGTATGTGCAACGCTAACGAAGACTAAATCCAAATATGTAAGATGTTGTTAAGAAAGATATTATTAAACTACTTGATGCAGGATTAATTTATCCAATCTCTGATAGTCCATGGGTAAGCCCAGTTCAATGCGTACCTAAGAAGGGTGGCGTGACTGTCATCACAAATGAAAAAAATGAGCTTATTCCTACTAGGACTGTAACAGGATGTCGTGTTTGTATTGATTATAGAAATTTAAATGATGCCACTAGAAAAGATCACTTTCCCTTACCTTTCATTGATCAAATGTTGGAAAGATTAACCAGAAATAGTTACTATTGTTTTCTTGATGGTTTCTCCGGATATTTTCAAATTCCAATAGCACCCAAGGACCAAGAGAAAACCACGTTCACGTGCCCTTATGGTACTTTTGCTTACAAACGCATGCTATTTGGACTTTGCAACGCCCCTGCAACCTTTCAAAGGTGCATGATGGCAATTTTTCACGACATGATAGAAGAATGCATGGAAGTTTTCATGGATGACTTTTCAGTCTTCGGTGATACTTTTGAAACATGTCTAGTTAATCTTGAACGAATGCTTATTAGATGCGAACAATCAAATCTAGTACTTAATTGGGAGAAATGCCATTTCATGGTTAGAGAAGGCATCGTTCTTGTTCATAAAATTTCAAAGGAAGGAATTGAAGTGGATAGAGCTAAAGTATATGTAATTGCTAAACTTTCACATCCCACCAATGTTAGATGAGTTAGGAGTTTTCTAGGGCATGCCGGTTTTTACTGACGTTTCATAAAAGATTTTTCTAAAATTGCCACACCTATGAATAAACTCCTAGAAAAGGATGCTTCATTCATCTTTTCAGATGAATGTATCAAATCTTTTAATATTCTTAAAGAAAAACTCACTAATGCACCAATCATGATAACTCCAAATTGGAATTTACCATTTGAACTCATGTGCGATGCAAGTGATTTCGCAATGGGAGCCGTTTTAGGACAAAGGATTGAAAAACGATTTCAACCAATTTATTATGCTAGTAAGACGTTACAAGGAGCACAAACAAATTACACAACTACTGAAAAAGAACTCCCTGCTATTGTCTTTGCTTTTGACAAATTTCATTCATATCTCGTTCTAGCTAAAACGGTGGTCTATACTGACCATTCTGCTCTTAGATACCTATTTTTGAAACAAGATGCCAAACCACGATTAATCCGTTGGATCTTACTCTTACAAGAGTTCGATATTGAAATCCGAGACAAAAAGGGAGCAGAAAATCTCGCCGCTGGTCATCTTTCTCGTCTTGAAAATCCTGAATTAGAAGTTCTAAATGAATCGACCATACAAGATAACTTTCCTGATGAATATCTATTAAAGATAGATTATAGTGAAATTCCATGGTTTGCAGACTATGCAAACTACTTAGTATGTGGATTCCTTGAAAAAGGGTTGTCGTACCAAAAACGAAAGAAATTCTTTAGTGATATAAAACACTATTTCTGGAAAGATCCACATTTGTTTAAAAGTTGTCCCGATGGAATAATACGCTGATGTGTATTCGGGGATGAAGCCAGTCAAATCTTAAACCATTGTCACACAGGACCAACAGGAGGACATTATGGGCCTCAACTCACAGCAAGAAAAGTCTATGAAGCTGGATTCTATTGGCCTACAATTTTCAAAGACGCACACCTTCTTTGTAAATCCTGTGATGCTTGTCAATGGGCCGGAAAAATAAGTCAACGTGATGAAATGCCACAAAATGTCATTCAAGTATGTGAAATATTTGACGTTTGGGGTATTGACTTTATGGGTCCATTTCCAGAATCTCATAATAATCTCTACATTCTCGTTGCTATTGATTATGTATCTAAATGGGCGGAAGCACAACCTCTCCCAACTAACGATGCACGAGTTGTAGTCAACTTTTTAAAACGTCTTTTTGCAAGGTTCGGAACACCGAAAGCTTTAATAAGTGATCGGGGTACTCATTTTTGTAATAATCAGCTTGAGAAAGTTCTCAAAAGATATGGAGTAACTCATAAAATCTCAACTGCTTATCATCCACAAATAAGTGGACAAGTTGAAAATACCAACCGAGCATTAAAACGTATTCTAGAGAAAACCGTAAGATCAAATCCGAAGGAATGGTCCATGAAATTGGAGGATGCACTCTGGGCTTTTAGAACAGCCTACAAAACTCCAATTGAAACCACACCTTTCAAACTCGTTTACGGAAAAGCATGTCACCTTCCAGTAGAAATTGAGCACAAAGCATTTTGGGCTTTGAAGACATGTAATCTTGATTTGCATGAAGCCGGATGTCTACGGTTAAGTCAATTAAACGAATTAGAAGAATTAAGACATGAAGCATACGAAAATTCATTAATCTATAAAGAAAGAACGAAGAAATGGCATGATAAAAAAAACAGAAGTTCAAAAGAATTTAAAGAAGGAGATAGAGTTCTTCTTTTCAATTCACGATTCAAGCTATTTCCTGGAAAATTAAAATCAAGATGGTCTGGACCATTCATAGTCAAAAGAGTTTTCTCATACGGAACAGTAGAGTTAATAAATTCAAATGGGATTGAATTTAAGGTTAATGGTCACAAAGTTAAACATTACATAGATAATCCAATGGAAGTTGAAGATGAAGTTAATCACAATTTCGACACCACAGCTAACTAAGTGTGGGAAAATTCGAATCTTTTTAGGGTAATATGTATTTATGTTAGAGTTAGATATTCTGTTTTCGTGTAGTTCTCGAGAATGGAATCCGAATGGTCTTTCCCTAGCAGACCCTAAAGAACTAGTCTTCTCCCTCCATTCTGAATTTTTATTTTTTTAGGTTTTACGAGATGAAGAATTCCTTTAATCTGAACCATGGTCTACTACTACACGCTATGATTACTAAACGTAATAATGACACACTCCCGAGTGAAGTGGTATCCTTCATAAGAGGCAAAATGGACGAAGTAAGGAAAGAACTCAGGAAAGATCATCATAAGATACATTTTGGAAAAGGAAAATCAAAATTCGCAACAAAAAGAAGAGCACGACACCTTGAAAGAGGTTATAAATGCGGAAAATGGTCACACGAAGGTAAATGTTCAAACAATCAAACATATTCAAATACCGAATTTGTTACTCTGTGCAGAGAAGGACCGTTCATATGTTTAGAAGAAAAGATATTGAAGAATCGAGGTTACGCTTATGTAGCTATGGAGAACCAAATCACATGACTCTCCTATGAGTCAGCTAAAGCAGGTCTCTGAGAATTCATTCTCACATGTAAGTATGTACAGTTTTTATTTATTGCTTTTAACCTTTTGATAATAAACGCTGAATCGTTCGCTATAAAGTATTAAATTGGTATTTAATAAAATTAGGTATGCGAAACCGAAATTATTGATATCATACAAAAATTTATTACATCACTGCGAAATTTACCGTTTATTCTTAAGGTATAAATATCTTTAATCAATCAACCCAAAATATTTCAAAAATTCGTCAGGAGTAAAACTAGGTTATGAAATCGAAATTACTTTACCGAAAAGAGGGGCGTATATTTTTGATAATATTTGATTGATTAAAGTGGGATAAAAGACCAAAAAGATTTTTAATTTTAATTTTTACCATGTTTTTAAAATTAATATTGTAAATTTTTAGAACCAATATATTTAAGTTTTTAAATATTTTAAAAATTAATATTTTTTAATATAAGTTTGTAAAATTAATGTATAAAAATATTAATAATATTAATATGAATTTTTAATTTTATGCATTTTAAATTTAAGTTTGGTGTGATTTTAAAAACAAAAATTTACTTTATTTCATTAAGTTAAAAATTTGATATCTAAAATTCGTCGTGAGTTGGAGACTAGGTCGTTGAACCGAAATTGCTTTACCCAAGGGCGGGACAAGAAATTTTATTATCATTATTTTTAATCTTATTGAATTAAAGTACGCCAAAAACATTTAAAAAAATATATCAGGGACACATGCGATCGCATGGGATTTACCCCAAAACCTCATGCAATCGCATGAGGCCAAAATGCTGGTCAGAATAAGAAACCCAGCGAGCTCTCTGTCTCCATTACAAACACACACACAAATACGCAAATCCTCCCAAAAATACCCCTAAATTCGCCATTTTTCAACCAAAATCAACTAAATTTCTCGCTATAATCGTGTCTTTCTTCAGATGGGGAGGCAAGAAGGTAGTAATTTCATCCCTAAACTCTTTAAATTTTCAGTTTTAGTGTTCTTGAGCTAATTTATACCTAATTTAATTTTGTTAATTTTTAGTGTAATTAGAGTTAAATTGTTAGTATATTATGCATGTATAACCTAGATTGATGCTATTTAACATGATTTGAAGCCAAAAACTTCAATTTTTTTAGAAATCTAGGGTTTGTGTTCTTGAGCAATTTGGGGCTTTTTGATATAAACAGGTTATGGCCGATTTTTATCATGAATTATTGCTAAATTAAGTAGTGTAACATGTTTAGGTAGTTAAATGATCCAAACTTTGATCCTAAACATGATTTTTGAGAATTAAAGTGGACTTTTTAAGTCTAAAATTCATGAACTTGATTAAATTGATGTAAATGTCATTTAAAACTTGTTTAATTGCTAGTAATGGTTATTTTAACATGTTATTTGAGTTGAATGCTTATGAACTTTGTAAACATTTTCATATATGCTTATTTGAAAAGTGTAGAATTGTTAAAATTGTGAAAATGTGTATAAGTTTAATTTTGATTGAACATGTTATTGTAGTTGTTTTAATTTGTTATTTTGCTAACACTAATGCATATTTGGATGCACAAATTTTGTGTTTAATGTGTTTTGCAGAGATATACCGATACTGATGGTGGATCATCATCATCTAGGCAACCTGTTCCGGAACCACAACCAGAAATGCAATATGAGCCACAATATGAACCAGAACATGAGCAACAACAAGAACAACAATATCATAATGATCAACACATACCGTATTATGATCCGCAACAAGAATATGTTAATGCCTACGTACAATTTCTGATTCATCCAATAATAGAACACCCAACGATTCATGAAGAACAGTTGCATCCCAATTTGAGATTTGATCGAAGTTGGAGAGATTACCCGACGTACCAAAGTAACAAATTTAAACTGGTAACGAAAAATGTAGAAGTACCGAGGGTAATAGATTGGGAGCCTTTGGAAAGGGTCCAACTAGCTAACTCAGTTAGGCAGCATCTGATCCAAAGGTATGGGAACTCTTCTTTTACTAATTAGGAACGTTTATTCACCATTCGTAGGCCTGTATATAAGGAATGGTGTGTTGAGCTTATGAGTACTATAGCGTTAGATACTGATGTAGTTAGGTTAGATGATAGGAATTTTCTTAGATTTTTACTTGGCCGTATGATGTATAGGATGTCCATGCTGGACATGGCCAGGGCTTTACCGATTTACACTCCTGGTGAATTACTACTACCTAATTGTACAAATTTGATTTATCATGGGGAGCGGGTAGATAGGAATTTTGACGCTGACGCCGTTTGGAGGCGTATGTCAAATTATAATGTTTTTACGCTGGGAGGAAGACACTCCTATTTAGATATTAACAAAGCAGAGCTTCGTGTTATACATAGATTTTTAGCTAATTCGATTACACAAAGAGGTAACAACAAGGAGAAGATGACCTTACACGATTTATTTTACCTTAAGTGTATTCGAAACACTAGAAGTGTTGTTAATATCCCCTACTGTGTTAGTTTTTATCTATCCAAAATGGTGGCAGGAATACAGGACAGGAGAATAATAGGAGGAGGTATTTTTGTTACTCTCATTGGAGAGTATTTGGGTGTAGATAGGGATCAAGGGGGTCCACTGTTGGTATGTAGGGAACAGGTTGAGACTTTAGGATTGCGGGTCTATCAGGGTGCAAAGGTATTAAAGAGCAGACGCAATCAGGAAGTACCATATGAGGGTCGTCATCCACAGGTAGAGAGAGGTTCAGATGAGGAAATGGAGGAACCGGATGACATTAGGGATGTCATTAGGGAGGCTATTACTGACGTTTACCAGCGTATAGATAAGGTAGAAATGACAAACGAGGCTAGACATAGTCAGTTCGAGCAGTGGCATGCCGAGAATGTGTACGAGCATTCCAGGCAACGACAGCATGATAGATGGCACTATCATCAGCATCAGATCATGAGCCAGCTATCACCTCAGGTACCAAATAACTACGTACCGACCCGACCTGCTTACTATCTGCCACACCAGCCCGATATGCGACCACCATTTACTCTCTACGACCCTAACCAAGCCTATCAGTACACCTATAACCAACCGTGGAACCCGACCGACGACATGAACTGGAACCCCTATCCAGATTGATACAGTTCCCGTTGGTGATTTCTATGATTTTTATCTTTTTATTATTTTTATTTATTTATGTTTAAACATATAATATTGTGATACTTTTATGTAAGTTTTAACATTTTTATTATGTTGTACTAATATTTCATATTTGATTTGAAAGTGGGATGTTAGTCCATTTCAAATTACCATGCATGTTATTATTTGTATGTATGTATATTCTCAGTTGTACACAACAGGGTAAAACAGCGAACTTTCAAAGACTGGCATTAAGTTCAGCAAAAGCTACTAATTTTGACGATAAAATGAAAAACAAATGTGATGTAACAACAAGACGGAATGAACAAATAATGTGCACCATTTATCATTCAACAAACAAATGCCAATATGTTTGGAAACTTTGGTAAAATTTAATCATTTTTCTACGCTAATCACCCTCAATAATTTAAATTGTACTAATTTCTTGCAAATGAGGGCATTGCAAGATCTTAAGTGTGGGAAGGGGTTAAATTCTTTCGGATTTTTAAAATTTTAAATTAAAACACTTGGTTACCATTAAAAATACTAGTAACGCAGTAGTTGTATTAGAATCTAGTGCTCTCTGATAATAAAGAACAGCCCTAGTCTTATATACTGACTACCCAATTCTAGTAAAAATTTTCAAAATTTTCAAATAAATGAATTCAAAATTATGTTTATACATATTTATGAACGATAAAACTAGGTGTTAACACCGAAATTATTGTTACCTCGGAAAGGACATAAATTGAGAAACAACCCAAAATATTAGAATTCATTTAAAATAGAATAGAGGAAAATAAAAAGGCAAAGAAAGGAAAATAAAAGCCAAGTGTGGGAAAAATTTACCAAGTTATTTAGAACATATGTCACATATTTTTGTACAAATAATTGAAGATACTTTTGTTTTGGACAAAATTAACTGTTTTACCCAGAAAATTGTAATATATTTGAAAGAAAGATGGATCTACACGATGAATCAATTCCATCATTAAAAGGAAGTAAAGTCTTCCGAAAAAGACACGCGCTTCTTGATTTAAGTTAGGAAGTTATCGTTCAGACCAGTTGTAGAGTCTACGAAAAACCTTGAAAAGTTTTTTCGAAAATCAGCTGGAAATCCACGGACCTCGGCATCAAACAGGGTCGCCAAGTGGTCAGACTTATCCTAACCATGAGAGGATCTGTCTCATACAATGGGGGGCACCGTGCAAATTAGCTTATAAGACTAATGAATCAGATCCCCAGAAAGGATAATCTCCTTAAAGATCAAAAATCAGCTTTCAAGACTGATATTACTCAATCCTTGGGATTGACCTTAAAGATTGAGAATTACAAACTCATGGAATTCGATGATATCTAAACTCGAGGTTGAACGAGAAAATATTTTGATCAAAATTACAAACCGATTTGTTTTCTGAAAACCCATTTTTAATGCGTTCATTACCATTGAACGTAAAATCCTAGGAATTCACCTGAAATTCATTAGGTCACCTGAACCAAATTGGGTGTCAACCGTAAGAACGGTGGTTGCATAGCATGGTCAAAGACAGGACCTTGTGCCAGACCGAAAAACTATAGGGTGATCTTTACTATTGCTCCTACAAAGGATAGTAATTGCATCCGACACGATATAGACCATAATTAAAAGCATGTCACGGGACATTTCCTTAACAGTTGCTTGTTCAACGCCTTCCTTTACAACCGGACGGTAGTTTACCGAAAGGTAATATACGGAGCAAGTAAACTGGATGTGTTGCTTTCCCAATACAAGGTTAGCAAGTGGGTGACACAAAACCATAAGTTTTGAGCTAAATTTTCAAATCTGAAACCCACAAAACCCACAAAAATATTTTGCAAACACCGGTGAAGGGTTATTCCGGAAAACTTATCTAGGGTAAAAGCTAGATTGAATTTTCAAAAGATCAAATGTTTTCATAAAGATCCAATTTCCTTAAGGATCTAAATTTTTAGAGTCATGTGGGACTGTAAACCACATCGCTACTATCATTGTTCATACCGCCATATTGAAATCACTGATGTACAAAGTGTGAAGAATAAATAAGTGATTCAAGTATGTTTTTATTCAAGACTATATTGCTTGAGGACAAGCAACGCTCAAGTGTGGGAATATTTGATAATGCTAAAAACGAACATATATTTCATAGCATTATCCTTCAAGAAAGACAAGCTTTTAGTTGCAATTGTTCTATTTACAAGTGATATTCGTTTAAATATTAAAAGGTGAAGACAAAAGACAGATTCGACGAATTGAAGACGAAAACGACCAAAAAGCTCAAAAGTACAAAGTACAATCCAAGAGGTTCAAATTATTGATGAGAAACGTCTAAAAGTTATAAGAGTACGAGCCGCAAAACGCAAAGTACAAGATTTTAAATAGTACGAAAGGACGTTCGAAAATCTGGAACCGGGACCAGAGTCAACTCTCAACGCGCGACGCAACGGAGCTAAAATTACAAGTCAACGGAGTACAAGAATATAATATAATATATAATTAATTATATAAAATTATATATATTATATTATATATATATATATTAAAATTCGAGCAGCCCACGTTTAAAATGAATCGTGACCAGTATTTGACGGCCATGCGATCGCATGGCCAGCATGAAGAAAACTCATGCGATCGCATGAGCCCAGAAGCTTGGCCACAGCTATAAATTCAGCAGTTTTTCGGACAAAAATAATTGACAATAATTCAATCTCTCTCTCTCTCACGATATATATATATATATATATATATATATATATATATATATATATATATATATATATATATATATATATATATATATATATATACACATATATAATTTTAATTTTAATTTAAGATTAATAATAATAAGGTTATGTTAGCAAATGTTGTAAGTGTGTAAGTCGAAATTCTGTCCGTGTAACGCTACGCTATTATTAATCATTGTAAGTTATGTTCAACCTTTTTAAATTAATGTCTCATAGCTAAGTTATTATTATACTTATTTAAATCGAAGTAATCTTGATGTTGGGCTAAATATTAAAGACGGGGTGATTGGGCTTTGTACCATAATTGAGGTTTGAACAAAAGAACGACACTTGTGGAAATTAGACTATGGGCTATTAATGGGCTTTATATTTGTTTAATTGAATGATAGTTCGTTAATTTAATATAAAGATTTACAATTGGACGTAATTATAAATAACCACATACACTCGATCGGACACGATGGGCGGGATATTAATAAGTACTAATAATCGTTCATTTGACCGGACACGGGAATGGATTAATAGTCAATGGACTCATTAGAACAGGGGTGGATTACATGCAAGGACACTTGGTGTAATTGATAATAAAGTATTAAAACCTTATTACAGTTTAAGTCCCCAATTAGTTGGAATATTTGACTACGGATATAAGGATAATTTGACGAGGACACTCGCACTTTATATTTATGACAGATGGACTGTTATGGACAAAAACTAGATGGACATATTGAATAATCCAAGACAAAGGACAATTAACCCATGGTAATAAATTAAAATCAACAAGTCAAACATCATGATTATGGAAGTTTAAATAAGCATAATTCGTTTATTTCATATTTTATCGCACTTTTATTTACTGTCATTTTATTTATTGCACTTTTAATTATCGTACTTTTTAATTATCGCAATTTTATTTATCGCATTTTAATTATTGTCATTTACTTTACGCTTTAAATTAAGTTATATTTATTTTTAATATTTTACATTAGGTTTTAACTGCGACTAAAGTTTTAAAATCGACAAACCGGTCATTAAACGGTAAAAAATCCCCTTTTATAATAATAATACTACTTATAAATATATATATATATATTTATATACAAATTTAGTTTTAAAAATATAGCGTTAAACTTGGCTAGCTCCCTGTGGAACGAACTGGACTTACTAAAAACTACACTACTGTACGATTAGGTACACTGCCTATAAGTGTTGTAGCAAGGTTTAGGTATATCCACTCTATAAATAAATAAATAACTTGTGTAAAATTGTATCATATTTAATAATATTTCGCAATAAAAATATAACTATTTCGTATACACCTCTGCAAACATCAATTATTAAGATTATAAATATGTATTAATCATATAACAATTTGTATATAAATATTCATAAATGACAAGTTAGATATTTTCAAAATAATACTAATATGAGATAAATATAACTACATATAAATTAAACATTTTGGATAGATACACAAACTAAATAAGTAAAATATATAATTTAAGATATAATATATAAATTTGTTCGATTACGATTATATATATTAATATATATATATATACAAATGATATAGGTTCGTGAATCCAAGGCCAACCCTGCATTGTTCAGTTTCATAATATGTATTTTTACTACAAAATACAGTATTGTGAGTTTCATTACTCCCTTTTTAAATGCTTTTGCAATATATATTTTTGGGACTGAGAATACATGCGCTTTTATAACTGTTTTACGAAATAGACACAAGTAATTGAAACTACATTATATGGTTGAATGATCGAAGCCGAATATGCCCTTTTTGCTTGGTAACCTAAGAATTAGGAAACCGATCAACTAATTGACGCGAATCCTAAAGATAGATCTATTGGGCCTAACGAACCCCATCCATGGTTGCGGATGCTTTAGTACTTCGATGTTGTTTTATATCATGTCCGATGGATGTCCCGGAATGATAGGGGATATTCTTATATGCATCTAGTTAATGTCGGTTACCAGGTGTTCAATCCATATGAATGATTTTTGTCTCTTTGCATGGGACGTATATTTATGAGAAATGAAAATGAAAATCTTGTGGTCTATTAAAATGATGAAAATGATCGATTATGATAAATTAATGAACTCACCAACCTTTTGGTTGACACTTTAAAGCATGTTTATTCTCAGGATTGAAAGAAAGCTTCCCCTGTGCGTTTGCTCATTTTCAAGATATTACTTGGAGTCTTTCATAGCATATTTCGAGAACGTTGCATTCGAGTCATTGAGTTCATCAAAGATTATTATTAAGTCAATTTATAGTTGGACAGTGGATATTATGAAATGGTATGCATGCCTGTCAATTTTCGATGTAAAGAAAGTTTGTCTTTTAAAAACAAATGCAATGTTTGTAAATTGTATCATATAGAGGTCAAATACCTCGCGATTAAATCAACTATTGTGAATCGTTTATAATGTATATGAACGGATCCTTTCATTATGCAAGTCACTTGGTTACATTATCATGGAACCATGATTCTCTGGTAAACTCTAAGATTAGTACCCTTTTATTAACATAAGGCTAATAGAAAATAAAACAAAATGTCCACCCTTGATTATATCTGTATAACAATCTCACCATCATCCATATTTACTTAGACATGTCAACAAAACTAAAGGTACCATGATATTTTTATTCAAGTGTTGCACGAATAATTGTTATTTTGTCGGATAAAATTAATGATGTTCTTATATCTTGGAAACATATAATGAAATATTGAATTGATGTCCTTGTGAAACCTTTCCTGGCTTCCCATGTAGAAATTGTGTTCGAATCAAAAGTCATATCCTTTTGGCTTCTTTTCAAAACTATAGCTTAGCTTTCTTTTCAATAGTATGTTGGTTCCTTATCATTGTTTTGTAACATGTTCCATCAAAGCGCGTTCTGCATATGTCTCCAGAGTTGTTGGTATAAAAAGCATAACTAGTGGCGGAGCTTGAACCTGGACACAGATGGGGCGAGTGTAAAAATTTAATAAATTTTTCATTGTTAGCAGGGATAAACACTAAAAAAAAACTTATTTTTTGTTTAAAAAAAATAAAAAATTTATGTAAATTTTTTTTTCCTTTAAATCCAGGTGGGCTGGATACCCCCTTTGGGTAAGCCTATCTTCCGCCACTGAACATAGCTGCATATCACAATTCTTGTCGATTACATTGATGTGCTGATATATAATATATTACATTTCTAATTTGTATTCTCTTTTTTTATTGATGAAACCCGCAAATCTTGCGGGTCTTAATGTCACGGACTTATCTCGATAAGCTCACGTGCGGCACTTAGTCTCTACTAAGTCAGCCTTACTCAGACCTTATAATGATTCAAGTAACCAAAAGAGAAAATATTATAGAACAAGTGGAATTGAAGAAAATACTTGTATTGCTTGAGAATGCCTTACAATAGAGAATGTTTGAGATTTTGAGGTGTGGTGTGCCAAATGAGGCCACCCCTATTTATACTAATCTTACATCAAAATAAATGGCTATGATTAAACTAAATCAATGGCTATGATCTAAGTACTAGAAACTTTATGACCTAGAAATATCTATGGAGTTTCCAAACCATTCCATGAAAGAATCAAGGAGAGGATTCTAGATATCTTCCATATGCTTCTTGGGCCTTCCATGATTTGGATTATAAACTTAGTGGGTTGGGCCACAAAGTTGTTGGGTTGTGACATTCTCCCCCACCTAAGCTCGCGACGTCCTCGTCGTGTGATCCTCATGATACTTCTTGATTTTGTCTGTGAACTGCCATAATAAGTCTTCGGCTTCCCAGCTTGCTTCACTATCGGGCAAGTTACGCCACTTAACTAGGTATTCTCTATAGCTCGGCACACCTCATCTCCATACAGTTTGATGCAACAAGATATCTTCCACTTCACGATCGAACGAAGTCGCAACTGCCATTGGTGCTCGTTTGGAAACTCCTCGTTCTGGGTCTTCCTCATCTCCATGATAAGATTTCAGAAAACTTACGTGAAATACTGGATGGATCTTTAACTTGGGCGGTAGTTCAACTCGATATGACACTTTTCCAACACGTCCAATCACCGGGAAGGGGCCTTCGTATCTCCGGATTAGTCCCTTGTGCACCTTCCTAAATGTTTTGAACTGTTGCGGTAGAAGCTTTACCATTACTTTATCCCCAACGTCGAACTCGACGTGTCGTCTTTTCTTGTCCGCCCACTTCTTCATTTTCTTGGCCGCTTTATCTAGTGATGCTCGTGCCAAGTCCGCTTGTTCGTACCATTCCTTCATCGTCTTATAAGCTGCTGGACTATTTCCATCATATGAAGCTGCTAAGGCATTTGGAGTTAATGGTTGATGCCCCGTCACCAATTCGAAAGGACTCTTCCCTGTGGACTCACTCCTTTGCATATTATAGGAGAACTGGGCAATATCTAATAGTTTGGCCCAATCATGTTGATTAGCACTTACATAGTGTCGAAGATAGAGCTCTAACAGTGCATTCACCCTTTCCGTTTGTCCATCTGTTTGGGGATGGAAACTCGTAGAGAAGTTCAAGTCCGTTCCCATGATCTTGAACAACTCTGTCCAAAAGCGCCCCGTGAACCTCGGATCTCGAACACTTACTATCACATGCGGTATCCCCCAATACTTCACCACATTCTTGAAAAATAGTTTTGCGGTTTCATCCGCGGTAACTTCGGATGATGCGGCTATGAAGGTACCATACTTAGAAAACCGGTCTACCACGACTATAATACTCCCACACCCTTCCGACTTGGGTAAACAAGTAATGAAGTCCATGGAAACACTCTCCCATGGTCCTTTCGGTGTAGGTAGCGGCTGTAATAGTCCTCCTGGTTGGCGTTGCTCTATCTTGTCTTGTTGGCATATTAGGCATGTCCGCACGTACGTCTCTACGTCGTCTTTCATCCTTGGCCAATAATAAGTGCCTTCTACTAATGCCAGTGTCCTCTTGATACCTGGATGACCAGCCCACTTTGAATCATGACACTCCTTCAAGATTGTCCGTCTAAGATCACCCCACTTAAGCACATATTACCGGTCTCCTTTGGTGAATAATAGATCACCCTTGAGCCAAAACCTTAACGTTTTCCCATCTCGAGCCAATCCAACAAGGTTTTTGGCTATAGGATCATGCTCTAATCCATCCTTTATACGATCTTGAAGGAAGAATTGTGGTTTTGTGATCTCTGCAAACTCTGCCTTACGACTTAGGGCATCAGCTGCCACATTGGCTTTCCCAGGCTTATACTCCAACACATAGTCAAATTCGGCTAGGAAGTCTTGCCAACGAGCTTGTTTGGGACTCAACTTCTTTTGGGTTTGAAAATAACTCGTTGCCACATTATCCGTCTTGATCACGAACCTTGATCCCAAAAGATAATGCCCCCATGTCCTCAAACAATGAACCACCGCCGTCATCTCCTTCTCCTGCACAGTGTACTTCCTTTCCGCCTCATTAAGTTTTCGGCTTTCGAACGCGATAGGGTGACCCTCTTGCATTAGAACTCCTCCAATAGCAAAGTCCGATGCGTCTGTGTGTAACTCGAATGGAATGGTCGCATCCGGAAGTCTCAACACCGATTCTTCCATGACCACTCCTTTCAACTCTTCGAATGCTGCTTGACATTTCTCATCCCACAACCAACCTTTGTTCTTCTTCAACAATTCTGTCAATGGAGCCGCTTTCGCCGAGTATCCCTTGATAAAACGACGATAGTAGTTTACTAAACCAAGGAAAGATCGTAAATCAGTCACCTTCGTTGGTGCCTCCCACTCTTGAATTGCCTTGACCTTAGCCCCGTCCATGAGTAAATTCCCATTTTTAATTCGATGTCCAAGAAAATCCACCTCCTCTAATCCGAATGAACATTTCTCTAGCTTCACATACAACTCGTTGTCCCTTAGTACTTGGAATACTTGCTTCAAGTGCCTCACATGATCTTCCATGGTGTCGCTATACATGACTATGTCATCCAAGTACACCACGACGAACTTGTCGAGGAAGTGGTGAAATAATTTGTCATCAAAGTACAAAATGTGGCAGGGGCATTGGTTAAGCCAAAGGGCATGACTAGGAATTCATAAGCGCCATACCTCGTCACACAAGTGGTCTTTGCCTCATCTCATTCGGCAATTCGAACTTGATAGTATCCCGATCTCAAGTCCAACTTGCTGAAGTATCTCGCTTTCCCAAGTTGATCGAACAAATCAGCAATAAGTGGGATTGGGTATTTGTTCTTGATAGTTACCTTGTTGAGTTCCCGGTAATCTATACACATCCTCAAGGACCCATCCTTCTTTCTTTGAAATAATACCGGAGCACCATATGGGGATTTTGACGGTCGGATGTATCCCGCATCCAGCAACTCCTTGAGTTGTCTTCGCAACTCCTCCAACTCGGGTGGTGGCATTCGGTATGGGGCTTTGGAAGGTGGTTTTGATCCCGGCTCCAACTCGATCACATGGTCAACCTCCCTCCTAGGTGGTAACTTCTTTGGTAACTCCTTGGGCATGACATCCTTGAACTCATCAAGGACCTTCTCAATTTCCTTGGGTACCTCTAGTTTTCCCTTATCTTCGACCGTCTCTTGCTTTGCTACCACTAAATAGCATGTCTCATTCTTGTTGTACCCCTTCTTGAATTGCATGGCTGAAAGTGACTTGGATGGATTCTTGCTTCCACGTTAGGTTGACACCATACAAGTCTTCTCACCATCTAAGATACACAGTGAGTTAGCGAACGGTATAGGGAAACCGCGTACCTTATCTAGGAACTCCATCCCAAGTACTAACTTGAAGTCATCTATAGGCACGATCGATAGATCAATCGTTCATTCCCATTCTCCAATCTTTATTTGCACATCTTTAGCCACTCCACTAATCGGTTAAGCATTCGCGTTCACCGTCTTCATCATTCTGCCCTCCTTTATCTCTTTAATCCCCAATCTCTTAGCTTCCTCGGTGGAGACAAAGTTATGAGTAGCTCCCGTATCTACCAAAGCTCGTACCTGGTTTCCTCGAACATAAACTTCCACGAATTGGAGTCCTTTAGCCATTACTCTGGGTACCTCCACCTTGGCCTTGATAGCGTTGAGTATTTGCATCGATCCCATGCACACCTCCTCATCCTGACAACCTGCCTTTTGAGCTTCCATAGCATGAAGGATAGCTTTCTTTGGAAAATCTCGGGCTCTATGCGGTCCATCACATATGAAACATCCATCATTCTTGTAAGAATTTTTTATGCTCTTGTTATTCCCGGTTGGTGGCTTACGTGTATTATCATTCCTTGATTGGGCGGGCTTATTGTAGTGACCCGAACTTTTCTATGTTTATATATATTAATTGAGATTGATATTTACATGATTAAATGTTTCCAACATATTAAGCAATCAAACATGTTAAGACTTGATTAATTGAAATATGTTTCATATAGACAATTGACCACCCAAGTTGACCGGTGATTCACGAACGTTAAAACTTGTAAAAACTATATGATGACATATATATGGATATATATATAGTTAAAATGATACTATGATAAGTAAACATATCATTAAGTATATTAACAATGAACTACATATGTAAAAACAAGACTACTAACTTAATGATTTTTAAACGAGACATATATGTAATGATTATCGTTGTAAAGACATTTAATGTATATATATCATATTAAGAGATATTCATACATGATAATATCATGATAATATAATAATTTAAAATCTTATTCGATATTATAAACATTGGGTTAACAACATTTAACAAGATCGTTAACCTAAAGGTTTCAAAACAACACTTACATATAACGACTAACGATGACTTAACGACTCAGTTAAAATGTATATACATGTAGTGTTTTAATATGTATTTATACACTTTTGAAAGACTTCAATACACTTATCAAAATACTTCTACTTAACAAAAATGCTTACAATTACATCCTCGTTCAGTTTCATCAACAATTCTACTCGTATGCACCCGTATTCGTACTTGTACAATACACAGCTTTTAGATGTATGTACTATTGGTATATACACTCCAATGATCAGCTCTTAGCAGCCCATGTGAGTCACCTAACACATGTGGGAACCATCATTTGGCAACTAGCATGAAATATCTCATAAAATTACAAAAATATGAGTAATCATTCATAACTTATTTACATGAAAACAAAATTACATATCCTTTATATCTAATCCATACACCAACGACTAAAAACACCTACAAACACTTTCCTTATTCAATTTTCTTCATCTAATTGATCTCTCTCAAGTTCTATCTTCAAGTTCTAAGTGTTCTTCATATATTCTACAAGTTCTAGTTACATAAAATCAAGAATACTTTCAAGTTTGCTAGCTCACTTCCAATCTTGTAAGGTGATCATCCAACCTTAAGAAATCTTTGTTTCTTACAGTAGGTTATCATTCTAATACAAGGTAATAATCATATTCAAACTTTGGTTCAATTTCTATAACTATAACAATCTTATTTCAAGTGATGATCTTACTTGAACTTGTTTTCGTGTCATGATTCTGCTTCAAGAACTTCGAGCCATCCAAGGATTCGTTGAAGCTAGATCCATTTTTCTCTTTTCCAATAGGTTTATTCAAGGAACTTAAGGTAGTAATGATGTTTATAACATCATTCGATTCATATATATAAAGCTATCTTATTCGAAGGTTTAAACTTGTAATCACTAGAACATAGTTTAGTTAATTCTAAACTTGTTCACAAACAAAAGTTAATCCTTCTAACTTGACTTTTAAAATCAACTAAACACATGTTCTATATCTATATGATATGCTAACTTAATGATTTAAAACCTGGAAACACGAAAAACACCGTAAAACCGGATTTACGCCGTCGTAGTAACACCGCAGGCTGTTTTGGGATAGTTAATTAAAAACTATGATAAACTTTGATTTAAAAGTTGTTTTTCTGAGAAAATAATTTTTATTATGAACATGAAACTATATCCAAAAATTATGGTTAAACTCAAAGTGGAAGTATGTTTTCTAAAATGGTCATCTAGACGTCGTTTCTTTCGACTGAAATGACTACCTTTACAAAAACGTCTTGTAACTTATTTTTTCGACTATAAACCTATACTTTTTCTATTTAGATTCATAAAATAGAGTTCAATATGAAACCATAGCAATTTGATTCACTCAAAACAGATTTAAAATGAAGAAGTTATGGGTAAAACAAGATTAGATAATTTTTCTCATTTTAGCTACGTGAAAATTGGTAACAAATCTATTCCAACCATAACTTAATCAACTTGTATTGTATATTATGTAATCTTGAGATACCATAGACACGTATACAATGTTTTGACCTATCATGTTGACACATCTATATATATTTCGGAACAACCATAGACACTCTATATGTGAATGTTGGAGTTAGCTATACAGGGTTGAGGTTGATTCCAAAATATATATAGTTTGAGTTGTGATCAATACTGAGATACGTATACACTGGGTCGTGGATTGATTCAAGATAATATTTATCGATTTATTTCTGTACATCTAACTGTGGACAACTAGTTGTAGGTTACTAACGAGGACAGCTGACTTAATAAACTTAAAACATCAAAATATATTAAAAGTGTTGTAAATATATTTTGAACATACTTTGATATATATGTATATATTGTTATAGGTTCGTGAATCAACCAGTGGCCAAGTCTTACTTTCCGACGAAGTAAAAATCTGTGAAAGTGAGTTATAGTCCCACTTTTAAAATTTAATATTTTTGGGATGAGAATACATGCAGGTTTTATAAATGATTTACAAAATAGACACAAGTACGTGAAACTACATTCTATGGTTGAATTATCGAAATCGAATATGCCCCTTTTTATTAAGTCTGGTAATCTAAGAATTAGGGAACAGACACCCTAATTGACGCGAATCCTAAAGATAGATCTATTGGGCCTAACAAACCCCATTCAAAGTACCGGATGCTTTAGTACTTTGAAATTTATATCATATCCGAAGGGTGTCTCGGAATGATGGGGATATTCTTATATATGCATCTTGTTAATGTCGGTTACCAGGTGTTCACCATATGAATGATTTTTATATCTATGTATGGCATGTGTATTGAAATATGAAATCTTGTGGTCTATTATTATGATTTGATATATATATGTTAAACCTATAACTCACCAACATTTTTGTTGACGTTTTAAGCATGTTTATTCTCAGGTGATTATTAAGAGCTTCCGCTGTCGCATACTTAAATAAGGACGAGATTTGGAGTCCATGCTTGTATGATATTGTGTAAAAACTGCATTCAAGAAACTTATTTTGTTGTAACATATTTGTATTGTAAACCATTATGTAATGATTGTGTGTAAACAGGATATTTTAGATTATCATTATTTGATAATCTACGTAAAGCTTTTTAAACCTTTATTGATGAAATAAAGGTTATGGTTTGTTTTAAAATGAATGCAGTCTTTGAAAAACGTCTCATATAGAGGTCAAAACCTCGCAACGAAATCAATTAATATGGAACGTTTTTAATCAATAAGAACGGGACATTTCAGTTGGTATCAGAGCGTTGGTCTTAGAGAACTAGAATTTTGCATTAGTGTGTCTTATCGAGTTTGTTAGGATGCATTAGTGAGTCTGGACTTCGACCGTGTTTACTTGAAAAATGATTGCTTAACAAATTTTGTTGGAAACTATATATTTTTAACATGTGAATATTATGTGATATATTAATCCCTTAACGCGTTTGATATTATGTGATAGATGTCTACCTCTAGAACAAGTCCCATTGACTCACCTAATAATAATGAAGAGTCAAATGTAAATTGGAATGATTCGTGGACTGATTCACAAGTTCCCGAAGAGGAACCGGAAGAAGAATCGGAACCGGAAGAAGAATCGGAACCGGATGAAGAAATAGTACCGGTGGGGGAAATAATAAAACGGTTAAGTAAAAGAAAATCCTCAACCAACCGACCAAGGTTAATTATGGTTAATGGTGTTTCCGCCAAGGAAGCAAAATATTGGGAGGATTACCAATTCTCCGATGAATCGGATTCCGACGAGAATTCCGATGATGTTATAGAAATTACCCCAACTGAATTTAAAAAGGCAAAAGAAAATAATAAGGGAAAGGGCATAAAAATAGAGAAATCTAATTCCAACCCCGATGAACTTTATATGTATCGTCAACCCCCGAAGTCCTTAAGTTGTAACAATGACCCGGGAACCTCTAAACCACCAGGTTTTTCTAAACCAATGTGGAAAACGACGGCTCGTATTAGGGGAACATCATATATCCCTAGAAACTTGGCAAAACGAACCAAAACCGAAGAAGAAGAAACAAGCGAGTCGGAATAAGATAGTTGTATTCGTGTGGTGTAATATATGTAATATAGTGTGCTTATGCTTTATGATATATGTAAAAATTGCTTGTATTAATAAGTATTTTTTTTATGAATCTAACTCTTGTCTATTTTACAGTATAAAAACACAAAATGGATAGACAACCCAATATTTTAAGAGACCTACCCGGAGACATGATTGATGAAATCTTGTCTAGAGTCGGTCACAATTCTTCGGCACAACTATTTAAGGCGAGATCAGTTTGTAAGACATTCGAAGAACGTTCCAAGAATGCCTTGGTTTATAAAAGGCTTTCGTTCGAAAGATGGGGGATATCACATTGGGAAATCCATAAGTTACGATGTGTTTACTTTGATGCATATATTGCGGGGAACCCAAATGCTATTTTACGCAATGGGTTAAGAAATTATTTTGACTCAATATATCCGAATATTGGACTTCGTGATTTAGAAAAAGTGGCTAACATGCAACATAAAGAAGCATGTTATGCTTACGGATTAGTAATGTTCGCTTCTCACCAAAGTGAGAACAAGAACATCGGGCTACAACTATTAAACAAAACGTTCCCACAAGTGACGGAGTCGGTAATTGGGGTAAGAAATGAGATTTTTAGATTGTTACGGGACTGTTGGACATTACGTAACCCTCGTCCCTTTGACGACGTTACAACACGCTGTCTTATCAACGGCCATAATGGTTATGTTCCACAAGACCAAGGATGGGAAGTAATCCTAGTAAAACCAGAATGCATGACTTGTTTCTGGACGTATGAATTACGTGTCTTTATTGCCTTTGCTGAACGACTTGTGTACTAGCTAGAATTATCTTCACAACCATCTTGTATCAAATTTATTGTGTGCTATATTTCATGCTATATGTAAAATAAGCGGTATTGTAAGTTTGTAAAATATTGTGTAAAAGTTTGAACGCGAAATATTATTATAATCAGTTTTTCATATAGAATTGTAGTAGTTGAATTGTATATTAGCTACTAAGTATGAACTTAATGGGTAGGTACTACCCGAATTTAAACTTATAAAACGCTAATATGAAGAAAAAGCTTTTATAAATGAGTTCATATTATGCTACGAAATACTATTAACTACTCTTAATATTCTGTATGATTAACTTGTTCCATTTGACTATTTTGAAGGAAATGGCACCGACTACTCGACACACCGTGAATATGAATGAAGAGGAATTCCGTACTTTTCTAGCTTCAAACATAGCCGCAGTACAGGCTGCGCTACATACCAACAATAACCTTGGATCTAGCAGTACAGGAAATCGTGTAGGATGCACCTACAAAGAATTCACTGCCTGCAAACCTTTGGAATTTGATGGAACCGAAGGACCGATCGGATTGAAACGGTGGACCGAGAAGGTCGAATCGGTGTTTGTCATAAGTAAGTGTACCGAAGAGGACAAAGTGAAGTACGCTACGCCTACCTTCACAGGTTCTGCGTTAACATGGTGGAATACCTATCTAGAGCAAGTGGGACAAGACGATGCGTACGCACTACCGTGGTCAGCATTCAAGCACTTGATGAACGAGAAGTACCGTCCCAGAACCGAGGTCAATAAGCTCAAGACAGAACTTAGAGGGTTACGAACCCAAGGATTTGATATTACCACGTACGAAAGACGATTCACAGAATTGTGCCTATTATGTCCGGGAGCATTCGAAGATGAGGAAGAGAAGATCGACTCGTTTGTGAAAGGATTACCGGAAAGAATCCAAGAAGATATAAGTTCACACGAGCCCGCCTTCATACAACAGGCATGTAAAATGGCTCACAAACTAGTGAACCAGATTGAAGAAAGAATTAAAGAACAGACTACTGAAGAGGCCAATGTGAAGCAAGTCAAAAGAAAGTGGGAGGAAAACGGTGATAAGAATCACCAATACAACAACAAAAGCAATTACAACAATAATCGCAACAATTATCCCAACAATCGCAACATCAATCGCAACTACAACAAACGGCCCAACAACAACAACAACAACAACAACAACAACAACAACAACAACAACAACAACTACAACAATCATCCCAACAACAATAATAATCGCAACAACAACAACAACAATCAGAAGCAGCTATGCCAAAGGTGTGAAAAGTATCACTCGGGGTTCTGCACCAAATTTTGCAACAAGTTTAAAAGAAATGGTCATAGCGCAGCGAAGTGTGAGGTCTACGGACCAGGGGTTAATAGAACGAAAGGAACAAATGGTGTCGGAATGAGTAATGGCGGAGCAAGTAGTGTCGGAGCAAGTTATGCCAATGTAGTTTGTTATAAATGTGGAAAACCGGGCCACATTATTAGAAATTGCCCGAACCAGGAGAACACGAATGGATAAGGCCGCGGAAGAGTTTTCAATATTAATGCGGCAGAGGCACAGGAAGACCCGGAGCTTGTTACGGGTACGTTTCTTATTGACAATAAATCTGCTTACGTTTTATTTGATTCGGGTGCGGATAGAAGCTATATGAGTAGAGATTTTTGTGCTAAATTAAGTTGTCCATTGACGCCTTTGGATAGTAAATTTTTACTCGAATTAGCAAATGGTAAATTAATTTCAGCAGATAATATATGTCAGAATCGAGAAATTAAACTGGTTAGCGAAACATTTAAGATTGATTTGATACCAGTAGAGTTAGGGAGTTTTGATGTGATAATCGGTATGGACTGGTTGAAAGAAGTGAAAGCAGAGATCGTTTGTTACAAAAATGCAATTCGCATTATACGAGAAAAAGGAAAACCGTTAATGGTGTACGGAGAAAAGGGCAACACGAAGCTACATCTTATTAGTAATTTGAAGGCACAAAAACTAATAAGAAAAGGTTGCTATGCTGTTATAGCACACGTCGAGAAAGTACAAACTGAAGAAAAGAGCATCAATAATGTTCCCATTGTAAAAGAATTTCCTGATGTATTTCCGAAAGAATTACCGGGATTACCCCCACATCGATCCGTTGAATTTCAAATAGATCTTGTACCAGGAGCTGCACCAATAGCTCGTACTCCTTACAGACTCGCACCCAGCGAGATGAAAGAACTGCAAAGCCAATTACAAGAACTTTTAGAGTGTGGTTTCATTCGACCAAGCACATCACCGTGGGGAGCTCCTGTTTTGTTTGTCAAGAAGAAAGATGGTACATTCAGGTTGTGTATCGACTACCGAGAGTTGAACAAACTTACCATCAAGAACCGCTACCCACTACCGAGAATCGACGACTTATTTGATCAACTACAAGGCTCGTCTGTTTATTCAAAGATTGACTTACGTTTCGGGTATCATCAAATGCGGGTGAAAGAAGATGATATTCCAAAGACTGCTTTCAGAACACGTTACGGTCATTACGAGTTTATGGTCATGCCGTTTGGTTTAACTAATGCACCAGCTGTGTTCATGGACCTTATGAACCGAGTGTGTGGACCATACCTTGACAAGTTTGTCATTGTTTTCATTGATGACATACTTATTTACTCAAAGAATGACCAAGAACACGATGAACATTTGAGAAAGGTGTTAGAAGTATTGAGGAAGGAAGAATTGTACGCTAAGTTTTCAAAGTGTGCATTTTGGTTGGAAGAAGTTCAATTCCTCGGTCACATAGTGAACAAAGAAGGTATTAAGGTGGATCCGGCAAAGATAGAAACTGTTGAAAAGTGGGAAACCCCGAAAACTCCGAAACACATACGCCAGTTTTTAGGACTAGCTGGTTACTACAGAAGGTTCATCCAAGACTTTTCCAGAATAGCAAAACCCTTGACTGCATTAACGCATAAAGGGAAGAAATTTGAATGGAATGATGAACAAGAGAAAGCGTTTCAGTTATTGAAGAAAAAGCTAACTACGGCACCTATATTGTCATTGCCTGAAGGGAATGATGATTTTGTGATTTATTGTGATGCATCAAAGCAAGGTCTCGGTTGTGTATTAATGCAACGAACGAAGGTGATTGCTTATGCGTCTAGACAATTGAAGATTCACGAACAAAATTATACGACGCATGATTTGGAATTAGGCGCGGTTGTTTTTGCATTAAAGACTTGGAGGCACTACTTATATGGGGTCAAAAGTATTATATATACCGACCACAAAAGTCTTCAACACATATTTAATCAGAAACAACTGAATATGAGGCAGCGTAGGTGGATTGAATTATTGAATGATTACGACTTTGAGATTCGTTACCACCCGGGGAAGGCAAATGTGGTAGCCGATGCCTTGAGCAGGAAGGACAGAGAACCCATTCGAGTAAAATCTATGAATATAATGATTCATAATAACCTTACTACTCAAATAAAGGAGGCGCAACAAGGAGTTTTAAAAGAGGGAAATTTAAAGGATGAAATACCCAAAGGATCGGAGAAGCATCTTAATATTCGGGAAGACGAAACCCGGTATAGGGCTGAAAGGATTTGGGTACCAAAATTTGAAGATATGAGAGAAATGGTACTTAGAGAAGCTCATAAAACCAGATACTCAATACATCCTGGAACGGGGAAGATGTACAAGGATCTCAAAAAACATTTTTGGTGGCCGGGTATGAAAGCCGATGTTGCTAAATACGTAGGAGAATGTTTGACGTGTTCTAAGGTCAAAGCTGAGCATCAGAAACCATCAGGTCTACTTCAACAACCCGAAATCCCGGAATGGAAATGGGAAAACATTACCATGGATTTCATCACTAAATTGCCAAGGACTGCAAGTGGTTTTGATACTATTTGGGTAATAGTTGATCGTCTCACCAAATCAGCACACTTCCTGCCAATAAGAGAAGATGACAAGATGGAGAAGTTAGCACGACTGTATTTGAAGGAAGTCGTCTCCAGACATGGAATACCAATCTCTATTATCTCTGATAAGGATGGCAGATTTATTTCAAGATTCTGGCAGACATTACAGCAAGCATTAGGAACTCGTCTAGACATGAGTACTGCCTATCATCCACAAACTGATGGGCAGAGCGAAAGGACGATACAAACGCTTGAAGACATGCTACGAGCATGTGTTATTGATTTCGGAAACAGTTGGGATCGACATCTACGGTTAGCAGAATTTTCCTACAACAACAGCTACCATTCAAGCATTGAGATGGCGCCGTTTGAAGCACTTTATGGTAGAAAGTGCAGGTCTCCAATTTGTTGGAGTGAAGTGAGGGATAGACAGATTACGGGTCCGGAGATTATACAAGAAACTACCGAGAAGATCATCCAAATTCAACAACGGTTGAAAACAGCCCAAAGTCGACAAAAGAGCTACGCTGACATTAAAAGAAAAGATATAGAATATGAAATTGGAGAGATGGTCATGCTTAAAGTTGCACCTTGGAAAGGCGTTGTTCGATTTGGTAAATGAGGGAAATTAAATCCAAGGTATATTGGACCATTCAAGATTATTGATCGTGTCGGACCAGTAGCTTACCGACTTGAGTTACCTCAACAACTCGCGGCTGTACATAACACTTTCCACGTCTCGAATTTGAAGAAATGTTTTGCTAAAGAAGGTCTCACTATTCTGTTAGATGAAATCCAAATCAACGAAAAACTTCAATTCATCGAAGAACCCGTCGAAATAATGGATCGTGAGGTTAAAAGACTTAAGCAAAACAAGATACCAATTGTTAAGGTTCGATGGAATGCTCGTAGAGGACCCGAGTTCACCTGGGAGCGTGAAGATCAGATGAAGAAGAAATACCCGCATCTATTTCCAGAAGATTCGTCAACACCTTCAACAGCTTAAAATTTCGGGACGAAATTTATTTAACGGGTAGGTACTGTAGTGACCCGAACTTTTCCATGTTTATATATATTAATTGAGATTGATATTTACATGATTAAATTTTTCCAACATGTTAAGCAATCAAACTTGTTAAGACTTGATTAATTGAAATATGTTTCATATAGACAATTGACCACCCAAGTTGGCCGGTGATTCACGAACGTTAAAACTTGTAAAAACTATATGATGACATATATATGGATATATATATATATATAGTTAACATGATACTATGATAAGTAAACATATCATTAAGTATATTAACAATGAACTACATATGTAAAAACAAGACTACTAACTTAATGATTTTTAAACGAGACATATATGTAACGATTATCGTTGTAAAGACATTTAATGTATATATATCATATTAAGAAATATTCATACATGATAATATCATGATAATATAATAATTTAAAATCTCATTTGATATTATAAACATTGGGTTAACAACATTTAACAAGATCGTTAACCTAAAGGTTTCAAAACAACACTTACATATAACGATTAACGATGACTTAACGACTCAGTTAAAATGTATATACATGTAGTGTTTTAATATGTATTTATACACTTTTGAAAGACTTCAATACACTTATCAAAATACTTCTACTTAACAAAAATTCTTACAATTACATCCTCGTTCAGTTTCATCAACAATTCTACTCGTATGCACCCGTATTTTACTCGTACAATACACAGCTTTTAGATGTATGTACTATTGATATATACACTCCAATGATCAGCTCTTAGCAGCCCATGTGAGTCACCTAACACATGTGGGAACCATCATTTGGTAACTAGCATGAAATATCTCATAAAATTACAAAAATATGAGTAATCATTCATGACTTATTTACATGAAAACAAAATTACATATCCTTTATATCTAATCCATACACCAACGACTAAAAACACCTACAAACACTTTCATTCTTCAATTTTCTTCATCTAATTGATCTCTCTCAAGTTCTATCTTCAAGTTCTAAGTGTTCTTCATATATTCTACAAGTTCTAGTTACATAAAATCAAGAATACTTTCAAGTTTGCTAGCTCACTTCCAATCTTGTAAGGTGATCATCCAACCTTAAGAAATCTTTATTTCTTACAGTAGGTTATCATTCTAATACAAGGTAATAATCATATTCAAACTTTGGTTCAATTTCTATAACTATAACAATCTTATTTCAAGTAATGATCTTACTTGAACTTGTTTTCGTGTCATGATTCTGCTTCAAGAACTTCGAGCCATCCAAGGATCCGTTGAAGCTAGATCCATTTTTATCTTTTTTGGTAGGTTTATACAAGGAACTTAAGGTAGTAATGATGTTCATAACATCATTCGATTCATATATATAAAGCTATCTTATTCGAAGGTTTAAACTTGTAATCACTAGAACATAGTTTAGTTAATTCTAAACTTGTTCGCAAACAAAAGTTAATCCTTCTAACTTGACTTTTAAAATCAACTAAACACATGTTCTATATCTATATGATATGCTAACTTAATGATTTAAAACCTGGAAACACGAAAAACACCGTAAAACCGGATTTACGCCGTCGTAGTAACACCGCGGGCTGTTTTGGGTTAGTTAATTAAAAACTATGATAAACTTTGATTTAAAAGTTGTTATTCTGAGAAAATAATTTTTATTATGAACATGAAACTATATCCAAAAATTATGGTTAAACTCAAAGTGGAAGTATGTTTTCTAAAATGGTCATCTAGACGTCGTTCTTTCGACTGAAATGACTACCTTTACAAAAACGTCTTGTAACTTATTTTTCCGACTATAAACCTATACTTTTTCTATTTAGATTCATAAAATAGAGTTCAATATGAAACCATAGCAATTTGATTCACTCAAAACGGATTTAAAATGAAGAAGTTATGGGTAAAACAAGATTGGATAATTTTTCTCATTTTAGCTACGTGAAAATTGGTAACAAATCTATTCCAACCATAACTTAATCAACTTGTATTGTATATTATGTAATCTTGAGATACCATAGACACGTATACAATGTTTCGACCTATCATGTCGACACATCTATATATATTTCGGAACAACCATAGACACTCTATATGTGAATGTTGGAGTTAGCTATACAGGGTTGAGG
Organism: Rutidosis leptorrhynchoides; assembly: GCF_046630445.1. NCBI lineage: Eukaryota > Viridiplantae > Streptophyta > Magnoliopsida > Asterales > Asteraceae > Rutidosis > Rutidosis leptorrhynchoides. The sequence goes on from NC_092343.1 coordinate 37,612,905, forward strand.
TTGATTCCAAAATATATATAGTTTGAGTTGTGATCAATACTGAGATACGTATACACTGGGTCGTGGATTGATTCAAGATAATATTTATCGATTTATTTCTGTACATCTAACTGTGGACAACTAGTTGTAGGTTACTAACGAGGACAGCTGACTTAATAAACTTAAAACATCAAAATATATTAAAAGTGTTGTAAATATATTTTGAACATACTTTGATATATATGTATATATTGTTATAGGTTCGTGAATCAATCAGTGGCCAAGTCTTACTTCCCGACGAAGTAAAAATCTGTGAAAGTGAGTTATAGTCCCACTTTTAAAATCTAATATTTTTGGGATGAGAATACATGCAGGTTTTATAAATGATTTACAAAATAGACACAAGTGCGTGAAACTACATTCTATGGTTGAATTATCAAAATCGAATATGCTCCTTTTTATTAAGTCTGGTAATCTAAGAATTAGGGAACAGACACCCTAATTGACGCGAATCCTAAAGATAGATCTATTGGGCCTAACAAACCCCATCCAAAGTACCGGATGCTTTAGTACTTCGAAATTTATATCATATCCGAAGGGTGTCCCGGAATGATGGGGATATTCTTATATATGCATCTTGTTAATGTCGGTTACCAGGTGTTCACCATATGAATGATTTTTATCTCTATGTATGGGATGTGTATTGAAATATGAAATCTTGTGGTCTATTATTATGATTTGATATATATATAGGTTAAACCTATAACTCACCAACATTTTTGTTGACGTTTTAAGCATGTTTATTCTCAGGTGATTATTAAGAGCTTCCGCTGTCGCATACTTAAATAAGGACGAGATTTGGAGTCCATGCTTTTATGATATTGTGTAAAAACTGCATTCAAGAAACTTATTTTGTTGTAACATATTTGTATTGTAAACCATTATGTAATGGTCGTGTGTAAACAGGATATTTTAGATTATCATTATTTGATAATCTACGTAAAGCTTTTTAAACCTTTATTGATGAAATAAAGGTTATGGTTTGTTTTAAAATGAATGCAGTCTTTGAAAAACGTCTCATATAGAGGTCAAAACCTCGCAACGAAATCAATTAATATGGAACGTTTTTAATCAATAAGAAGGGGACATTTCACTTATCTCCCCCACCTTTCTCATGGCTCACCTTCTTATCTTTTGACTTGAATGAATATTTCCTATTAGCATGGTCGACTAGTGCCTCCGCTTGAGCAATTGTGGTGGCAAGGTCTTGGACTCCTAGTCTCTCCAACTCCGTTTTAGCCCAAGGTTGCAAACCATCGAGAAAATAGAAGAGAAGAATATCATCGGGAATATCTGAGACCTCCAGGCTAAGGTTCGTGAATTCTTTAATATACTCCCGAATTGTCCCGGAATGATGTAATTTACGTAGACGACTCATCGCATCCTTTTGAGCATTCTTGGGGTAGAATTGATTCTTAAGTTCAGTAAGGAAATCATCCCAAGTATCAATAGTAACCGTACCTTTCTCGATATCTCCATATCGACGACGCCACCATAATGCTGCGGTATCCTTCAGGTAACGGGTTGCCGTCTTGATCTTCATTGCATCATCCACTATGTTGACTCCCTCCAAGTATTGTTCCATCTCCCATATAAAATCATCAATCGCTCAGGCTTCCCGCTTCCCCACGAACGGTGACGGCTTGGGAACGTCCACCTTCGGAGCATTGCATCCAGTGTTGCCACCCCCACTAGCCATGAATCTCAAACAAGAGTTCATGTTGGTTTGTAAATCCACGAGGCGTTGGTGAATAGTGGAGACCTCCCCCTCCATTTCGCCTCGCAACTTCGTAATCTCACCCATGAGCATACTCCTTAAGTCATGGATCTCACGTCTCATGTCAACGTCTAGCACGTTGATTGCACTCTTGCAATCATCTTTCAATTCGTCAAAGTCCCCGTCCAAACCATCCAAACGTTGGTGGACGTCTTCGACTTTTGCTTTCACGTCGTCCATGGATGTCTCTACATCTATGATCCTCTTGTCCAAGTTTGCGACAAAGTCTTTGGACGTACCTCGGTTCTTCTTGGCTCCTTGGCGAGTCTCTACCCGGCCACGAGTCTCATCACCCATCACACCACTTGTTGCACTCACATTCTTTTCGGTCTCGGTTGCCATCTCCTTGAATCGACCTTGCTCTTGATACCAAATGTCACAGACTTATCTCGATAAGCTCACGTGCGGCACTTAGTCTCTACTAAGTCAGCCTTACTCAGACCTTATAATGATTCAAGTAACCAAAAGAGAAAATATTATAGAACAAATGGAATTGAAGAAAATACTTATATTGCTTGAGAATGCTTTACAATAGAGAATGTTTGAGATTTTGAGGTGTGGTGTGCCAAATGAGGTCACCCCTATTTATACTAATCTTACATCAAAATGAATGGCTATGATTAAACTAAATCAATGGCTATGATCTAAGTACTAGAAACTTTATGACCTAGAAATATCTATGGAGTTTCCATACCATTTCATGAAAGAATCAATGAGAGGATTCTAGATATCTTTCATATGCTTCTTGGGCCTTCCATGATTTGGATTATAAACTTAGTGAATTGGGCCACAAAGTTATTGGGTTGTGACATTAAGCTAGTATTGTGTAAAAGTATTAGGTATATTAATAACTTAAAATTTTAGTTTGTTCATCTTAAAAACTGAAAAGGTATGTTGATCTTGAGATTTGGGAGGTGGTGGATGACAACCCATCAAGATGGATTTTTTGGTTTTATTAATATTTTATATTTGCCTTACTATTTATATTTATTTTCATTAATTCTTCGAATTGGAAAAGTAAGAAAGCAACGGTTTCGTTTCTTGAGCGGAGTGTTAACTAAATTTATTTCATGTTAAGTTTTTGCTCCGTATTATCTATGTATGGTTATAAATATTCTGTATGTAGTACGAACGACAATCATAACGATTTATTTATTTATGTTATAAAATAGACTTAATTACACGAATGGTCACTCTGGTTTGTTAAATTTTGCAACTTTAGTCACTGTGATTTTTTTCTTGCAATTTTAGTCACCGTAATTTCAAAATATTACACGTTTAGTCACTCACATTGACAGACGTTAACTTAGTCTGTTAAGTGTCAGTCACGTGCTAGTCATGTGTGGGTATTTTGGTCTTTTTACTTCACCTCTTCGTCTCCACCTAAACTTCCTAAACTTGATTTTCCTCTTTGACTCACACAGTAACCTGCAACATTATTTTTCAAAACTCATATTTACAATCCAAACAACAGATGATGTTCAAGATTAAAATACAAGCCGGGAATACAAGATGAAAAAACATAACCAATTACATATACCATTTTATTTCTCATTCTCTGGATCCTCTCATCACTAATCGCTAATAACGTTATTAAAAAATCACTAATAACATCTATATGGGTTTTGGAAAAACAACTAACAGCCACAACATCTGTGAATGCAAAATCGCCGAATTACTTTATTAGTTTTGTACACATTATTTCAGATCTACAATTGGGTTTTGAAATTCTTTCAAAGCTACAACTTCTTTCGGATCTACAACTGGGTTTTGATCAAGGTTATACAACTGATTGATTTAAGATAGGAAAATATTTAATAACGCATCTACAAATTCTTTCGTGAATGGCGACGGCAACAGTTTCGAAGCTTACAATTTCGCCGGAGAAGACGGCTTGATGGTGGCAGTGCTTTTGTTTGGGTCGTTCAGCTCTATTTTGTTTAGGTGATTGATCTGAGAAGTTCTTCTCAAACACGTTCCCCTTCTCTTGTTGTTCTGTGCGATTACAACGATGAAGAGTTTAGTATTGATTTGGGAATGGGGTGTTGATTTGTGGTGAAAAATTAGGGTCTCTTATTTTGGTTGAAGAAGATGAAGAGCTAAAAAGAGAAAAATGGGGAGTTTCACATAAAGGTGTATGAAACAAATGGGAGTTTGTGTGTGTATCAGATTGTCGATATGGTTGAAATCAAATGGGTGTTTGATACTGGTGATATAAATGTTCTTAAAAAAAAGTAGAAAGTAAATCAAGAAAATAAAAAAATAAATATGTTTAAGTAAAATGACAAATATATCCTCATGTAGTAAGCATGTTATCCGACTTAAAAAAAAACTTTAACGTCTGTTAGACGGAGTAACTAAACGTGTAATATTTTCAAACCACAGTGACTAAAGTTGCAAGAAAAAAAACACAGTGACTAAAGTTGCAAAATTTGGCAAACCACAGTGACCATTTATGTAATTAAGTCTATAAAATATCTAGATTGTGTTATAAAATATCTAGATTGGATGTTAATTTTATTATTATTATATTTCTTGCATAGTAATATTTTATACTATAAATAGACATGTATGGTAACCATTTAAGGTGTACCATTTCTCTTGAAATATCAATATCAATATTTCTTCTCTCTTTTTTCTCTCTTTGTTCTTATAACCATTAAAGGTAGTTATAAGCCTATTGAATTATAACACGTTATCAGCACGAAGAGCTTAGTGTAATCAAAGGATATCTCAAACGATCACGAGTCACTAATCAAGGTATGAAATTATTAATAATTTTCAGACTCGGACATATCAAATTTTGGACTACTAACATTTTGAACTACTAATTTTTATTAAGTTCTTAGTGCATTTGTATTGTTCTTATTATATGGTTGGCTCTGCCACCTAAATTATATATGGTCGACACTGTCGCCTAACTATCATTTATGTTTACTAACTTTTATTAACTTCACTAACATTTATATTTATGTTATTTAAGTTATATATGGTCAGTTATACCACCTGAATTATATTTCTGTAATCTAACTATTATTAACTTCACTAACATTTATATTTATGTTATATATGGTCGGTTATACCGTCTGAATTATATATTCTGTAATCTAACTCTTATTAACTTCACTAACATTTATATTTATGTTAATAAGACCTCATGATTGTACGCAACACGTCATTTGACAACACGGTACTTTATGTACGCAACACGTCATTTGACAACACGGTACCATGGGTCGAGATTAATTCCGATCAATACGAATACGATGGGGTCTTTATATGTTATCTAACATTTATGATTACTTATGCAATTAATTATTATTTATTTCATGCATACTAATGTTTATTCTTAAATTTATAATCTTAAAAGTTAAAATAAGAAAAAGTAGTTTGTACTTTTATTAAAAGTAAATCTTAAAAGTTAAAATACAAAAAGTAGTTTGTATTTTTATTAAAAGTAAATCTTAAAAGTTAAAATACAAAAAGTAGTTTGTATTTTTATTAAAAGTAAATCTTAAAAAGTTAAAATACAAAAAGTAGTTTGTATTTTTATTAAAAGTAAATCTTAGAAGTTAAAATAAAAAAAAGAATGGTAAAATGGATTAGCTTTTTGTCAAAAATGAAGTATTGAAAATGAAGTGGTCTCCTTCTATAATTAAAAAAAAATATATTTTCATCAAATGAATTTTTATTGTGGCCGACAATTCCAAACACGAGTCAGTGTTTAGTTTATCAAGAATATCTCTTGCTTTGGTGAAAGGTCACGATCACGATATCGGGTGTTGTGAAAGAATTAAAAAATTGGTCAAGTGATTTTTTTTTTTAAAACAAAGAAAGTGTTTAAATGAGTTTTACAGAAATGGGGAAAGCAAAGTAAAATTTTTTTTTCCAAACTTGTCAAATGTTTTGTTAAAAACGTGACCGTTGAAAAAAGGAGGTTGAATAATAAAACTTAAAAAAAACAAATTATTTTTTTTAAGAGTGTGCATCAAAATGGCCATAATGCCAAAGTGATGTATAAAGTTAATAAAGATGCAAGATGATCGTTTTGTATGTTGAAGTTAAACAAAAAGTTGATACAAGTGGGGTTTACATATATTATTTAGTTACTATTAGTCCACTAACCTCCACTCAAAACATATTTATAAGTTATAAAAAAAAAAAAAGGGTTTGGTGGCAATGCTAATTATTGAACCGAAAAAAAATTATAAACCTTGGATGGCCACGAACCAAAACAAGAGGAGGCATGGATTTTAAGTTAGTATATATTCTGAAATGGTACGGGTGATGGATCCAATGAATCCGCATCAAGGACCCGCGGGTGCTATCCCTAATTGTGACAAGTACAAATCAACTAAAAGTCTAAAAGATAAATGCTCTTATAGGGATCAAATGTTCACAATAATTGTCTAAGCTAGATATGAAACAAATAGTTCATCAATAAAAAAATATGCATCTAAAGCTTCTACTGAAAATTAATGTGCAATGTACAACATATAACTATATGGTCAAATTCATTTGAGCCTTCGGAGTCACAAGTATATGATGTATATATATTACTCAATTAACAAAATAGTAAATCGAAATTAATTCATATGAATAGTAAAAAGAAATTAATTAATTTACTATTCACATAAAAAGCGCATATGATGAAAAGCACATATGGTGAAAAACACAGCGCATATGATTAAAAGCGTATATGGTGAAAATGATATATAATGAAAAAGCACATATGGTGATTTATGAAGAAAAAAAAAAAACACATATGTTGATTAATGGAAAGCACATATGATTATTAATGAAAAGTATATTGTGAAAAAGAATCACAAATGTTTCTTGAAAGAATTCAAGGTAAGATATATGAACCAATTCATCCATCATGTGAACCATTTTGATATTTCATGGTTCTAATAGACGCATCTAGCGGATGGTCTCATATTTGTATGTTATCAAGCCGTAATATGGCATTTGCAAAGTTTCTTGCACAAATTATTAAATTGAGAACACATTATTCTGATTACACCATTAAAAGGATGAGACTTGATAATACCGGTGAGTTAACATCTCAAGCATTTAATGATCATTATATATCTACAGGGATTGTTGTTGAACATCCAGTTGCTCATGTGCATACACAAAATTGGTTTAGCTGAATCAATAGATAAACGCTTGCAGCTAATAACTAGACAATTGATAATGAGTACAAAACTCTCGATATTTATATGTGGACATGTAAATTTACATGCTGCGACATTAATTCGCATTATACCATGTGGAAGTCATAAATATTTTCACTTACTACTTGATTTTGGTCAAGAGCCAAATATTTTCACCTTAGAACATTGGTTGTGCAGTGTATGTTCCAATTGTATCACCACAACACAATAAAATGATTTTTCAAAGAAAGATGGTAATATATTTTGGATATAAAACATCTTCAATCATAAGATATACTGAACCCATGATGGGTGATGTTTTTACAGCACGTTTTGCTGATTGTCATTTTAATAAAACATTGTTCCCTAGATTAGGGGGGTGAAGTAAAAAATAAAAAAAATAAAATGATGCTTCATGATGTGAACATCAATTAAGGTATATTGAACTCTCACAAAAGAATGTGAAACGAAAGTTCAAAAAATAATGCATATGCAAGAACTTGCAAATTAATTACTTTATGCATTTACAGATATAAAAAAAAAAGGTGACTAAATCATATATACCAGCGATAAATGCTTCAGCTCGAACTGAAATTCCAAAAGCTGGCAATAATGTCACTGTTGAGTCTTTGCCACGCATCAAACGTGGAAGATCAATTGGTTCCGAAGATAAAAATCCTCGAAAAAGAAAATCAGCTGATAATGAGGTAAAAGAAAGTGTTCAAGAAGAACCACAAATCAATATTCCTTCTGCAGAGGATATTGATAAATGTAAATACTAAAATTGCGATAAATTATGCAATATTATGGAACCGAAATGAAATTAAAATCTCTATGAGATATTTTCATATAATGTTACAATGACATTATGAATAAAGATGATGATCTGGAACTAAAATCTGTCATTGAATATACAAAATGGACATGATTGAGCTCAATGGAAAGAAACAATACGAGCTGAATTAGAATCGCTCGATAAAAGAAAAGTTTTCGGATCAATCGTTATCACTTTTAAAGATGTGAAACGTATGGGATACAAATAAATTTTTATCCGAAAAGAAATGTGCAAATGAAGTTACAAGGAAAACTAGACTTGTAACTCAATATTTCCCACAAAGACCATAAATGAATTCGGAGGAAAACTTATCCTCCTGTAATGGATACAATTACTTATTAGATACTTAATCAACCTGGTAGTTATTTAAATGCATCTCATGAATGTTGTTACTACTTATCTGTATGGATCACTTAATAATGATATATATGAATATACCTAAAGAGTTAAGGTATCATAAGCATCTAATGTAAAACCCAAGGGAATATATTCCATTAAATCACAAAGATTTCTAAATGGGTTTATACAAACGGGACATATGTGGTATAACCGATTAGATGACTACTTGATAAAAAAAAAGGGTATAAATATAAACTTATTTTGCACGTATGTTTTATAAAAACAATGTTCGGATATGAGATCGTAGTTGTTTATGTCAATGTTCTTAACATCATATGAACAAATAAAGAGATCTATGAAATCATTCAACTTCTAAAGAATTATTTTGAAATAAAAAATCTTGAAAAAACCAAGTATTGCCTTGGATTGCAAATTGAGCATATGCCTAATGGTCTACTTGTACATCAAACAACTTATACTGAAAAGATTTTAAAACATTTTTTTTAAAGATAAAGCCAATTGGTTGTTAGATCACTCAATATTGACACTGATCCATTTCATCCCCGTGAAGATCATGAAGATATTAACGGATCAGAAGTTCCATATATTAGTGCAATTGGGACTGTTATGTATCTTACAAATTGTACAAGACCTGACATTTTTTTGCAGTTAATTTGTTGACAAGGTTCAACTCAGCCCTTACAAAAAGACATTGGAATGGGATAAACACATATTTTGATACCCTTGAGAAACTGCTAATTTAAAATTATTTTATTCTAACGTTTCAAAACAAGATTTGGTTGATTATGTATATGCAGGTCATTCATCAAATCCTCATAAAGATCAATCTCAAACTCGATATGTATTCCTAAATGGAGGTACCACAAAAATCATGGCGTTCTTAAAACAAACACTTGTTGCAACATAATCAGATCATGACGAAGTGATTGCATTATATGAAACTACTCGAAAATGTGTTTGGTTGAGATCAATGACACAAATCATTATTGATTCTTGTGGACTAGAACGCTATAAAAGACTAACAACTATCTTCACCAACAACTATATATGAAGATAATGCAGCTTGCATAATACAAATGAAAGAAGAGTATCAAAAGTGACTGAACAAAATATAAATACTGACGAGGCGCCAAAGCCATAGACAGTCTTAACGGTCATAAGTTTGATGAAAAAGAATGGTATGTTGGTAAGGCTCAGAAAAGACTACAAGGGAATATGAATTGAAACAAGGGTTTGAGCAAACCATGAAGGAGACTGTAGACAAACACAGGGGCTAAACTTGTACATAAAAGATTTAGATGATACAGTTTCAGATGAAAACCTCAGATTCTTCTCATATACTCAAGATCTCGTAAAAGACAACCAGATTAAAATGAGATACGTTCAATCAACAACTCTGCTGATCTTTATACCAAAGCACTGTCAACTGCTATTTTCAGAACACACGTTCATCATATTGGCATGAGGCATGTTCAGAAGATGTAACAACTCAGGCGTTGCCTACTTGAGGGGGAGTCAACTCTATACTGCACTCTTTTTCCCTTAGCTAAAGTTTTATCCCAATAGGTTTTCTTTAGCAAGGTTTTTAACGAGGCAGTACTAGTTATTCTCTAATAAAATTGTCATCCAAGGGGGAGTGTTATAAAATATCTAGATTGTGTTATAAAATATCTAGATTGGATGTTAATTTTATTATTATTATATTTCTTGCATAGTAATATTTTATACTATAAATAGACATGTATGGTAACCATTTAAGGTGTACCATTTCTCTTGAAATATCAATATCAATATTTCTTCTCTCTTTCTTCTCTCTTTTTTCTCTCTTTGTTCTTATAACCATTAAAGGTAGTTATAAGCCTACTGAATTATAACAATTTATTGTTTATATATTTTCATAATAGAATTTTCTTTTAGTATACTTTTTCTCCTTTTTCATATTACGAATTTTTGCAAGATAAGTATGTATTGTGAATATTTATGGTGAATAAAGGGGGTAAAGCGGCTTAATTGTTTGGACTGTAAATCTTTTTTAATATGTTTCTATAAAAATTAAACATTATTATTTATAAACTCTTCTAATATAATCTTTTTTTTTCTTTGATGTATTTACAAATTAAGAACTATGGACATTTTCTCAGATGAACGAATGCTATTATATAGACGTATTAGCAGTAAAAATTAAATAATTAATGTACAATAAAAATAGAAAAATGTTAAGATTTATAGGCTTTAATTTTAAAAATACGTAGTATATTGAATATATGGTTAAAACAATTTATCATATATTGAGTATATGGTTAAAACAATTGAATATATGTTTAAACAACTGATCATATATTTATAGGCTCAATATTAAGCCCTGCGAAACGTCACTTACACCAATTAAATACGTAGTACATTCAAAAATTAGTTATTTTTTATTTACAAACAAAAAATCAAACCTTATATCATTTTATTTTTAGTCTATAATGTTTATGTTTATATCATATATACGCAATAATATTAAAACTATCGTGCAACACACGGGCGCAAAGAAAGTGTTACGGAGTATATGGTAAGCAGAAAAGGCGGTGGTGGTAAAACAAGTTGTACTGCTTAACTTGCTATGAATTTTACAAATAAACTGCACTCCCACGCGTTCTTCAATCTTAGTTATTGAATTTACACATATAGTAAAATATAAACTTATGGATTGTCGAGTACCACTTTTGTCCTCTTAAACTCAAAAGAATTTTTAAAATTTGTCAACACCAATTATTATAAAACAACTGTATCGTTTATGGTATAATAAAGCTTAAAGTACATGACATCTTTATGAGACTGTTAATATATCTGTTCTCCCTCGAAAAACCATCATTGACTTGACAGTTAAGGGAAAGTTTGGAAGTTTGTCCAAACTCTGTACAATTACAAACATTTCGGGGCGGGTGGCAAAATGTGAAAGTAGAATCGAAGTTCATTATTGTTCGTTATTCATTTTGTTACCTCGAATTCACCAATATTATGCCTACAGGACTTCTTTAACTATTCTTTAACTATGTTAAGTGCAAAACATGAAGGAAAAAAAAAATGAATAAGATAGATACTTATCTCTATTTATTTTTTATTTGCACTTATATGCTTCGTATCTCTTATACGCAGGTTATGGAATTGGATTGATCCAAATATTCCACCTTCAATTAAATTAAAAAGTTGGATGCCTACATCCTTTTTGAAGGTTTATTCCAAACAGATCTAAATAGAAGATTTACTCCAGACTTCACAACCTCCAACGCCGTTGAATCACAACTGAACAATTTTTGTAAAGGTGCGTTCAACTTTCTCATACAATTATACAATTATAACAATATCACTTGATTGATTGATGATTGCTAAACTTTTTCAACGTTTTTTAGGTGAAAGAGGTTGATGTTCAGAGTGTTTTAACAAAAGGAGCATACGTGCTTCTCTAATGGTGCTATGTTGAATTATGGATATGCAAGTCTACTTAGGCTACAGAAGTTCACTACAAGGTTTGTTTGCTTTGTTCTTTCATTTATGACTTTCATTTAATCCCAAATTTAGAATTTAGAATTTAATTTTTGATTATTTATGAACTCGGTATATTTCATATTTATGGACTTTATATATTTAGGTGTGGCAATATGCCAATGACAATCAATCATTGAATGTATATGTGTCGCTGTAAGTAAACTATTGGGGTATTTGACCATACAATTATCTTTATAGTTTGTAAATGGGTGGCAAAATGGATGAGTTGAGCTGAAGTTGGTTGTAGACATTTAATCTAAATATTTTGAATGTGATTGATGTATATTGTTTTGTTAATGCTTCTTCCTTATTGTTTGTGTATGTTATATATCTCCGACTCAAGTACATGAATATGTATACGGATTTTATTATCAATTTGTGCATTTGAGAAGGTTAAGTCTTTATCAGATGTATATTTCTCCATGTTCATCGATTTCGTACGTCTTGAAAGAGATTTTACAGTAATCGTTCGCCAGTGTAAAGAAGATGGATAATTGTAAACTAATATAACCGCTGATCAAGAAGGGAGACAAACCTGTTAATACGATGGTAGAGTTGCTGATTGTTGAGAGGATTTTGCAGGTGTTTGTGTGTGAATATTGGAGCAGGTAAAGAAGATATTTTGAACTTCTGAAATATATAATATTACTCTTATCCCGATGTTGTTGATTGAGCCGGTTGTAATGGATTCACCAAGTGCTTAATGTAGCAGATTTGGGCTTCTACCAAATAATTGTAAGATGATGAATATTTTTTTATTGGGCCACAAGTATGCAAACATTTGAGAGTGCTGGCCATATTTTTTTTAGATTTAAATAGTTGTAATTGTATAATTTAACACTTATAAATGTATTACAAAAAAAGGATTTATTTAGGTAAAAGCCCTCCTCGCAGTTTGTTTCGGTGAAACATCCCGTGTTTTGGAAACACCAATACCACTTGGCAGAGCATCATTGACTACATGTAGAGTATGATCATCTTTTTCCGTTTTCTCGACCGTTTCATTAGGACAATTAACAAAACAATAAGTATCGCCCAATACAACAAAGATAGCATTCAAATTTACCAAACCAACCAACAATCAATGAATAACAAAAATCCATTTAAAATTTTACAAAAAACACACCTTGCAGACTGATGAACTGAAATTCGCACACACACTTGAAGGCTACAATAACACTACAACAATTGGGTAAAAAAATAACATTTAATTTTCAATAATTTCCAATAATAAACCATATAAAAAAATCTTACCTGTGTAGAAGAACCCGAGAACAAAGAATTTCTGGAAAGATAATTTGGGACAAAGTTGATAGAGACATGTGGTGAGGTAATGTATAGAAGAGGCAAGACACATTGAACATGCTTATCGTACCGTCGAACAAGAGAATACCTTTTAGATTTCAAAGAAGACAATATCCATTGTCGGTGTGCTTTGCAATGATAATCAATAAAAGTCAAGGACAATCACTACCGCGTGTCAATTTATTTCTTCCAAAACCGGTCTTTAGTTAAGGACAACTATACGTTGCACTATCTCGGTTTACAAATCGGCATGGAATAAAGATACTAATCTTAGACAACGATAACAAACTATCCAACAAAAAAAAATGTTGTATACAAACAAGTCTTGCAACACTTATAGACTTTATTGAAGAAATGATTTTCATTTGTATGATATTTATCAAGTATTATGTATGTTAAATTTTATTTTTGTTAACAATTTGAACTATGTTTCCTGGTTATAAGATCCATTAAGTATAAGCTATTTTTTTAAATATGTTTCATTCTTATCACATTGAAGAAACATAATCTATTTCTTAATGTTATTTTATTAATATATTTTACATACGTAATCTTTTCAATAATATAAAAACCATCGTGCAACGCACGGGCTTCTTACCTAGAAAGTATGATACAAGAATTCAAAGAGAATCATGTGGCGACCCGGCAAAATCGTCATTGACGGCGCCGCTAACTTAGGTCCCGTTACGTGGTCGTAGTCCCTATATGAGACTCGTTTGACCAAAATTATGTCGTGTTCTTTTGAAACGTAGCATGCTTGCAAAGTTTAGTTTACAAAACCGTTCGACAACAATTTTAAGTTTGCAAAAGTATGAATTATAAATGAGATAACTTGCGACATAATTAGTTTAAAATCACGGTTGCTATAAATAGCGTAAGTATGTAAACAATAGGTTTGAATCCAAAGGTGCTATCACTAGCGTATGTATGTATGTATGCTTGACCCCAAGCAAGAAATCAGAGTGTATGCATGTATGCTTGACTCCAAGCAAGTATGAGTGTACGCGGAAGCATGTATCAAATAGCCAAGTATGAACCTGAGAAACATATAGAAAACTGTCAACGAAAAACGTTGGTGAAATCATAGGTGTTTGTAAACGTTGTTTTTGAACCACAAGATTTAATATAAGATGATTATCAAAATTATTTGCATTCCAAAGTTGTTGTTTGTATCCCGGGCACCCAATTATCAAACTTAACTGTTTTGCACCCTTTGCGTAGTGTTAGAACATACACTAGACCCGAAAATATATTTCATCCGCTAACGGTAGCGAACCGTCCGAATGAGGCTCGTCAAGCCCATGTGATCACATAATATAAGTTCACGTTTACACCCTGCAAGTGTAACTAATGATAATTGAATTGAGGCTTTTTGTTCAAAATCGTACGTGGAATGTTCGTTTTCGTACTTGTGTTCAAAGTGTAAAAGTATGATACGTATATGTTTCTCATCCCATAGTTTAAAGCATAAAAGTTGTTTGAAAGATGGGACTATGGTCTCACCTCGAGTGCACGAGTATAAAAGTACTTCACAAGTAAACGTGTGCATGAAAGTTGCTTAGCCTTGACCTAAACAAGTAAGTTGTATCAATTAACCGGTTACGACACAAGGTCGGGTGAAATGTGTTCAATTAGTCCTATGGCTCGTTACGACTCGAATAGTATAGCATGTGAATCACGTTGTCAAGTTTCATGCAAGAATCAAGTATAAACGAAGATTAGAACGATTGCATAAACGTTTGTTTAAGTTTGACTAAAAGTCAAACTTGGTCAAGTCAAAGTCAACAAAAATTCAACACGTTCGGGTCGGGTCCCGAACTATTTTTCTGTGTTAATTATTCATATATAAGCATGTTAGAACAAGTTACATGTGAATCGGAGGTCCATAGTATAGCAAACATTTTTCGTATAACTGAAAAGTAAGACAGAATCAAACCATGCCTATTGTCACGCCGCGACAAAGGCTGGCCGCAACAAAGGCTGGCCGCGCCGCAGCATTACACGCGAGCTGGTACCTGGTCAGTCTCAATTGTCTAAGTCCCAAACCCAAAATTCAAACAACCACAAAACACAAACCGTAAACACTTATAACTCGTATCTTATATCGTTAGAAAGGTAATTTGATAAAGATCACAACTAAATACATTTCATCAACCAAAAACATCAATTACAAAAACCAAAATTTCGTCAAGTGATCAATAAAGGTTTATTTTCAAAGTTTCAAGTTCATCAAATGCATTTTAAGTTTCGGGAATTGATGTGCAGCGGGGTAGTATATAAAATAGTTATTATTTTACTAGAAAATACTATTAAATACGATACAATTTTACACAAGATATTTATTTATTTATAGAATGGATATACTTAAACCTTGCTACAACACTTATAGGCAGTGTACCTAATCGTACAGTAGTGTAGTTTTTAGTAAGTCCGGTTCGTTCCACAGGGAAATCTTTAAACAAAGCTCAACGCTATATTAGTTTACTTTTATAAAAATACAAATATATATATAAGTAATATTATTATTATAAAGGGGGGTTTTTACCGTTTAATGACCGGTTTGTCGATTTTAAGACTTTAGTCGCAGTTAAAACCTAATGTAAAATATAAAATAAATACAAGACTTAAATTAAAGCGTAAAGTAAATAACGATAATGAAATTGCGAATAATAAAAATGCGATAAAATTAAATTGCGATAATTAAAAGGTACGATAATTAAAAGTGCGATTAAATAAAATAACAATAAATAAAAGTGCGATAATTAGAAGTGCAATTAAATATAAAATAAAGGAAATTAAATATGAAATAAAAGAATTATGCTTATTTAAACTTCCGTAATCATGATGTTTGACGTGTTGATTTTAGTTTTATGCCCTTGGGTTAATTGTCCTTTGTCCTGGATTATTCAATATGTCCGTCTGGTTTTTGTCCATAACAGTCCATCAGTCATAAATATAAATTGCAAGTGTCCTTGTCAAATTATTATTATACCCGAAGATAAATATTCCAACTAATTGGGGATTCGAATTGTAACAAGGTTTTAATACTTTGTTTAATGAATACACCAGGTTATCGACTGCGTGTAAACCAAGGTTTTACTACTTTGTTAACAATTACACCAATTACCCTTGAATGTAATTTCACCCCTGTTTTAATTATTCTAGTGGCTATTAATCCATTCCCGTGTCCGGTTAAATGAACGATTATTCGTACATATAAATACCCCGCCCATCGTGTCCGATCGAGTGTATATGGTAATTTATAGGGACTCCCAATTGTAAATCTTTATATTAACATTAACAAACTTTCATTTAGTTAAACAAATATAAAGCCCATTAATAGCCCATAGCCTAGTTTCCACAAGTGTCGTTCTTTTATCCAAACCCCAATTATGGTACAAAGCCCAATTACCCAATTTTAGTAATTAGCCCAACATCATGATTACTTCGTTTTAAACAAGCATAATAATAACTTAGCTACGAGACATTAATATAAAAAGGTTGAACATAACTTACAATGATTAAAAATAGCGTAGCGTTACACGGGCAGAATTTCGACTTACACCCTTACAACATTCGCTAACATACCCTTATTATTAGAATTATAATTAAAATTAAAATATAAATTATAAATATAAATATATATTACTTCGTATGAATGAGAAGAAAAAATGATGATAAATTCGATCAGAATTCGGTTGGCTTTATAGCCAGAAGTGAAATTTGGGGCTCCGCGACTCGCGGCAAAAAGCCCTTCAAACTCCGCGAGTCGCGGAGAGGTATTTTCAATTCACACCCTTGGAGTTTCTGGCTGCCGACAGTTTTTAATATATATATATAATATATATATAATTAATATAATTAATTATATATTATATTATATTTATATACATAGTTAACTTGTAATTTTTAGTCCGTTGCGTCGAGCGTTAAGAGTTGACTCTAGTCCCGGTTCCGGATTTTCGAACGTCCTCGCGTACAATTTAATATCTTGTACTTTGCGTTTTGAATCTTGTACTCTTGTGATTTCGAGACGTTTCTTATCAATAATTGGAACCTTTTTGATTGTCTTTTGTTCTTTTGAGCTTTTTGGTCGTTTGCGTCTTCAAATCGTCGAATCTGTCTTTTGTCTTCACCTTTTATTATTTAAACGAATATCACTTGTAAATAGAACAATTGCAACTAAAAGCTTGTCTTTCTTGAGGAATAATGCTATGAAATATATGTTCGTTTTTAGCATTATCAAATATTCCCACACTTGAGCGTTGCTTGTCCTCAAGCAATATTGTCTTGAAATACTAGAATCACTTCTTTATTCTTCACACTTTGTACATCAGTGATTTCTATATGGCGGTATAAACAATGGTAGTAACGATATGGTTTACAGTCCCACATGACTATAAAAATTTAGATCCATTAAGGAAATTGGATCTTTATGAAAACATTTGATCTTTTGAAAATTAAATCTAGTTTTTACCCTAGATAAGTTTTCCGGAATAACCCTTTACCGGTGTTTGCAAAATATTTTTGTGGGTTTGGTGGGTTTCAGATTTGAAAATTTTAGCTCAAAACTTGCGGTTTTGTGTCACCCACTTGCTAACCTTGTATTTGGAAAGCAACACGTCCAGTTTACTTGTTCCGTATATTACCTTTCGGCAAACTACCGTCCGGTTGTAAAGGAAAGCGTTGAACAAGCAACTGTTAAGGCAATGTCCTGTGACATGCTTTTGATTATGGTCTATAACGTGTCGGACGCAATTACTATCCTTGGTAGGAGCAATAGTAAAGCTCACCCTTATAATTTTTCGGTCTGGCACAAGGTCCTGTCTTTGACCATGCTATGCAACCACCGTTCTTACGGTTGACACCCGATTTAGTTCAGGTGACCTAATGAATTCCAGGTGAATTCCTAGGATTTTACGTTCAATGGTAATGAACGCATTGAAAATAGGGTTTTCAGAAAACAAATTGGTTTGTAATTTTGATCAAAATATTTTCTCGTTTAAGCTCGAGTTTAGATATCATCGAATTCCATGAGTTTGTAATTCTCAATCTTTAAGGTCAATCTCTAGGATTGAGTAATATCAGTCTTAAAAGCTGATTTTTAATCTTTAAGGAGATTATCCTTTCTGGAGATCTGATTCATTAGTCTTATCCAGCTAATTTGCACGGTGCCTCCCCATTGTACGAGATAAATCCTTCTCATGGTTAGGATAAATCTGACCACTTGGCGACCCTGTTTAATGCTGAGGTCCGTGGATTTCCTGCTGATTTTAGTGATGACTTTTCTAGATTTTTCGTCAACCTACAGCTGGTCTGGACGACAACTTCATGACCTAAATCAAGAAGCGCGTGTCTTTTTCGGAAGACTTTACTTCCTTTTAATGATGGAATTGATTCATCGTGTAGATCCATCTCTTCTTTTCTTTCATCGGGTAAAACAGTTTAGTTTAGTCCAAAGCAAAAGTATTTTCAGTTATTTGTTACAGATATATGTGACATATGTTTAAGATAACTTGGTAAATTTTCCCACACTTGGCTTTTTATTTTTCTTTTTATCGTCCTCTATTCCATTTTAAATGAATTTTGACGTTTTAGTTTGTTTCTCAATTTATGTCCTTTCCGAGGTAACAATAATTTCGGTGTTAAAACCTAGTTTTATCGTTCATAAATATGTATAAACATGATTTTGAATTCATTTAATTGAAAATTTTGAAAAATTTCACTAGAATTGGGTAGTCAGTATATAAGACCAGGGCTGTTCTTTATTATCAGAGAGCACTAGATTCTAATACAACTACTGCTTTACTAGTATTTTTAATGGTAACCAAGTGTTTAATATAAAAATTTTAAAATCCGAAAGAATTTAATCCCTTCCCACACTTAAGATCTTGCAATGCCCTCATTTGCAAGAAATCAGTAACAATTTAAATTATTGAGGGTGATTTGTGTGAAAATGATTAAATTTTTACCAAAGTTTCCAAATATATTGGCGTTTGTTTGCTGAATGATAAATGGTGCACATCATTTGTTCATTCCGTCTTGTTGTTATTTCACGTGTATTTTGCATCATTGTCGTCAAAATTACTTGCTTTTGCTGAACTTAATGCCAGTCTTTGAAAATGCGTTGTTTTACCCTGTTATGTACATAAGATAAATTGCAAACATATATACATATTTTTGAAGTTTGGTATATTACCCCACATTCAAAAATTATTAAAATCTAAGAATAAAAGTTAGAAATTATAAAAATGACTATAATATTAACAAAAATATTAAATGCATCAATAATTACAAATTACAAAATAATAATAAAAAAAATAAAAAAAAATAAACTAAGGATGATATTGGTACCAATAGGGGTTCCACGCATAACCATAAGTGCTATAGAATGCTTCGGCAGGGTCATACGTAGGATATGGTGGCTGCATCTCTATCGACCAAGGAGGGAAGACGGGTTTCGGAGTAGGAATATAGTTTCTACCTATATGTTGGCAATGCGCTATGATCTGGTTCTGATGAACTTGCCAATCTTCAAATGCTCTCTGTCTAGCATTTTCGTATTCCTGAGAAGCTATAAACCTATGCATTTCTTGCATCTCATTCCCCCCTCCTACATTACCTTGTTCCTGGTTTCTCTCTACCTGTGGATGTCTACCATTGTATCGTACTGCGGCGTTATTTCGCCGCTTCAACACTTTCGCACCATGGTATACATTTAAACCTATAGTGTCGCGGGGTTCCGGCTCTTCTACTAATAATCCCCCCCGACTTATATCCACACCGAGATATTCACCAATCAAAGTAATAAAAATACCACCTCCTATTATGCTATGTGGACGCATCCCTCGAACCATAGCTGATAAATAATAACCCACACAATATGGTATACTTACAGCGCTGTGTGGGTCTCGAATACACATATGGTAAAACAAATCTTGTTCATTTACCTTTTCTTTGTTTTTACCCCTTTGTGTAATCGAATTAGCTAAAAACCTATGTATTACTCTTAATTCGGCTCTATCTATATCCAAATAAGAGTAGTTTCCCCCTTTGAAACGGTGATGGCTTGTCATTTGACTCCACACACCGTGTGTATCAAAATTTTCATCTATTTTCCTACCGTTTAGTATCAATCCTCTACAATCGGCAGACGCTAATTCCTCAGGCGTGTATATACGTAAAGCCTGAGCCATGTCCAGTAAAGACATGTGGCGCATCGAACCGCCTAACAAAAATCTAATAAAAGAACGATCGGTTAAACTAGCTACCCGATCATTCAACTCTATACTACATAACAACTCTTCACACCATACTTTATATACAGGTCTGCGTATGGTGAATAAACATATCCAGTCATTAAAAGAAGAATTACCATACCTCTGTACCAGTAATTCCCTAATTGGCCCGGCCAATTCTACAGCTTCCAAGGGTCCCCATTCTATGACCCTCGGTACCTCAACAACCTTGGAATGAAGAGTATGCAAACCCCGTTGATATTTTGGATAATCTATCCAAAGTCTGTCAAATCTCAGGTTCGGGTGTAACTGTTCCAAATGCATATCTGAAAAGGTCATGACTGGATGAGGTACATCCTGCCTGTAGTAGTTATCTACCTCCTGTTGTTCCAAGTTCTCAGCAGGAGCATGGCGGGCTTGGGATGAAGATTCACCCCTTTCATTCTGCAAAACACATCAAACACAAATTTTGTGCATCCAAATATGCATTAGTGTCAGCAAAATCATCAATCAAAATAATTACAATGACATTATCAATTTATATCAAACTTAAGCTTATTTTCACATTTTTATCAAATCTACACTTTTTCAAATAAGCATATACGAAAATTTTCGCCAAGTTCATAAGCATTCAACTCAAATAACATGTCAAAATAATCATTACTAGCAAATAAACAAGTCTCAAATGGCATTATCTTTCAAAAATCAAGTTCATGAATTTTGGACTTGAAAAAGTCCACTTTAATTCTCAAAATCATGTTTAGGCTCAAAGTTTGGATCTTTTAACTACCTAGACATGTTACACTACTCAATTTAGCAACAATTCATGACAAAAATCGGCCATAACCTGTTTATATCAAAAAGCCCCAAATTTGCTCAAGAACACAAACCCTAGATTCTAAAGATTTTGAAGTTTTTGGCTTCAAATCATGTTAACAAGCATCAATCTAGGTTATACATGCATAATATACTAACAATTTAACACTAATTACACTAAAAATTAACAAAATTCAAATTATGAAAATATGCTCAAGAACACACTAAAATTCGGATTTAAAGGTGATTTGGGGTGTAATTGTACCTGTTTTCTTGAGTAATTCTTAGATAAGATCCTCCTCAACATGATTGTAGTGAAAAATTTGAAGATTAACGGTGAAAAATCGAGTTTTTGGGATGATTTTCGTGGGTTTTCTCGGGTTTTTTCGAAGTGCAGTATGTGTGTGTGTGTTATTCTGTTCCAGCTCGTTCCTTTTATTTTTTTTTTTCTGTATTTTCATACCACCGCGAGTCGCGGAGGTTTGCACTGTAAACTCCGCGAGTCGCGGAGTTTACCCTTTTTTTTTTTTTTTTTTTTTTTTTTTTTTTTTTTATATAATCTTTAACTTATAAAACAATCAAGTATTTAATTTTAAAATTTTGTTTCCCTTGTTATTTAGGACGAGGTCGTTTCGGATCGATGTCCTAGTCCGTCCCTCGACAAAATTTTAAAATTTGTCTTTTTGTAGCGATTGTTTTAAAAGCTAAGATTTTTGGGTTTTTTAATGTTTTTGGCATACTTTAAATCAATAAGATTAAAAATAATGATAATAAAAGTTCTCGTCCCTCCCTCGGGTAAAGCAATTTCGGTTCAAAGACCTAGTCTTCAACTTACGACGAATTTTAAAATCATATTTTTAACTTAATGAGATAAAGTAAATTTTTGTTTTTTAAATTCACACAACATAAATATAAAATTCAAAATTAATATTAAAAATTCACACCAAACTTAAAATTTGAAATGCATAAAATTAAAATTTTATATTTTAAAAATTAAAAATTCACACCAAACTTAATTTAAAAATTCATAAATTCATACCAAACTTATTTTAAAAATTCATAAATTCATACCAAACTTATTTTAATTTTTCAAATATTTACAATTTTAAAAATATTGTTTTTACAAAGTTTACAATATTAATTTAAGATTTAAATATTAATTTTAAAAACATGGTAAAAATAAATTTAAAAATCTTTTTTTTTTCTTTTTATCCCACTTTAATCAATCAAATATTATCAAAAATATGCGCCCCTCTTTTCGGTAAAGTAATTTCGGTTCCAAGACCTAATTTAACTCATGACGAATTTTTGAAATATTTTGGGTTGATTGATTAAAGATATTTATACCTTAAGAATAAACGTTAAATTTCGCAGTGATGTAATAAATTTTTGAAGGATATCAATAATTTCGGTCGCCAAACCTAATTTTATTTAATACCAATTTAATACTTTTTAGCGAACAAATTAGCGTTTATTATCAAAAGGTTAAAAATAAAAATAAAAATAAAAACTGTACAGACATACCTGTGAAATAGATTTCTTAGTTATATGATCTATTATATTCATAAGATAGTCGGTTTAATTGGTTTTCCATGGCTGCATAGGCGTAACCTCGAGCATTCATTGTCTTTTCTTCTAAACATATGAACGGTCCGTCTCTGCATAAAGTAACAAATTCGGTATTTGAATAAGTTTGATTATTTGAACATTTACCTCCATGTGACCATTTTCCGCATTTGTGACATTTTTCTAGGTGTCGTGCTCTTCTTTTCGCTGCGGATTTTGATTTTCCTTTACCAAATTGTAACTTATTATCTTCGCATCTGGATCCTTTTCTAACTCCGTCCATTCTTTCTCTGATTACTGATACTATTTCACTCGGGAGTATGTCATTATTACGTTTAGTGATCAAAGCGTGTAGCATTAGACCATGGTTTAGTTCACAGGCAGTCTTCATTTTGTAAAAACCTAAAAAAATAAAAATTCAGAATGGGGGGAGAAGACTAGTTCTTTAGGGTCTGCTAGGGAAAGACCATACGTGTTCCATTTTCGAGAACTATACGAAAACAGACAATCTAACTCTAACAGAAATATATATTATCCTTTAAAGACTTGATTCTCCCCACACTTAGTTAGCTGTGGTGTCGAAATTGTGATTAACTTCGTTGTCGACCTCCATCGGACCATGTATGTAATGTTTAACTCTGTGACCATTAACTTTAAATTCAATCCCATTTGAATTTATCAATTCTATCGTTCCGTATGGGAAAACTCTTTTGACTATGAATGGTCCAGACCATCTTGATTTCAATTTTCCAGGAAATAGCTTGAATCGTGAATTGAAAAGAAGAACTCTGTCTCCTTCTTTAAATTCTTTTGAACTTCTGATTCTTTTATCATGCCATTTCTTCGTTCTTTCTTTATATATTAACGAATTTTCGTATGCTTCATGTCTTAATTCTTCTAATTCGTTTAGTTGACTTAATCGTAGACGTCCGGCTTCATGTAAATCAAGATTACATGTCTTCAAAGCCCAAAATGCTTTGTGTTCAATTTCTACTGGAAGATGACATGCTTTTCCATAAACAAGTCTAAAAGGTGTGGTTCCAATTGGAGTTTTGTAGGCTGTTCTAAAAGCCCAGAGTGCATCCTCCAATTTAATGGACCATTCCTTTGGATTTGATCCTACGGTTTTCTCTAGAATACGTTTTAAAGCTCGGTTGGTATTTTCAACTTGTCCACTTGTTTGTGGATGATATGCGGTGGAGATTTTATGAGTTACTCCATATCTTTTAAGAACTTTTTCAAGTTGATTATTACAAAAATGAGTACCCCGATCACTTATTAAAGCTTTCGGTGTTCCAAACCTTGCAAAAAGACGTTTTAAAAAGTTTACTACAACTCGTGCATCGTTAGTTGGGAGAGCTTGTGCTTCCGCCCATTTAGATACATAATCAATGGCTACGAGTATATATAGATTATTATGAGATTTTGGAAATGGACCCATAAATTCAATACCCCAAATGTCAAATACTTCACATACTTGGATGACATTTTGTGGCATTTCATCACGTTGACTTATTTTTCCGGCCCTTTGACATGCATCACAGGATTTGCAAAGAAGGTGTGCGTCTTTGTAAATTGTAGGCCAATAGAATCCAGCTTCATAAACTTTTCTTGCTGTTAGTTGAGGCCCATAATGCCCTCCTGTTGGTCCTGTGTGACAATGGTTTAAAATTTTACTAGCTTCATCTCCAAATACACATCGGCGTATTATTCCATCGGGACAACTTTTAAACAGGTGTGGATCTTCCCAGAAATAGTGTTTTATATTACTGAAGAATTTCTTTCGTCTTTGGTACGATAATCCTTTTTCAAGGAATCCACAAACCAAGTAGTTTGCATAGTCTGCAAACCATGGGATTTCTTTATAATCTATCTTCAATAGATATTCATCAGGAAAGTTGTCTTGTATGGCCGATTCATTCAGAACTTCTAATTCGGGATTTTCAAGACGAGAAAGATGATCAGCGGCGAGATTTTCTGCTCCTTTTTTATCTCGGATTTCAATATCAAACTCTTGTAAGAGTAAGATCCAACGGATTAATCTTTGTTTAGCATCTTGTTTTGAAAATAGGTATCTAAGAGCAGAATGGTCGGTATAGACCACCGTTTTTGCTAGAACGAGATATGATCGAAATTTGTCAAAAGCAAAGACAATAGCAAGGAGTTCTTTTTCAGTAGTTGTATAGTTCGTTTGTGCTCCTTGTAATGTCTTACTAGCATAATATATAGGTTGAAATCGTTTTTCAATCCTTTGTCCTAAAACGGCTCCCATTGCAAAATCACTTGCATCGCACATTAGTTCAAATGGTAGATTCCAATTTGGTGTTATCATGATCGGCGCATTAGTGAGTTTTTCTTTAAGAATATTAAAAGATTTGATACATTCATCTGAAAAGATGAATGGCGCATCCTTTTCTAGGAGTTTATTCATAGGAGTGGCAATTTTAGAAAAATCTTTTATGAAACGTCGGTAAAAACCGGCATGCCCTAGAAAACTCCTAACTCCTCTAACATTGGTGGGATGTGGAAGTTTAGCAATTACATCTACTTTAGCTCTATCCACTTCAATTCCTTCTTTTGAAATTTTATGTCCAAGAACGATGCCTTCTTTAACCATAAAATGGCATTTCTCCCAATTAAGTACTAGATTTGATTTTTCGCATCTAATTAGCATTCGTTCCAGATTAACTAGACATGATTTAAATGTATCACCGAAGACTGAAAAGTCATCCATGAATACTTCCATGCATTCTTCTATCATGTCATGAAAAATCGCCATCATACACCTTTGAAAGGTTGCAGGGGCGTTACAAAGTCCAAATGGCATGCGTTTGTAAGCAAAAGTACCATAAGGGCACGTGAATGTGGTTTTCTCTTGATCTTCGGGTGCTATTGGAATTTGAAAATATCCGGAAAATCCATCTAGAAAACAATAGTAACTATTTCCGGCTAATCTTTCCAACATTTGATCTATGAAAGGTAAGGGAAAGTGATCTTTTCTGGTGGCGTCATTTAATTTTCTATAATCAATACATACACGCCATCCTGTTACAGTCCTAGTAGGAATAAGCTCATTTTTCTCATTTATAATGACAGTCATACCACCCTTCTTAGGTACGCACTGAACTGGGCTTACCCATGGACTATCAGAGATTGGATATATCAAACCTGCATCTAGCAGTTTAATAATCTCTTTCTTAACTACATCTTGCATATTAGGATTTAGTCTTCGTTGGCGTTGCACGTACGTTTTATGACATTCTTCCATAAGGATTTTATGTGTGCAATACGAAGGACTTATTCCTTTAATATCATGAATCTTCCATGCAATGGCTGGTTTATGAGCTTTCAACACAGAAATGAGTTGTGATTTCTCATTTTCAGTAAGAGAAGACGATATTATTACAGGTAATTCAGATTCACCATGTAAATAAGCGTATTCCAAATGGTTTGGAAGTGGCTTTAACTCTAATTTCGGAGGTTCTTCTATTGATGATTTATATCGATATCTGTCTTCTTCTTTTAGCATTTGAATTTCTTCTGTTGTTGGTTCATATCCATTAGCTATAAGTGTAGCTAACATTTCAGCCTCATCAATTGGTTCATTTCCTTCTCCTAAAGAACATTCTCCTGTTCCTTGTAATTCTGGAAATTCTTCTAATAATTCTGCATGTGCATCTATAGTTTGAATATAATAACATGTATCATCTGCAGATTGTGGTTGTTGCATTGCTCTATCAACTGAAAAGGTAACACTCTCATCCTCTATACTTAGGGTCAATTTCTTACCGAACACGTCTATCATTGCTTTAGCCGTGTTTAAGAATGGTCTTCCTAATATTAGAGGAACTTGAGAATCTTCTTCCATGTCCAAAACAACAAAATCTACTGGAAATACTAAAGTACCAACTTTAACTAGCATGTTCTCCATTATCCCTCTAGGATATTTTATTGATCTATCGGCTAGTTGTATGCTTATTCTGGTTGGTTTCAATTCTCCAAGGTCTAGTTTAGCGTATAGTGAATACGGCATTAGATTTATACTAGCACCTAAATCTGCCAATGCTTCTATTGAACTAAGGCTACCCAGAAAACATGGAATTGTGAAACTTCCTGGATCAGATAATTTTTCTGGTATCTTATTCAACAGCACTGCTGAACAATTAGCATTCATAGTAACAGCCGAGAGTTCTTCCATTTTCTTTCTATTCGTGATTAGATCTTTCAAGAATTTAGCATATCTTGGCATTCCTGAAATTACATCAATGAAAGGAAGATTTACATTTATCTGTTTAAACATATCCAAGAATTTGGATTGCTCGGCTTCAAGTTTTTCTTTCTTCATTTTACTCGGGAAAGGAAGTGGTGGTTGGTATGGTTTAACATAAGGTTTATCCTTAACTGTGTTATCTTTATTAACCTTTTCAACTACCGGTTCTTTTTCCTTATCCTGATCAGGTTGTGGTTCTTGTGGAGTAGGAATAGTTTCATCAGAAGTTACAGGTATTTCAGGTGGTTTAAGTGTTGTACCACTTCTTGTGGTAATAGCTTTAGCTGTTTCATTCCGGGGGTTAGCATTCGTATCACTAGGTAAACTTCCCGGTTTTCTTTCACCTATTAACCTTGCTAGGTTACTTACTTCTTGTTCCAGATTTTGAATAGAAGCTTGTTGATTTCTAAATGCTTGAGCATTTTGTTCATTGGTTTGTTTTTGAGATGTGAAAAACTGCGTTTGAGTTTCAACTAGCTTCGTCATCATATCTTCTAAATTCGGCTTTTTATCATCGGTTTGTTGTGGTGGTTTGTTTTGAAAATTCGGTCTTTGCTGATTATAAGTATTATTGGATACTTGTTGATTGCTAGGACCTTGTTGGTTATTGTATGGAATATTTCGGTTATAATTCTGGTTTTGATTGTAAATCGGTCTTGGCGGTTGATAATTATTCTGATAATTATTTCCAGGCCTTTGGTTTATGTATGAAATATTCTCTCTTTGTTCCATTGTTAATTCAATACTGAGACAATCTTTTGTCAAATGTGGTCCTCCACACTGCTCACAACTAATTCGTATAGCATGAATATCCTTAGTCATCTTTTCCATTCGTCTCTCGAAAGCATCTATCTTTGCGGAAATGGAATCTAAGTCATGGCTAGAATCGGCTCTAGCTGCTTTAGATGATCTAATGATATCTTTTTCTTGGTGCCACTCATGTGAGTGGGAAGCAGTATTATCAATAATTTTGTAAGCATCAGTTTCGGTTTTCTTCATAATCGAACCACCAGCTGCTATATCTATGTCTTTTCTTGTAGTGATGTCGCATCCTCGGTAGAATATTTGTACTATTTGACAGGTGTCTAAACCATGTTGCGGACATCCTCTTAACAACTTTCCATATCTTGTCCACGCCTCATATAGAGTTTCATTTGGCTTTTGTGTGAACGTAACAATTTCTGCTTGAAGTCTTACGGCTTTAGATGCAGGAAAAAATTGTTTAAGAAATTTGTCAACTAAAACATCCCATGTATCGATCGCCCCTTCAGGTAACGATTCCAACCAATCTTTGGCTTCTCCCTTTAAAGTCCAGGGAAATAACATGAGATATATTTGTTCATCCTCCACTTCTCGGATTTTAAATAGTGTGCAGATCCTATTAAAGGTACGTAGATGTTCATTTGGATCTTCCTTCGGCGCACCACTAAATTGGCATTGATTAGTCACCATGTGTAGAATTTGTCCTTTGATTTCATAATCTGGCGCATTAATGTCTGGATGAGTAATTGCGTGACCTTGGCCAGTGCGTTTAGCTCTCATTCGGTCTTCCATACTTAAAGGTTCCAGATTCTCCATAATTGAATTTGTTGAATCGGTATCACTAGATGATTCTGATTTAATAGTTCGTTCCTCAACAATCTCTGTTTGAATGATTGGTGGTTCCGGAGGAAAGTTTAATGGTTCAGGATCTATGAACCGTTCCTGAATATTTTCTGGATTCTCAATTGTGAGGTCGGGTTCAAAAAATGGATTATCGGAAATTTGAACTGAAGTACTTGGTCGACTGGATGACGATTCTAAAGAAAAATCAACGGCGGTTATATTTGTTAAACGATGTCTTGATCGAGTTACAGGTGGTGAACGTACAAAAGGTGGTGAACGTCTTGCTCGGTGCATTCACTGAATATTCTATTAGTTTTAAAAAGGAAAGAAAAATTATAATAAGTTATCCAATCAATAGACTTTTCTGATTTTGCCCACGTTTCGAATAGCCAAAAGATGCAGCAGAGGGGCAGGATTCGTTTGGTCTCAATATAATTGAGGACTGTTTGGCTCCAATAACCCGGTCCACGTACAAATCCAACTATTACTACGAACCAGAAAATTTTGATGTCTATCAATTTAACCACTCAAAATAAATTTTCGTAATTTTTAGAAATTTAGATAAGAAGTAGAATAAAATTCTAAGTCCTAAAAACTAGAATGGCGAGAAATAAGAGAGAAAAAGATTGCGCGTCGAAAAATGTCGAAAAAGAAAAAATGGTTGAAAAATAAAAGGTGACGGAAAAATAAAAGAAACTTATCAAAACTTAAAAATACTTAACTAATTTATCCTTATTACTACAACTAACTTAAAATTATAATCGCAAATTGAAATTACTAATTGGAATGATAATTGATACATAGTAAAAGGTGTAAAAATATTAAAGCTTACAAGAAAAACTAAATCCCAAATGGAAATAACTTAAAAAGAAACTAAAACTTAAAAAGGCGTCGCAAAATTCTAAAGCACCTAAATCTTAGTCTAAAGAAAAGGCACTTAAGGAATTCTACGGCAAAGCCTAAAAATATAGGAGTAAAAATAACTATAGCAAAAACTAAGTTTAAAATTAATTATGAGCTAAAAATACAAAAGTTACGCTACAACGATTAAAAAGGTACAAATTATAAAAATATACAAAAAGTTGTAAAAAGTACAATTTTTATAAAAATATTATTTTTATATTATTTATTTAATAAAACTACTAATTTTATAATTTAATTAAAACTAATTAAACAAAATACATAAATATAAAGTAAAAAGTAAAAATAAAACTAAAATTAATAATAATAATAATAATATTTAGGTTTTAATAATAATAATAATTAAAAATAACCCGTGATTAGGGTTTTTTGTCCGTGTGTCAGAGGGTCTCCGCGAGTTGCGGTGATAAATGAGGAAAACCCCGCGAGTCGCGGGGTTCAGTAATTCAGTTGACAGGTACTAATTTTTACGCGTTTTCTTTATTTATTTTTTTTTTATTATTTTCTGTTTTCTGTTTTTAATTTAAATAAACGATTTTTAATAAAATTTATATTTTTATAAATTAAAATAAAGATAAAGAAACTTATAAAACTTAAATATTTAACAAAATCCTAAAAATACTTATATTTTTGTTTTTCTTTTTATATTTTTGAATGATTAAAACGTAATTTTTACAAAAACGACTTTTAATAAAAGTAAATAAAAATCTTTTTTTTTTTTTTTTTTTTATTAGCGTTGCGCTTCCGGCTTTTAAGATAGAATTTCCCCGGCAGCGGCGCCAAAAATACTTGATGTGCAGCGGGGTAGTATATAAAATAGTTATTATTTTACTAGAAAATACTATTAAATACGATACAATTTTACACAAGATATTTATTTATTTATAGAATGGATATACTTAAACCTTGCTACAACACTTATAGGCAGTGTACCTAATCGTACAGTAGTGTAGTTTTTAGTAAGTCCGGTTCGTTCCACAGGGAAATCTTTAAACAAAGCTCAACGCTATATTAGTTTACTTTTATAAAAATACAAATATATATATAAGTAATATTATTATTATAAAGGGGGGTTTTTACCGTTTAATGACCGGTTTGTCGATTTTAAGACTTTAGTCGCAGTTAAAACCTAATGTAAAATATAAAATAAATACAAGACTTAAATTAAAGCGTAAAGTAAATAACGATAATGAAATTGCGAATAATAAAAATGCGATAAAATTAAATTGCGATAATTAAAAGGTACGATAATTAAAAGTGCGATTAAATAAAATAACAATAAATAAAAGTGCGATAATTAGAAGTGCAATTAAATATAAAATAAAGGAAATTAAATATGAAATAAAAGAATTATGCTTATTTAAACTTCCGTAATCATGATGTTTGACGTGTTGATTTTAGTTTTATGCCCTTGGGTTAATTGTCCTTTGTCCTGGATTATTCAATATGTCCGTCTGGTTTTTGTCCATAACAGTCCATCAGTCATAAATATAAATTGCAAGTGTCCTTGTCAAATTATTATTATACCCGAAGATAAATATTCCAACTAATTGGGGATTCGAATTGTAACAAGGTTTTAATACTTTGTTTAATGAATACACCAGGTTATCGACTGCGTGTAAACCAAGGTTTTACTACTTTGTTAACAATTACACCAATTACCCTTGAATGTAATTTCACCCCTGTTTTAATTATTCTAGTGGCTATTAATCCATTCCCGTGTCCGGTTAAATGAACGATTATTCGTACATATAAATACCCCGCCCATCGTGTCCGATCGAGTGTATATGGTAATTTATAGGGACTCCCAATTGTAAATCTTTATATTAACATTAACAAACTTTCATTTAGTTAAACAAATATAAAGCCCATTAATAGCCCATAGCCTAGTTTCCACAAGTGTCGTTCTTTTATCCAAACCCCAATTATGGTACAAAGCCCAATTACCCAATTTTAGTAATTAGCCCAACATCATGATTACTTCGTTTTAAACAAGCATAATAATAACTTAGCTACGAGACATTAATATAAAAAGGTTGAACATAACTTACAATGATTAAAAATAGCGTAGCGTTACACGGGCAGAATTTCGACTTACACCCTTACAACATTCGCTAACATACCCTTATTATTAGAATTATAATTAAAATTAAAATATAAATTATAAATATAAATATATATTACTTCGTATGAATGAGAAGAAAAAATGATGATAAATTCGATCAGAATTCGGTTGGCTTTATAGCCAGAAGTGAAATTTGGGGCTCCGCGACTCGCGGCAAAAAGCCCTTCAAACTCCGCGAGTCGCGGAGAGGTATTTTCAATTCACACCCTTGGAGTTTCTGGCTGCCGACAGTTTTTAATATATATATATATAATATATATATAATTAATATAATTAATTATATATTATATTATATTTATATACATAGTTAACTTGTAATTTTTAGTCCGTTGCGTCGAGTGTTAAGAGTTGACTCTAGTCCCGGTTCCGGATTTTCGAACGTCCTCGCGTACAATTTAATATCTTGTACTTTGCGTTTTGAATCTTGTACTCTTGTGATTTCGAGACGTTTCTTATCAATAATTGGAACCTTTTTGATTGTCTTTTGTTCTTTTGAGCTTTTTGGTCGTTTGCGTCTTCAAATCGTCGAATCTGTCTTTTGTCTTCACCTTTTATTATTTAAACGAATATCACTTGTAAATAGAACAATTGCAACTAAAAGCTTGTCTTTCTTGAGGAATAATGCTATGAAATATATGTTCGTTTTTAGCATTATCAGGAATCTAATTCACACATATGATATGCCGTTTTGAAGGTAATGAAACATACATTACAACTAAACACTTACTAATAACATTTCATGGCATTTGAAACATCAAAAGCTCGTTTTAAGTCTATCAAACCCTAACCAAAATCCACAAAAATCAATATTCATGTTTTTGAAGTTTTCTTAATCAACCTACGCATCAAAACGAAGCTAGTGATACTAGTAACACAATTAAAGCATGAACTTTAGTATTTAAACAACATTTAATCTTCCAAAATGCAAGATTAAGCAAACTCATTTCAAATGTTCAAACTAGTTACTCAAAACAACAAATCGAGCAAACAAAACATATATTCATGTTATACACGAGCCATAGACACTAACTAACACCATTTCAAGTATATAAAACAAATTTAGAGAAAATTAGTGTTTTAGAAATGTTACCCAAACGAGATGAAATTGGTACCAAAATGTAGAGGATGAAGAGAGGATCACGAATATGTAATTTATTTTGATGTTTGCTTCTTGATTCGGTTTTGGATGATGAATCTTTGTTGAGAGGATTTGAGAGAAATGGTGAAAGTGTTAAGGAAAAGAAAAAGGAAAAAAAATGGTGGATAATGAGTGGTGGTGAGGATACCTTGACTAGTTGACCTAGTCAAGAGTTTAGTCTCTTGACAAGTTTAGTCCCTCAAGTTTGTAGTCGGGTGCGGGAATTAACCGAACGAATATTTTAAAAATGCTCGAGTAAACGAGTGATGTTATAATTAAATAACGGAATTATTATGAACGTTAGTCAACGAAAGGTACGAATTTAGATAACAGAAAATATTATTTTAAAAAAAAAGACGGGCGTTAAAATAATTTAACGGAAAAATGCGGGATGTTACATTACCTACACCTTAAAAGAAATTTCGTCCCGAAATTTAGTTGGAAGTAGTAGTCGTTGTTTCTCCCTCGAGATCTTGCGTTGTCAATTCTACGGATAAGTGAAGGTACTTCCTTGAGTATTTCAACGAACCTTGACATTTGGGATTTTACGTTGGTTTAAAGTTTGGTTTCACGATTTATAGTTTCAACCGGTCCTCCTAGGGAGCGAAGTTTATCGTTGATAGTAAGTTCATCGAAGAGGATAACAAGTTCTTATTTCGCGAGACACGCCCTTAAGTTTGATACGCAGAATGTAGGATGAACGGAATTTGTGAGTCAGAAGTGCGAAGCGGTAAGCAACGGGTACAACATGCCCCAAGATTTCAAAAGGACTAAAAATATCGCGGATTTAGCTTTCTACGTTTCCCAAAACGGATTACACCTTTTCAAGGTGCGACTTTTAACGTTACGCGATTTTCCACATGAAATTCGAAAGGTTTACATCTAACATTGGCATAGCTCCTTTGGCGACTACGGGCCGTCTCGAGCCTTTCTCGGATTGGAACGATTTTTAACGGTTACTCCATGAATGAGTCCAGGTTCGGTGACTTGATTATCATTTACTTGGTTCTACAAAAGGAGAATGATGTTTCCGATCATATAAGATTTCAAAAGGTGTAACGTTAAGACTTGAATGATAACCATCGTTGTAAGAGAATTTGGTTAAAGGCAAAAACTTTTCTCAAGTAAATTTGAAGTTGATAACACAACTCGTATTATGGTTTCCAGAGTTTGAATCATGTGTTTGCTTGGTCCATCGGTTTGTGATTGGTGTGTTGTACTCATGTCTAAACGTGGTCTCGAGGCTTTTTGTAAGGCACTCCGAAATCTAGAAGTGAAAAGAGGATCTCGATCCGAAACGAGGTATATCTCCTTAAGAAAATTTAAACAAGTTTGTTAGGACTTGAAAACGTTTGTTGGAACAAGTTTCTGTTTCTCAAGAATTTCGCGCCGCGGAAGATTTATCGATTTCCGAAAATGTTCGTTAGGACTATTCACCCTCGTGGCGAATACTAGTATAACGTGAACAGTCTCTCTCTCCCTTGAGAATTTAGAATAAAGATTTCCTTAAACGGAAGTACGAGTGTGATGCGAGAGAAGCTTCCGTCTCGATGTGAGCATAATAAGCATATTGTAGTTCGTCGATAAAACTGTGCGAAAACGAGATAGTATACACGTGTAACATATGTTTGAAGTTGAAAGAATTTGTCATGTTCGACAATAATCGAAGATGTGTCCCTGGTGTGGTTGTTATCAACATTCTCGGAGTTTTCGGATTTTCAAACAAGAAAAATGAAGTCATGTACATGGCACATGGTGGTGATTAGGTTGATCGAGTCCAATCACCATCACGAGTCATTAGAATGACTTACCATAATATAACCACGTTGATCGAGTGTCGTTATATTACGCTAACTCATACCTCCATCCCCACATCACTCCATAGATTCAGGTTCGTGTAATCGTGAAGTTTTAAAATGAACAAAGCATAGCGACATCACTAACGTGACTCGTATTTAATCGAAAGAATTAGTGCAACTCTGAAGGTGCATTTCCCGAGGGAAGTGTATAAATGATTGTTCACGTCAATGCGGTTCAAGTCAAACGATAATGTATTTCGGTGGGAGAAGTGTAACGAATCATGATAACGAATAGTACACAACCGTAGTGTTAAGTATTGATGACGATACTCACCTGGAGTAATGATAGTAGTAACAAGAAGTGGTAGATAGTAAGGAACACCGGTGTGACACCGATAGTAAGTTGAAATGGTGGCGAATAACAATCTGGGAGACAGAGTTCCCGAACAAGTGTGACTAATGAAGTCGTCGTCATCCTTACGCGTATGAATCTTGAATTTACGTGTGTTACCAGAAAGTTGCAGAATACGAGTTCGTATGATGAGAACTTGGTACCATTAAGAAGTTTGCCTAAGAATGATTCAAGTATATATGCACAAGTAGTCAAGTAAGTGCTATCTATAGCAAATGTATGTCAGAATCCAATGGCTAACTATCCGGTTGTAGTCTAGATTCACTAATGCGTCCTAACGACTCTGCCAGATACACTAATGCACGTCCTAGATCCCTACAACCAACGCTATGATACCATCTGTGGCGACCCGACAAAATCGTCATTGACGGCGCCGCTAACTTAGGTCCCGTTACGTGGTCGTAGTCCCTATATGAGACTCGTTTGACCAAAATTATGTCGCGTTCTTTTGAAACGTAGCATGCTTGCAAAGTTTAGTTTACAAAACCGTTCGACAACAATTTTAAGTTTGCAAAAGTATGAATTATAAATGAGATAAGTTGCGACATAATTAGTTTAAAATCACGGTTGCTATAAATAGCGTAAGTATGTAAACAATAGGTTTGAATCCAAAGGTGCTATCACTAGCATATGTATGTATGTATGCTTGACCCCAAACAAGAAATCAGAGTGTATGCATGTATGCTTGACTCCAAGCAAGTATGAGTGTACGCGGAAGCATGTATCAAATAGCCAAGTATGAACCTGAGAAACATATAGAAAACTGTCAACGAAAAACGTTGGTGAAATCATAGGTGTTTGTAAACGTTGTTTTTGAACCACAAGATTTAATATAAGATGATTATCAAAATCATTTGCATTCCAAAGTTGTTGTTTGTATCCTGGGCACCCAATTATCAAACTTAACTGTTTTGCACCCTTTGCATAGTGTTAGAACATACACTAGACCCGAAAATATATTTCATCCGCTAACGGTAGCGAACCGTCCGAATGAGGCTCGTCAAGCCCATTTGATCACATAATATAAGTTCACGTTTACACCCTGCAAGTGTAACTAATGATAATTGAATTGAGGTTTTTTGTTCAAACCCGTACGTGGAATGTTCGTTTTCATACTTGTGTTCAAAGTGTAAAAGTATGATACGTATATGTTTCTCATCCCATAGTTTAAAGCATAAAAGTTGTTTGAAAGATGGGACTATGATCTCACTTCGAGTGCACGAGTATAAAAGTACTTCACAAGTAAACGTGTGCATGAAAGTTGCTTAGCCTTGACCTAAACAAGTAAGTTGTATCAATTAACCGGTTACGACACAAGGTCAGGTGAAATGTGTTCAATTAGTCCTATGGCTCGTTACGACTCGAATAGTATAGCATGTGAATCACGTTGTCAAGTTTCATGAAAGAATCAAGTATAAACGAAGATTAGAACGATTGCATAAACGTTTGTTTAAGTTTGACTAAAAGTCAAACTTGGTCAAGTTAAAGTCAACAAAAATTCAACACGTTCGGGTCGGGTCCCGAACTATTTTTCTGTGCTAATTATTCATATATAAGCATGTTAGAACAAGTTACATGTGAATCGGAGGTCCATAGTATAGCAAACATTTTTCGTATAACTGAAAAGTAAGAGAGAATCAAACCATGCCTATTGTCGCGCCGCGACAAAGGCTGGCCACGTCGCGGCATTACACGTTAGTTGGTACCTGGTCAGTCTCAATTGTCTAAGTCCCAAACCTAAAATTCAAACAACCACAAAACACAAACCGTAAACACTTAGAACTCGTATCTTATATCGTTAGAAAGGTAATTTGACAAAGATCACAACTAAATACATTTTACCAACCAAAAACATCAATTACAATAACTGAAATTTCATCAAGTGATCAATAAAGGTTTATTTTCAAAGTTTCAAGTTCATCAAATGTATTTTAAGTTTCGAGAATCCAATTCACACATATGATATGCCGTTTTGAAGGTAATGAAACATACATTACAACTAAACACTTACTAATAACATTTCATGGCATTCGACACATCAAAAGCTCGTTTTAAGTCTATCAAACCCTAACCAAAATTCACAAAAATCAATATTCATGTTTTTGAAGTTTTCTTAATCAACCTACGCATCAAAACGAAGCTAGTGATACTAGTAACACAATTAAAGCATGAACTTTAGTATTTAAACAACATTTAATCTTCCAAAATGCAAGATTAAGCAAACTCATTTCAAATGTTCAAACTAGTTACTCAAAATAACAAATCGAGCAAACAAAACATATATTCATGTTATACACGAGCCATAGACACTAACTAACACCATTTCAAGTATATAAAATGAATTTAGAGAAAATTAGTGTTTTAGAAATGTTACCCAAACGAGATGAAATTGGTACCAAAATGTAGAGGATGAAGAGAGGATCACGAATATGTAATTTGTTTTCATGTTTGCTTCTTGATTCGGTTTTGGATGATGAATCTTTGTTGAGAGGATTTGAGAGAAATGGTGAATGTGTTAAGGAAAAGAAAAAGGGAAAAAAATGGTGGATAATGAGTGGTGGTGAGGATACCTTGACTAGTTGACCTAGTCAAGAGTTTAGTCTCTTGACAAGTTTAGTCCCTCAAGTTTGTAGTCGGGTGCGGGAATTAACCGAACGAATATTTTAAAAACGCTCGAGTAAACGAGTGATGTTATAATTAAATAACGGAATTATTATGAACGTTAGTCAACGAAACGTACGAATTTAGATAACGGAAAATATTATTTTAAAAAAAAGACGGGTGTTAAAATAATTTAACGGAAAAATGCGGGATGTTACAAATCATGTCTTTGGCGAGGTTGAAAAAGGTTTTTTCAATGAATATCTTCATATTCTTTAATTGTATATTGACTAAAACTCTAACTTTTTTTTAAAAGAACTCTAATTATTTAACTTTTTCAATGCATTTGTTTACACAACTTGTCACACCCTCCAAAATGGACCAGGGGTAATTGTGACCAATCATATCATAACACAGTTGTATAAACGAGAACGACTCTATATGAGACTTTTTAAATAAAATCTTTATTAATAAAACAGCGGAAGTAGTAATACATGTTTACATTATTATTAAAACGTAAAATAAATGTTTATGAACTAAAATATAATATGCGATGTGGACTCCATGCAAGCATCAAATCTATCATCACAAAGTTGCAAACAGCTAGCTCAATCATCACCTGAGACAAAACATACTTAAAGTGTCAACCAAAAAGGTTGAGTGAAATTCACAGGTTTATAAATAATATCCAAAGTTTTAGACCACAAGATTTAGTTTAAAGTTGATTGATATAGAAATATCAATCTAAAAGTGTTGCTGCATTTTGTAATATCGCTACTAAACAAGTTTACCCTATGACACCTTGTACTGTCAGTGTCGTGGAATTATTATTATGTAACCAAAGACCAACGGTCGAATGGTTAGAGACGTTACTCTCAATAGGCCTACTCACAATAATTAAGTTTGCATTTAAACGTAGTAATTGACGATATTACGGTAGGGATTTAGCATGAATCAAAGCATGACAGCATAGTTAACAATTTAGTACTTGTGTCTAAGCGTAAAACAGTTATAAAGCAAGCATGTGTCTCACCCCAAAAGTTGTAAAACAGTTATGAAACAGTAAAAAGTGGGGCTATGAAGTTCACCTTAGTAGCACAAAAGAGTATTCCACGAAAGAATTGAACGGAAGGACGTGACCGAGATCTCAACCTAGAGATAGAACGTATGATCATACATTTCCTAACAGATAATAGTATATAGTACTATATTGATAGTAATGGTTCACTAAAGAATTTCCATTTTCGGAAGGTTACTATTTATGGAAAGTTTCCACTTATAGTAATTTTCCAATTTTAGAAAGTTCGGGTTAATCTTTAGCAAGACATTGTATAACTTTACTCAAACTTCGTTGCTATCAAATAAGCCAGGAATGATCAGATGTAACCGGGGGCCCAGGACTCTTGACCAGAATCTAAGTCATGGCATTCGAGATCCACAAGCTTACCCATAAATGGCAACCTAGACATCATTCACTTACGACCGTGAGTAGCGATGAAGTTCACATGAATTGTATATTATCTTTGATTAACCTTCACTTTAGGTTTATATGTTATTATATATGTTATATTATATTTATTAATGTATTAACAATTTGATTATCTTATATTATATACTATAAGTTATTATTATTAAATTAGTATAGTTATAAAATAAGTGTTTATTAATAATGTATTGTTATTAACTTACATTATAAGCATTATACTTTATTATATAGTATACTTAGTTATTAACCGTAAGTTATAATAATAATATTAATTTAGTATATGTAATATACTTATGTTAATCGAAAATCATACTAATATATGTTAATTCGAATATTAATTCATTAAATATTATATTTATAATTTTTATAAACTTAGTTAATTATAAAATTCAGTAGGATATTTTATAAAAATAATTTTATCAAGTTTTTGTATTTATTTCCCACTTTTCTTTATATATATACTCGGTTTATATTAATCAAATTTAATTAGGTAATAAATATTAAATCAACCTAAATAAATAATTTTATATTTTTTACAGGTTCTATATTATGTAAAAATGTTATAAAATTATTAAATCAAATTTTATATCAAAATATTATTTATTTAATGTTTTCTAATTATTTAACCATTGTAATCGTCCTATAATTAAATAAATAGGAAAAATAATTTAAAATTAATTTTTATATTTTTTTAAAGTATATAGTGATGCTACTAATCATATAAAAATTTTATAAAAATATTTAATACACGTTTGTATTTATTTTGTATTTTCTTTATTATTTCTCTCGGTTTAGAATAATGCAAAAGTAAATTCTTTTTAAATACTAATCGTCCCATTTATTTAATTTTTATAATTTTCACTTGTTTATAAAAGTATAATAATCTCAAAAAAAAATTATAATTATTTTTATTACTGTTTAATATTTTATTACGAATTTTATATTGTTTTTATGTTTAAATACTACATAATTCGTATTTAATTATAAATAATATTTCATAAATTATCAAAATTATTTTTATACATCATAATACTTATAATACTAATTATAACATGTAAAAATAATTTATATATATTAAATTCGAATTTTTAAAGAATATACAAAAAAATAAAAGCAATTCAATAAAAAAATATAGAAAATACCTCAAGTACTTTCCCAAGTTTGTGAGAGAGTTTTTCCAAAGATTTGATACAAGTTTTTATGAAATGGAAGTGGGTATTTATAGGAAAAAAATGGTTGGTGAAAAGAAAAAATATAAATAAAATAAAGGTGCCAATTTTGACAAAAAATAAAAACATGTTAAAAATGTTTTTAATAAGTTTTTGTTTTTAAAAATATTTAGTCAAAATTCATGGGCTCATTATTTAATTTATAAAAAAAATATCTTTTTTTTATAAGCTAAAAATATATATATAACGATTAAAATAACTTATCATTTAATTAATAATTATGTTTCATATAGTTTTAAATATAATACGCATTAATATTAATATTAACTAAAGTTATTTTATATAATTAGTGTAAACTTTAGTTAACAAAAAGTGTCGACTAAAAATAAATATTTGATCAATGTCAAATTTAATTATATATTACGTATGGATAACAACCCTATAGTCAAATTAGTCAATTCAGGTATGGAAATATGAGGGTTGTTATACAACTGAATTTCACGAACGTGTATTCCCTCATGCATACATATCTG
Source organism: Rutidosis leptorrhynchoides (assembly GCF_046630445.1). Taxonomy (NCBI): domain Eukaryota; kingdom Viridiplantae; phylum Streptophyta; class Magnoliopsida; order Asterales; family Asteraceae; genus Rutidosis; species Rutidosis leptorrhynchoides. The sequence goes on from NC_092343.1 coordinate 37,653,590, forward strand.
TTTTTGAAGTCTATTGAAGATTAAGACGGCATGTTACCAGGAACGGGCATATATTGGTCTCAGTGATAAAGTATTTTATATCATTAATGATAGAATCATGTAGTTTTTGCAATGACAATAAATAAAAGTCAAGGACAATCACTATCGCGTGTCGATTTTTTTCTTCCAAATACGATCTTTAGTCATGGACAACTTTACGTTGCACCATCTCGGGTTACTAATCGGCAACGAATCAAGATATTAATCTTAGATAAGGACAACAAATTATCCAACACAACAAAAAATGTGGTATACAAAGAAGTCTTGCAACACTTTTAGACTTAATTGAAGAAACGTTTTAATAAATTTTCATTTGTATGATATCTATGAACTATTATGTATGTGTAATGTTTTTTTTTTTTTAATATTTGAATTATGTTACATTATTATGAGTTCCACCAAGTATAATCTATTTTTTAAGTATGTTTCATTCGTATCAGATATATGAAAAATAGTATATGTTTTAATGTCATGTTACTAATATTATACATACGCTTACTTTGAAATAATATTAATTCCAACGTGCAACGCACAGACTCCAAAACCTAGTATATATATATATATATATATATATATATATATATATATATATATATATATATATATATATATATATATATATATATATATATGTATGTGTGTGTGTGTGTGTGTTGTGGTGTATTTTAATCAAGAGGAAAATATTTTTTTTTATCATCTTCTTCCCTATTTTATCACCTCATTCTCTTTCACTCCATTAAAGCATAGCACAATATCCCTTTACTAACTTACGATTTTCAAATGTAATTAAAGATGCTTGATTTGAGTTTTGTATACTGAGTTTTTAGACCGGGATGCAGTTTTAAATGGATTGAGGATACGGGTCAACCAATATGGAAACAGTGAAATGTATTTTAAGATATGCAAGCAGTAATTATATGATGCAGGTTTGACTGGACCTCGTCTTATATACATGGATATCTATATCTATATAGTAATATAAAACTCTAAAATGATGATATCATTATTAAGCTAATTACCCTTTAATTTTCATAATGATGATGTCATAATTATATATTGTGTTAATTAAAAAAATAATACAAAATCTTTTATAAAAGGAAATACTAATCTCTCCTAAATTGTAATTTTAATTTTCTAAAAAAAATTTAAAACACATTTATTATTACTAATTATTATTATTAAAAATATAAATATAAATACTCAACTTTAAACGAACTTTACTATTATTATTTAATTTTAATATAATAATTATAATTATAATTACAATTATTATATTATTAATATTCAAATATAGATTCTTTTTACAAAATTAATTACGTTACATATAGTATGCGAAAATACATGTCTCTATATATTTGTAAAAACAAAGACAAGTTTCTTAGTCAAACGAGTCATTAAAATAAATTACTTTAGCATTACATTCACATAATACCTAAAACATGTCATTAAATTGTTTCGTTTAAACAAACTCGTAATTTCACGGGTCATTTCCCTGATAAAGAAATATAAGCTTTGGGTGATCAAAATGATTTAATCATTAAATTAGAAAGTTTGACATTTATAGTGTATAAATATCATGATGTATATGTGTATTGTGTATAGAGCTATGTTGATATTACATGTTCCCATGTGTATAGATTCAAAATCTCTCTTATGATATCTTTGCTTAAGTTGTTAGAATTTTGGATTAATGATTATGAAACTCATCTTCTTGAACGTTAGTGTGTAAGTTTCAAGAATCTTTGTTCGAGTTTTTGGATTTGGATCAAGAATCTTGAAATGCATCAACATCTTATTTTGGTCGAAGCCAATCGTATGCTAGTTAAAGTTCTAATTCTTGCTAAGTTGTACAAGATAGTTAATGATCTTCAAATCATCATTTTGAACTTTATTGAGTAGGTTCAAGAATCTTGGTTCAAGTTTTTACCTTTAGGATCAAGAATCTTGAAATGCTTCAAGATCCAATTTTGGTCAAAGTCAACCGTATCACTTTTTAAAGTTTATAAATATTGGATCAGGGATCCTGTACTGCATCAACTTAGAAAATTAGAATACATGTTTTTGTTACTTTAATTGTAGGTACGCTTTAAGTATTTAAGCACCCTTAAGAAGTTTACAGTCAAGTAGTCAACTAAAACTGGTTAAGGTTACCTTGGTCTTCCTTCATTTAACCTCTCCAATATTAGCTCATTTCAAAGGGCCCACGTCCTTGAAATAATAGGCGAGGGTTCGAATCCTGGGAGGGGTTTCTTAAGGATTCTGTTAAGTTTGGTGATACGACGCATGCCTTAAGCTTCTCGTTTAATCCAAAGCACAACTGGTACCAATGCGGCGATGGTGTGTGAAGAGTTTCCTCATAACGCGTGTGTGAGTGACAAATGAAAGCATTTGATGTCGATATTGCCGTTAAAAATAAAAAACTCATTTCAAAGGGCAAAAGGGTCATTTTATTTGGAACAGTTGAGCTGGATTATGTATGCTTGATTGCTTTTTGGAATCTTTTATCCTATATGCAGAGTTGCAGACAATCCATACATGTGATGGCTCATTCATGCCTTGTTGGTGGTTTTTTTCTTGCAATGTGTGTGATCATTGACTACCATTTGTACTTTGTATTTTTGTTGGTGTTAGTTGTATTGTTCTGAAATAATGCAAGATTTGCTAGTTGACAAAGGTGCATCATTATATTGAATAGACATATCATCAAAAGTAACAAAGTGGCTTAGTTTTTTTTTTTTTTTTTTTTTTTTTTTTTTAACGGCAAGCTTGCATCAGCGTATCATTTATTTCAACGACACTCATCATTTGCACACAACACACACGTTCGGGCAGAAAACCCGAACCATATTACAGGGATCCGAACCTTAAACCATCCCGAGGGGCAGGCGGATCGGATATGGGTCCTGAATAGGTCGGTAAAACCTTGTATTAGGTAGTTTAATGAAATAAATTTACAAAATGTAACAAAATGAGCAAAGATATTGAATGAAGGTTGTAAAGCTTGCATTTAAATATTTATAACATATCAAACGAATGAAATATTTATTTAATATTGTATAAGTATACCTAATCAATTATTTTTCGTATAATGCTAACAGTCTTGTTCAATAATTGAACAACATTACAAGCTACCTTGCTTTTCTTATTTCCTTTTTACTTCTTGAACAAGATGTATATAGTAAGTAGTAAGTGTCAACATGGTTCTTTTCTTACCGTCAAGAGATTTTAGCTAATTATTTGTCTACAATGGTTACTCGCAAGTAGCAATTTATATTCACATAAAATTTACAAATAAATCATTACCACATACTAATTAACATAAAATGGACGATTATGAGGGGCCTTACCTAAAGCCAAGAGGTATTTAACTTTAGATAAAGACAAACAACTTTGTAAATAATCTATATCAAACTGAAATGATGTTGAGAGACAAATTCGGGCAAAAAATTTGGAGAAACATCTTTTTCATCAACTAGTCGCATTTTTAAATCGCAATCGAATATATCCGTGTCTTCGTAAGACACCAAAAACGTCCAAGTCATAATTATACAAGAAATAATATAAATGATGCTATGCTATCATCGTTGCAAGTCACCACTTTTAGAGGAATATCGTATCAACTTTATTGACGAACTTCACTTTCGAAATGTGTGGTTCATATCAACAAACAACATAACTATCAAGTGTCGCCAATATGGTATGTTGGTGATTTTAGTGTCATCCGACGTACATTTTAGTTAGTTGCGATTTACTTGAATGCAGGTGTTAGCTAGCTATACTTACCAACGGGTTCGGAGAGTGTGGAGTACACGCCCGTAAGAGTTGACTACTAACTGTCGCGTAAATGCGGGGGTCAAGGGGGCTGCGCCCCCTTGCGGGGTATAACCGATTTTCCCGCCAAAATTGAAGGGTTACACCCTTTCGGTTTAACTGTTTTCCTATAACAGTTTATGAACGTTTTTTGTTCATTCATTCTGCATTCATCAAACCAACAGAAACATACACATATTCTCTAACAATTTGATCAGTGATTTCGTTGCCAAAAACACTTATTGCGTTCTTGTTTGATCCCTGTAAAGATTTCTTGCAACCGAGGCAATCGTAGGGTCGAAATACTTTATAGAGATAGTGATTACACGATTCAAGAACGAATCCGGCAGTCAATTCATACCCGATTTCTAACATGGTATAGAAGATATAAGATATAGATAGTCGTATCGTACTTGAATGAACAAAGACTTGTGGTTCATATCATCAAGTTTTTATCAAATCTGAAAACATCAATCATATCAATTTTACAACAGTTCATCACTTCATTTTTGATCAATTTAGATGATATATATGCCGCATTGCACGAGTTACTAGTATTATTAGAACAGTTTTGCTAACCTGTGACATGTGACATACGGTAAGCTACATTTAATAAACTCGTAATTTTTTTAAGAAAATTTTGACTTTATTAAATATAGCTTAATGTGTGTTATACATGCTCCGGTCAGTATAACTCTTAATGAAATTGTAAATTATGTATTATTGAATAAGAGTAGTATCAATTTATTGTTTTGATAGTAATCAAGAAAAAAAAACAATATAAATGAAGTCCTTTTATATACTGTAACTAATTAGTTAATTAGTTATTCCATATTAGTTGGTATTATTTACTAGATATGTTTGACGTCAAAATGTAATACTGCAATAGCTTATGACTTATATTTCTAAAAAAAGGTAGAAGGTTTTTCTGTTTGGACTACCCGGAGCAGTGACGAGTTTAGCTTTATACCCTTAGGGTTATGAGACACCACTAGTTTACAATTTTTATGAAGAATATACTGTTTAAATTATACATGACACCACTATATTTTACTACGAAGCCCATATATTTTTCGTATTTAAGGTTTTTTAAAATTGTATAAAAACTAAATTTAACTACTCGGACCTCATATATTTTTTAAATTCGTAGTTTTTGAAGGTAATCGGCCACTAAAATAACATTCAAATATAACTGACATTGACGAAAAAATTCGGGATCCCATTAAAGTCTAGTCCTGAAATCGTCACTGCTCGAGAATACGAGTAAACCGACTGCATATCTGATATATACAATCAAACAGGATCCCATCCATGACCACCACTAAACGTATGACTACTAGTGATTTATGTAATATGAGAAGGATAACATTAAATTGCAAGTATTGACTGTCAATAACGTTGATGTGCATGCCTCTACGTAGATTTTTTTTCAGGCCGGTTTGGATAGTATTGTTATTGTTATTATCGACTATAGTTAAAAAGTAAGTACTATTTTAGTTGATGATAATAATAAAATAATAATAATAATAATAATAATAATAATAATAATAATAATAATAATAATAATAATAATAATAATACCAATAATAATACCAATAATAATAATAATAATAATTATTAATAATTAATAATAACAAGTTAAGGAGCCCGAGCTTCACAGCGGAATTCCAAAGCAGGTTCTAATGGTAAATCCAATGTTTGAAAAAAAGAAAAAACCAAAGTGTATGAAAGGTGGACCCAACTATTTAGCGTTTTTTAAAAATCATCCGTTTTGCGAGTAGTTAGTTGCGTTGTGTTCGTCAAATTATTTCGAGTTGAACGGTATTGTTGGAAAAATTTAACTCGAGGCGAGCGAGAAGATATGGCCCGTTGAAAATTTGGTATGGTTTATTTAAGATTTTTTTGTGAGAATTTTGGTTTGATATTTTGTCCCCTGATTGAGGGGTCGATTTGTATTTTGACCAAAGTTGAAAGTTCATTTTGGAAAATCAAATTTTAGCATTAAAATAATGTTATAAGTTTTATTGAATATATTTATAATTATAACTATAATTATAATATAATATTGGGTATTTATATTAATATTAATATTAATATTAATATTAATATTAATATTAATATTAATATTACTTAATTAATTTATATAATTAGATTAATATACTATAAAATCACATAAGAAACCACCAAACTTTTGTCTCAATACTAACTTGATAATTAAAAAAGATAAAAATAAGAAAACCACCAAAAAGATTTCCTAGTGATTTTTTTTAGAACAGCGAATTTGGGATCACCCGAGGGGGACTTAACCACCTGTTGCGATCATCTTCCGTTTCGACTATGCCGATGCAGTGATATTAACCCGCCCCCTATCGCTGTCCGGGAGGAAACCTTGAACCGATCCAAGGGCACGGCCAAGTAAAACCCCCCTCCCTTTACCCCCAACACAATGTGAGAAAGGTGCCATGAGTGGATCCTTACATGGCAGGGATAGAATTGCATTAATTGTTGCCCCGGAGTGGAGTCGAACTCCTGACCTCAAGTGTGTTAGAGGCAGACCACTACCACTCAGGTACAACTGCAATCCTAGATTTCCTAGTGATTCATTGGCTATATTCATCTAAATAGCATGTTACATTCAATTAGTTCGTTTATATGTCAACTTCTTTTCTCCTACTCTTTATTACTTTTTTTTTTTTTTTTTTTTTGAAAAGCAAGGTAAATATTAATTCACATTTAAAACATTGCATACAAGGACCTATACAAAAGCTATACAATGGAATAGAAATAAGGATGCTACAACATAAAAACCGACGTATAGGAAAAGGCAGAAGGGGGAACAAGATATATACTTATGGGGGGAGAGAACTTGGGAAAACAAGTCGGGAGATGGGGGAACAGTGCCCGACTAAATGATTACAAAGTTACCCGAACATCAACCCATTTAATCAACCACCCATAAGAAGATAAAATGAACCACCTATGTGTTAAAATACAATGCAAATTTAGAATAATATGGAATTAGTAAATGTATATGGGTAAAATATCTAGATATTAATATGTATAAGAAAATATCTAGATATTAGAATATGAGAGAAAAATCTAGAAATTGAAATGTAAAAGAAAAATCTAGATATTTATAGGTTGTAGAAATATCTAGATATTTATATATCCATGAAAATATCTAGGTTCTAGAATGTTCCATGGAGTAGTATAAATATGGGAGGAGATTTCATTTGTGTTGTGTGAAGTTGTGAGAGTGAAGTGAAGTAGAGAAGTGAAGAAGAGTTAGAAGAAGTTGTGAAGAAGTAAAGAAGAGTGTGAGTTGAGTTCATAATATTGTAATTGTTTCTTTGTATTAATAAAAGTGTTCTTTGTTAAGTTTCCCAGTTAAGCCTTAGTTTGTGTTTAAGTTCTTAGTGCACTTGAGTTGTTCTCATTATATGGTCGGCTCTGCCGCCTAAGTTATATATGGTCGGTTATACCGCCTGAATCATATATATGGTCGACACTGTCGCCTCACTATTATTGTGCACTAAGGATTCATAAAATTAAAGGCTAACCAACGTCAAAGTGTTGGTGTAGTGAGTGTAGTATAATCTAGGTCCTCAATAGTGGGTGTGTTGAGCTCGTCGAAGCTTCCAACAATTGGTATCAGAGCGGGTCGTTCGGGACCATTTCTAGTGGAGGAAATCGGTAAACGTTGGACGTTTACATCGGCTTGTTTTCACCAAGGCTCTAAGGAAGATTCTGTCGGAGCACAGTTAGGAACTGTGAAAGCTCATCGGTCAGGGACCAAGCTTATTGGACGTTGGACGTCATGATGGCAGATCTTGCAAGTACGAGCAGTGGAATCAAGAGTCTCAATAACCACAACTATGGTTATTGGCGGACTTGCATAGAATCCTACCTACAAGGACAGGATTTATGGGAAATAGTTGCTCGCAGTGACACAACGCCTCCACCGAAAGAAAATGCTGAAGCCTTGAGAAAATGGAACATCAAGGCCGGGAAGGCTTTATTTATATTGAAGACTACAATCGAGGAGGATCTATTGGAGCACATCCGTGACGAGAAAACACCAAAGGCAGCTTGGGAAACTTTTGAAAAATTATTTTCAAAGAAGAATGAAGCACGCCTCCAGCTCTTGGAAAATGAGCTCGCGGCTATCTCACAAGGAAGTCTGTCTATTTCTCAGTATTTCGCCAAGGTGAAATCAATTTGCCGTGAGATATCTCAACTTGCTCCTGAAGAGAAAGTGAGTGATGCAAGGATGAAGAGAATTATCATCCACGGCTTAAGATCCGAGTATAATGGATTTATAGCCGCTGTGAGAGGATGGCCTACTCAACCATCATTAATAGAGCTGGAGAATCTATTGGCAAATCAAGAGGCATTAGCTAAGCAGATGAATGAAGTAACCGTAAAAGACGGAGAAGATGCACTCTTCACCAATAAAAAGAAAGCAACATCTCGAAGACAAGAGGCGATGAAAGAAAGTAAGACATATGGGTGGAAGGGTCACCCAAAATCAAAAGGCAACGCTTCAGGGGGAGCTCAACAAGGAAGAAGAGATCATCGCCAACAATACGGGAAAAATGATAAGAGAAAGAATGGTGAATGCTTCAATTGTGGCAAGAAGGGTCATTTTGCTCGAGAATGTAGATTCCCCAGAAGGCGAACTTTCGAAGGAAATGTGGCCGCCGCAAGAGATGAGAAGAAAGAGGTCACATTCGAAGCAACCATTAATGAGGAAACATGGGATGTAGAAGCAGGACTCTCCGTTGAAGCTGACATGGATGATCAAGCTCTTGCAGCAACCTTAAAGTCAAAAATAAACTACAAAGATGATTGGATCATTGATTCTGGGTGCTCAAATCATATGACCAATGATGAGACGAAGCTGCAAGAAATGGAGGATTACAAAGGAAAGAGAGTCGTGTTGACAGCCGACAATTCAAGGTTGTCTATTTCTCACATTGGAACCAAATGAAGGCGACTCTCATAAGCTCCAACTCGAGAAGGTGTATCTTGTCCCTGGCCTAAAGAAGAATTTACTGTCAGTACCACAATTGACAGCAGAAGGGAACTATGTGCTCTTTGGACCAGAAGATGTGTCCGTATTCAAAAGAGTGAAGGTGGTTGGCAATCCAATTATGCAAGGAAGAAGAATATAGTCGGTCTATGTACTATCTGCTGAAACAGCATATGTGGATAAGACTCGAAAAAATGAGACGGCTGATCTTAGGCATGAACGTCTTGGGCATGTGGGCTACAACAAGTTAAAGGAGATGATGGTAAAACACATAGTAAATGGGCTTCCTCAAATTGATATCCGAACAGATACAATATGTGCTGGATGTCAATTTGAAAAAGCTCACCAATTGCCATTCAAGGAGTCACAACATCAGTCCAAGACACCACTAGAGCTCATACACTCAGACGTCTTTGGTCCAGTGAAACAAACATCACTTGGAGGAATGAAGTATATGGTGACATTCATTGATGACTTCTCAAGGTATGTGTGGGTTTACTTCATGAAGAAAAAGTCAGAGACTTTTCAGAAGTTTAAAGAGTTCAAGAAGAAGATAGAAAGTGAGCTCAATAATAAGATTAGGTGCCTACGCACAGATAATAGAGGAGAATATTTATCGACTGAGTTCAATATGTATCTTGAGAAGCACAAGATCAGAAGGCAATTAACTTGCCCTAATACTCCACAACAGAATGGAGTGGCAGAACGTAAGAATCGTCATCTTGCTGAAACTTGTCGAAGTATGCTTCATGGTAAGAATGTACCAGAAAGATTTTGGACCGAATGTATGAGGACGGCTTCATATAAGATTAACAGACTCCCACAAACAAAGTTGGGATATATTTCACCATATGAAAGATTATGGAAGATCAAGCCAACCGTCAACCATCTCAAGGTTTTTGGATGTTTATGCTACGTCTTCGTGCTAGATCATCTCCGAAGCAAATTTGATAAGAAGGCAATTCGGTGCATTTTTGTCGGTTATGATGAATCAAGAAAAGGATGGAGATGTTGTGATCCAAATACTGGAAAGTGTCATACTTCAAGAAATGTGGTATTTGATGAAGCGTCTTCATGGTGGTCACCTCAAAAGATAGAGCTTCCAGAATCTCATGGATTAGAAGAAGGTCCAGAAGAAAAAGAAGAACCTAAAGAGCAGATATTGGATCTAATAAAAGAAGGAGAAGGGTCGTACTCTAAGGAAAAGAGTCCATGGAAAACTGGTGTGCATCAATCTGTATCCGAGGAGGTTCGTCCAAGTCAAATGGATGTCGAGGAGCATGTACAAGAATTACGGAGATCAACAAGACCGAGGCAACCTAATCCAAGGTATGCCAATGCTGCTCATGTGGATGAATCAATACCTATTGAGCCTTCTACTTATGAAGAAGCAGCACAAAGTCGAGAGTGGCAGAAAGCAATGGAAGAAGAAATTAATGCACTAAAAGAAAACCAGACATGGAGTTTAGTTCCAAAGCCAAAAGATGTAAAACCAATATCTTGTAAATGGGTTTATAAGGTGAAGACTCGATCAGATGGCTCCATTGAAAGGTATAAAGCTCGACTTGTTGCTAGAGGTTTTTCTCAACAATATGGGCTGGATTATGAAGAAACGTTTAGTCCAGTGGCGAAGATTACAACACTTCGAGCTCTACTAGCTTTAGCCACTAGCAAATCTTGGAAGCTGTGGCAGATGGATGTCAAGAACGCTTTCTTACATGGAGAACTTGACAAAAAAATTTATATGTAGCAACCAAGAGGCTTTGAGAACAAGTCCTATCCTGACCATGTCTGCAAATTAAAGAAAGCACTATACGGCTTGAAGCAGGCTCCAAGAGCTTGGTACGGGAAGATTGGCGAGTTTTTAGTAAAAAGTAGTTTCACAGTTGCTCCTTCAGATTCTAGTTTATTTGTGAAACAAGATCAAGGAAAACTAGCCATAGTGCTAGTATATGTGGATGACTTAATCATCACGGGAGATCACTATGAGGAGATTCAAAGAACAAGAGAGAATCTGTCTATCAGATTTCATATGAAGGAGCTTGGAGAACTCAAACATTTTCTTGGACTCGAAATAGAGCAGAAAAGAGAAGGATTATTTCTGGGACAACAGAAATATGCGCGAGATCTTTTACAAAAGTACAGAATGCTTAATTGCAAACCTATCTCAACTCCGATGGATCCGAATACAAAACTACGGGCAGATGAAGGAAAAAGTCTTCAAGATGTTACCATGTATCGAAAGATGGTCGGAAGTCTTATTTATCTCACACTAAGCCGGCCAGACATATCTTATGCAGTTGGAGTGGTTAGTCGATACATGAGCAATCCGAAGAAGCCTCACCTTGATGTTGTACGACGCATCTTAAGGTATGTTAAAGGCACTATTAACTTTGGCATTTTGTACAAGAAAACAAAAGAATGTCACGTGACTGGATATTGTGACGCCGATTACGCTGGAGACTATGATACACGACGGCCAACAACTGGATACATGTTTAGTCTTGGATCAGGAGTAATATCATGGTGCAGCAAGAGACAACCAACAGTATCCTTGTCAAGCACTGAAGCAGAATATCGATCGTCATCGTCAGCAACACAAGAAATTACATGGTTGAAACAACTAATGGAAGATCTTCATCAATCAACAGACTATCAAGTAGAGCTTTTCTGCGATAACCTATCAGCTATACGTCTAGCAGAGAATCCAGTCTTTCACGCAAGAACAAAACATATAGAAGTACACTATCACTATGTTCGCGAGAAGGTCTTTGAAGGGGAGATCAAGATGGTGCCAACAAAGACAGATGGTAACAGATATATTCACCAAGAGCCTAAGTAAACCGAAGTTTACAAAATTCAGAGAAGCACTTGGAATGGTCTGCAAGACATCGTTGGAAGAAAATTTGCATTGAGGGGGAGTGTTAAAATACAATGCAAATTTAGAATAATATGGAATTAGTAAATGTATATGGGTAAAATATCTAGATATTAATATGTATAAGAAAATATCTAGATATTAGAATATGAGAGAAAAATCTAGAAATTGAAATGTAAAAGAAAAATCTAGATATTTATAGGTTGTAGAAATATCTAGATATTTATATATCCATGAAAATATCTAGGTTCTAGAATGTTCCATGGAGTAGTATAAATATGGGAGGAGATTTCATTTGTGTTGTGTGAAGTTGTGAGAGTGAAGTGAAGTAGAGAAGTGAAGAAGAGTTAGAAGAAGTTGTGAAGAAGTAAAGAAGAGTGTGAGTTGAGTTCATAATATTGTAATTGTTTCTTTGTATTAATAAAAGTGTTCTTTGTTAAGTTTCCCGGTTAAGCCTTAGTTTGTGTTTAAGTTCTTAGTGCACTTGAGTTGTTCTCATTATATGGTCGGCTCTGCCGCCTAAGTTATATATGGTCGGTTATACCGCCTGAATCATATATATGGTCGACACTGTCGCCTCACTATTATTGTGCACTAAGGATTCATAAAATTAAAGGCTAACCAACGTCAAAGTGTTGGTGTAGTGAGTGTAGTATAATCTAGGTCCTCAATAGTGGGTGTGTTGAGCTCGTCGAAGCTTCCAACACTATGGCCTATGCTAGCTAGTGATTAACCGATACTGACGCGTTGAGTGTTATTGGACACACATAAGAGGATGAGTTGATTAGCCATTGATGCCATTCGAGTTTCTTCTTTTTCGATCGCTTAGAGATCCATAATTAAACTTAATTATTTGTATTACTATTACTGAGTTGGAATCACTTGCATCCATAAATTTGCTTGAAAACAAAGGGACCAATGAGAATGCGACATGTGGCGCGAAAATCACATGTGATTAAAAAAAATATTAAAATTTTTTTTTTTTGAAATTTTTTTTTTCGAAATTTATTTTTTTCGAATTTTTTTTTTGAAATTTTTTTTTCGATTTTTTTTTTAATCATATGTGATTATGCATGTTAATCACATGTGATTGTAAACCCAATCACATGTGATTATGCATGACAAATTCAATCACATGTGATTGTACAATTCAATCACATGTGATTGTGCAGGTAAATCACATGTGATTGTAAAAAAAAAAAAAATTAAAAATTTTTTTTTTTAAAAAATTTCGATAAAAAAAATTAAAAGTTTTTTTTCGAAATTTTTTTTTGAATTTTTTTCAATCACATTTGATTTTCGCGACACATGTTGCGCACTCATTGGTCCATTGAATCTCAACTTAATTTATGGACTCAAATGAATATTCCTCTACTATTACTATTACTATTATTATGTATGTATATACAAAGATCATTTTTTATATATTAATATACGGAGTACATTTCTATAAGATATTTTCATATTTAACTATGTATCAAAATAATAAAACATCGAGAACACTCTGTAGATACTTTCGTGCAATAAATAAAGCATAAATAACCACTAAAACTTTACATTGTAAGTAATGTAAGATGAAAATTTTATTTTAATTTTACCTTTGCTTCTTTATGTCAATTTTTCTACTATAATAAATTAAAATTATTTAAAATATAATAAAATCCTACGAGTAACTATATTTTAACCAGATAAACATTATTTTTTCAAAAGCACACATCTGTATCCGAGCTCCTTGTCCATTTTATATTAAACTAACTTCAACTTCACTGTCCATAATAATAAAATAATCATCCATATTTCTTAATTACTTTTATTAAAAAAAAAATACACAACACTCCAAAATTTTAATATAATATTTTATTTATTTTATAAAATAAAATTAACAACTAATATATATATATATATTTTCTCTCCTGTATCCATCATTTCAATGGCGTTCAACTAGCTTTTTTTAATTTCTCCACATTTTTCTCAATCATGTCGATCTCAACTATTGATCATGACAACTGTTCATCATCTTCATGTTCATCTCCACGATCAGCTAAAATCCTAAATCTGATTCGTCAATTTACCTCCACCATGAAAACCGGCGGTTCAAAGCTCAAAGACCGGTCGAAAAAACCGGCTCAAGTTCACGCACTTACCATCAATTCCATTTTATCATTACCCTCCGAAACGACGTCGTCCACGTCATCACCACTTAAATCCTCTCATTACGGAATACCTAATTTACATTTAATTGAACCGTTAATTGTTCCCTTTTTAAACCACGTTGACTTCATCGAATCAATTTCTAATCTTTACAAAAGAATCATAAATTGTTCTAAAAAATCTGAACTTTGTTGTTTATATTTGGAAGAGTATGCGTTATTTTGTGTTTTAGGTGATTCAAAGTTGCTTAGAAGAAGCTTGCAGTGTGCAAGAGAACATGCTGTTGGTGTTCATGCAAAAGTTGTGTTGTCTGCTTGGTTACGATTTGAGCGTAGAGAAGATGAACTTGTCGGTGTTTCGGGTTTGGATTGCATCGGTAAGGTTATCGAGTGTCCGAAATTGGCTCTGGTTGATAATGTGTGTGAGTTTTCGAGTTCGGTTTTCGATTGCTGTCAATGTGTTTGTGAAAATGCCTCAGAGAAAGTTAATAGTAATGTTTTATCTGATAATGATTGTTTAGATAATGTTAATGTTTATGATTATGAGGTTGTTGGATTTTGTATTGGAAATGAGGTAGTTAGGTGTATTAGGCGTAAAATAGCTTTGTTATCTAGCCCGTTAAATACGTTATTGTATGGTAGTTTTATTGAATCCGAAAAGGAAAGTATTGATTTTTCGCGGATTGGGATATCGGTGGAAGCAATGAGAGGTGTAGAAGTGTTTAGTAGGACGAAAAAGTTTATAGATTTTGGTTCTCCTAGTATAGTTTTGGAGATATTATCGTTTTCGCAAAAGTTTTGTTGTGAGGAAATGAAATCGGCTTGTGAGGTTTATTTAGCTTCGTTAGTTTCTAACGTTGATGATGCGTTGATCTTTATTGAATACGGGTTTGAAGACAATGCAAGTCTTCTAGTAGCTTCTTGTTTACAGGTTTTGTTAAGAGAGATTCCAAGTTCTTTAAACAATCCAAAAGTTTTAAGCTTGTTTTGTACTCGTGAAGCTATGGAGAAATTAAGAATGGTTGGTCATGCTTCTTTTTTGTTGTATTATTTTCTTACCCAAGTGGCTATGGAGGAAAGAATGACATCAGCAAATGCAGTGATGCTATTAGAAAGGTTGATAGATTGCGCGACTGAAAAATGGCAAAAGATGCTTGCTTTTCATCAATTGGGTGTTTTGTTATTGGAAAGAGAAGAATATAGAGATGCCCAAAGCTGTTTTGAAGAAGCTTTTGATATGGGTCATGTTTATTCGGGTACGGGTATCGCTAGAACTATGTATAAACAAGGAAAAACGTATTTAGCACGTGATTTAATCAACAAGATTTTATCAGAATGTAATAAACCTTGTGGATGGATGTATCAAGAACGTTCGTTATACAATCTAGGAAGTAAAAAGTTACTAGATTTGGAACAAGCCACTAAATTGGATCCAACGCTTACTTACCCGTATAAGTACCGAGCCATTTCATTGGTGACCGAAAATTTGGTCAATGAAGGTATTCAAGAAATTAATAAAATCATCCGATTTAAGGTTTCACCCGATTGTCTCGAATTACGGGCATGGTTTTATCTTGTTCTTGAAGATTATCAAGCTGCTGTAAGAGATATTCGAGCTATGTTAAGTTTGGACCCGTATTACATGATGTTTCATGGTAAAATGAGATGTGATTACTTGTTGGAGGTTTTGAGTAAAAAAGTGCAACAATGGAGTTTTGCAGATTGTTGGTTACAACTTTATGAACGGTGGTCGTGTATAGACGATATTGGCTCACTCGCTATTATACATCAGATGATGGCTCATGACCCGGGGAAAAGTCTTTTGAGATTCAGACAATCTTTACTTCTTTTAAGGTAAATTTCGTGCCATAATATCTTCTGATTTGTTGGTATTTTGTTATATAGATGTAATGTTGCAGAACTTGGAAAGTACTTGGTCAAACTCGGTCAAATTCGGCCAAACCTCGGTCAAAACTTGGGATTACTCAGAAAATGGGTCAAAATTCGGGATTACTTGGAAAATCAGTCATAATTGGTCAGAGTCAAACTTGGTCAACATCCGAGTACTCCCTAAAAAGTCCTGACCGAGTATTCACAGCGATTTTTGAAACCTTGTATAGATGTGTTTTTGGATCAATTATGTTATTATTTGCCTTTTTTATATTAAGATCAAATCTATATGAACTTTTTTACATATTGGGCACAGATTAAACTGCCAAAAGGCAGCCATGCGCAGCTTACGGTTAGCTAGAAATCTTTCAACAACAAAGCATGAAAGACTTGTATATGAAGGGTGGATCTTATATGATACTGGCTATCGTGAAGAAGCTTTAGCTAAGGCCGAAGAGTCAATTTTGTTACAAAGATCATTCGAAGCTTATTTTCTTAAAGCATATACGTTGGCGGATGCATCTTTGGATCAAGATTCTTCTTCTTTTGTTATACAACTTCTTATTGATGCTCTCAAATGCCCTTCAGATGGACTTCGGAAAGGACAAGTAAGTGACATATAGATGCTTACTTTCTTTACAAAAAGGAAAAAAAAAAAATAGTGGTGGCAAGATGGGCGGGTCAAGGTCAAGTGGTTTGGGTCAACATGTGCAAACAGGTTGCGGTTGAAATGGTTCATATCTAGTATGGGTTGAATTGGCTTTGGTCGGGGTGGATTGACACACTAACATTTTCTTTAGTTTTTTTATGCATAATGATTACATCACATACGCTTGTAAATATAATCTAAATCGGTTGATATAATGAATAAGAGGTTGTATGCATTACAAATAAACATGGTGTTACCTTCGGTTTATTTGACCAATTTTAGGTAAAAATATTTTTCTGACCCATTTGCCTAGCTTGAGATAGAAAACAACCCAAATTAGTCTCGTTCATAACGGAATGTATCGATGTTGCCATCTTTACAAGAAACAAAAAAGAAAGAAAAAAGAAACTTGAAAAAGGGTGAATTTTATCTGACCCATTTGCCTAGCTTGAGATAGAAAACAACCCAAATTAGTCCCGTTCATAACAGAATGTATCTATCGATGTTGCTATCTTTACAAGAAACAGTAAAGAAAGAAGGAACTTGAAAAAGGGTAAATTTGTCTTTCCGGTTATTGCAGGCGTTAAATAATCTCGGGAGTATATATGTGGATTGTGGGAAACTTGATCTTGCTGCAGATTGTTATGTAAATGCACTCGATATAAAGCATACAAGAGCTCATCAAGGGTTAGCACGTGTGTTTTGTCTTAAAGAAGAACGAAAAAATGCTTATGATGAAATGACAAAGCTCATAGAAATGGCCGAAAATAGTGCGTCTGCTTATGAAAAACGTTCTGAATATTGTGACCGTGATAACGCTACTAGTGATCTATGTAGAGCTACTCAGTTGGATCCCCTTAGAACTTACCCATATAGATATCGAGCCGCAGGTACATTTATAAAACTGAAATTAAATTAATGCAATTTAGTAAATAATTGCAATTCGTCCACTTTATACTCCCTTAGGACAGGTTTGGAGATTAACCCGTCCAGTTTCGCTAAAAACGCCTAAAAAGTCGGGTCAAAGTCTGTCTAAGTTGGGTTGAGTCAAAGTTGGTCAAAGTCAAAAATTTGTCATGGTCAAAGTCAAAGTTGATCATAACAACTAAAGAAAGCCCACGCCTTGTGGGGTGGGGTAAAAAATTTTCTAAAAAAATTGTGGATGATGACGTCAGCGCTGACGTCATCATTGCTATGGTTCATAATGTAAAATATTATATATATTATAAATATAATATAATTATAATTTAATAATTTTTAGTATATGTTATAATTAATAATTTTTAAAATTAGATTTTGTGCCTTATTATCTGTATTTGAAATATTTATGTTTTATTTTTTATATATATTTACGTGTAAAAAATATGTTTAATTTATTACTCCATACTTCGTACTGAAAGTCAATGTTGGTCAACGCTCGACTCGTCCCTTTAAAGTCCCAACCGACTCGTCCCCGATTAGCCATTTTTACAACCTTGAGCTAATGTAGTAATTGTATTGTATATGGCTGCTTTTGCTACTTATTTCTATAGCTTTAGCTCGAGTTATTGATTTATTTAATTTATTATTGACGCAGTGTTAATGGATGAACAAAAAGAAAGTGAAGCTGTTGAAGAACTTACAAAAGCCATTGCTTTTAAACCCGAGCTACAAATGCTCCATTTGCGAGCCGCATTCTATGAGTCAATGGGTGACTTAAACTTAGCCCTTCGAGATTGTGAGGCTGCGCTCTGTTTAGATCCGAATCATAAAGAGACTATTGAGCTTTATAACCGAATACAAAAACAAGCTGCTGAATATAATACATGAGTTAGTTGTTGTACAGTTTCATAGGACCCATTTTTTTGCCTTTCGGGGTACACCTTCTATTGGTTCGATTACCACTGCATATTTTTTTGACCCTTGGTGGCATGTTGTTGTAAGTTGTATTACAATACCGGGTTTGACCCATTGTATAAGTAAATGGGTGGAAATTACCACCTTTGCTTTTGGTAACATAATTCTCTTTTTCTTTATAAGTGAAGTATGGATGGAATTACAGAGGGTTAAAGATGATCAAACCAATACTTATTGGCTGTACAAAACACTCTATAGTCAAGAATTCGATTACAAATTGGATAAAGTTTCAATCTTTTAAGTGTACTCTGTTCAATCTTTTTCTTATAAGTTGTATAACAATAACAATACTGGGTTTGACCCATTATTATATAAGTAAATGGGTGGAAATTACCACCTCTACCTTTTGTAACATAATTCTTTTTTTCTTACAAGTATGGAATTATAGAGGGTTAAAGATTAGCAAACCAATACTTATTAACTGTACAAAACACTTGGTAGTCAAGAATTAGATACAAATTGAATAAAGTTTCAATCTTTTAAAGTTTTTAAGTGGACTCTGTTGATGATAAGATCTCAAGTTCAGCCCACCACAGTGGAGAAGCTCTAGGAATCGCACCCTCGGGTCCCACGTCAGTTATCTCCTTCAACCTGTTTGTAACCTCTCTCATTGTGGGTCTTTGGTTCGGGTCAGAAAGCACACAGCTTTTTACCACTTCAAATAACCCGTTTACTGTATCGTTTTCAAACGAACTCAAACTTGGATCCACCATGTTTGATATATCCAATACCCAGTTTTCGAAAGAACCATCAGGTATCTTACCAGTAATCAATTCGAATAAGATTGCACCAAAGCTGAATACATTGCTTTGTGGAGTAGGTTTTGTTTCCAAAAGCTCGGCTTTTGCGGGTCCCGTTTTTGATGAATCCCAGAAGCTGAAATCTGATATTTTGGCTGCGTAATCTTCTGTTAGATATATAGATGATGATTGTAGGTTTCTGTGGGCCATGGGTGGGTTGAGTTGGTGTAGATACTCGAGGCAGTACGCCAGTCCCATAGCTATACGTAATCGCATTGACCAATCCAAATGCTCTGCTTCTTTAACTGAATTGTCAACAAAGTTATATTCATTATGAAAATTTCGACCGGTAACTTAAGTATACATGAAATGATTGCAGTTCTGATTTAGTCATAAACGGGTCAGCCCGTCTAATTTGCCCCCTCTAATCATGAGGAAATTATCAATAATTATGAATTAGTACCTAATCCTATTAATGGCATGTGCTTTAGATGTAAACTAGTTGTCATAAGATAAGAAAAAGGTGTAGTCCAGGACTTCAAGATCAATATCTTACTAGTTTGAAAATTTATAAGACAGCTATCTCCTTACTATTATTCTTGATTCAAAATAGATTAAAGGGTGTTAATAATTCTCTTGATAAACCTGAATTATTGGCTAGCATGCATGAATCATGATTGATTCAAGAATCTAATGTAGAACAATGAAAAGGTCAGATAGTTGACCATGCACCCAAGATAAAATTTATTAAAAATACAATTATAATAAAAATTATAGTATATATTTCAGATAAAATGCATGATTTATATAAGAATCTTATGAATATAATGAAAAGGTCAAATAGTTGACCTTGAAAAGTAGTTAAGAAAGTGAACAGAAACTTACTGTGAAGGTGCTCAAATAGAGTTCCATTTGGAGCATACTCAAAAACCATCATTCTAGTGAAAGGTTTTTGTTCTTCACAATATCCAATTAGATTCACAAAATTTTTGTGATTTACCTTTGACAACATTTCAATCTGAGAAAAAAAATATTTTTTGTTAAAAAAGCAGCATACTTTCAGTAAATTATTAATCAAGCTTTTAACTTTCAGTAAATTTAAAGTGTTACTAGATTCATACCTTGTTTCTGAACTGCGTTTCGAGCTTCTTTGTCCAATCTTTACTCGATGTTATTGCAGTTGACGTTACAGCTATTTCGACCCCACTAGAAAGAGTCCCTTTATAAACAGTACCATCTATCATTGACCCAATTATATTACTAAAATCTTCACAGGCTGTTACAAGTTCTGCGCGTTGAAGACTTGGAACACCTGAATTCAGACACTAAATATATGAGCATGTATGACCCAAATCCGACCCGATGAGTTCGACCCGTTAAAAAAGCTGACCCATTTGGGTTTGACCCGTTAAAAAAAGCTGACCCATTTGGGTTTGAATCGTTAAAAACAGCTGACCCATTTGGGTTCGATGTGTTAATAAAGCTGACCATTTGGGTTCGCCCGTTCAAAAAACATGACCCTTTTAGGTTTGACCCAAACCTGACCCAACCGGACCCGATTGTCAAGTGCAGAATAAAGTGAAACCGAAAAGATAAACAAGTGAAAAAAACCTGTTGTGAATGCTTTTTGGAGCTGCCCGCTTAAGCCCGTAGCCCAAGGGTTAACTGTTACTACTTTATGTCTTTTTAGAAAAATAAATCCAAAAGCCGAAAGAAATATAAATATAGAACCTCCAACGACCCCAGACCATATTAGTTTCGTGTGATGTTTTGATTTAATACTCCTAACGTTCTGGATTAATCCAGGTGAAGGAGCTAAAGGATCAACCTCGGGTACTAAAGAAGCAGTTGGCGGATTTGGGATAATTGGTAATGGTGGAAGTATTGGCGATGGTGACGTGGCGGCAGTTGGTGACGTGGCAGCAGTTGGTGACGGTGATGGTGATGGAGATTCTGATGAGGTGGACGGAGGCATGGATATTGATGAAACTGGTATATGTTTATGTAATACTGATGGTAAAAATTGTAATAGCTTTCTTTCTGTAGCATCACCAGTTTGAATACCATTTCTACAAGATTTAAATAAAAGTAACAAAATTTAACTTTTTGATACAAGATTTGATATGGGTATTATTATATACAATATCTTAAGTAATAAACTTGATTATAAAGTCATATTTTACCTGCTGTTACAGTTAACATCATTATGAGTGGTTGTAAGCTGGTTTTCATCTACTTGAAACTCAGAAAGTGTGTTAAGATTGTTTACTTCAGGTGAAAGTGTATCCAAAAACTCATTGTTATCCAATAAACTGCGTCAGCATTCGTGTTATGAACGATTTAGCACAAAATTAATGAACATTTTACTTAATAAACTTCCGAAAAAACAACCTACAGAATCGATAAGGATAGATTGTTGCCAAGATCAGATGGGAATGGTCCAGTGAAGTTATTGTATCCCAAATCCAACACTTCAAGATCTTCTAAATCTCCAAGTTCGCGGGGAATTATTTCATATAACGAATTATTACGTAAAATGCTGCCCATTTAGCGTACGAAATAATCATCAGAACATGATCAAAGATTATATACAAAAATAGAAATAGTTAAGCTCAAATGCTTACATGGATTTCACATTTGTTAGCTTCCCAAGCTCTGGTGCAAGTCTTCCTCCAAGGCATTGATCTTTTAAATTCCTAAATTTTGAATTTTTTGTATAAGTTTCGTAGACTAAAATAATATTCTTGGTATATATTATCATATTTCGCAAATAAATAATTTGAACTAAACATGATCAAATAAAAGCTAAATAATATTAGTGAAAATTATCTAATTCGCAACTTTTATAAAGCTGGTTGTAAAGCTGATACATCAGCTTAGCAAAAGTTGCGAATATACTTTGTCCACAAATATTAGTTCATACACGATCTCAAGTTCATATGAACATAATCTAATGTGTAAAGAGTGGATCAAAACTTACAAGACAACAACTTTTCCATTCGAACACTCGACCCCAAACCAAGAACAAGGGCCTGAATCCGCGGCTTCACCATCATCATTCCAACTAGATAAAGCGCCAAAAGGATCATCCTCAATTCGATCGCGAAACTTCAACAGCGCCAACCCTGCAAAACCATAAATCTGAAAAATTTAACCAATACTTAAACTATGGATTATAAAATAAAAAATAGAAGTTAATTAGTTCAAAAAGTGTCACACCTTCTTTATTAAGACACCAACAAAAGCTAAAACCATGATCGAATATTAACATAATAACAAACATTACTGGTAACTGCAGTTTAAACTCATTGTACTTCCAAAATCTTTCCATCTTCAAAATTATTACAAAAAATATAATATAAGAAAAAATGAAAAGAAAGAAGGAATTTAAGGTGTGTTTAATGGATACAAAAAACGCGGTGATATGTAACAAAATTTATTTTTTTAGAAAATGGTTATTGATTGATTACAGAGAATGTGGGTTTCTGTTTCAGGAAGATATGATCAAAGAATGACAAGATTTATGAGTTTCTGAGATGTTTCTATTTGTTGTTTTGTTTTTTGTAATGTTGGATTTTGACTGTTATTGTTTTTATAATGTTCATGACATGTGGTTTGTCACGTGACAGCACTTTTATTTAGTTACATGTTCTACAAGGCCATGTTTGGTTATGATGTTTAAATTAATTCATTGTATAATAATCATCATAATCATCATAATCATAATTATAATTATAATTATATTAAAGTTTAGGACGTACAATAAATGTATTTTTAATTTTTAATTGACTCGTCCACTTAATTAACGTTACAAATGTTTTCCTATGACGATAATAATTTATAGAGAATGTAATATGTAAATAATTATTTCTCTACTCTAACTCTAAAATAAAGTTAAATCATTTCTCCACTATCCATATGCAAAAAGCCATATCTTGTTCTACTCGAACACAAAGAAATTGTTTGCAGAATAACTTTTGTGAGAGAAAAATAACTTTATGATATAATGGAATTAAGTTTTTACCCAAATTAGCTCTAATGATAATTAAATAACTTTATTCATAGCTTAATGAGAATTAAATTGCTTTAGACTAAAATAATAATGGATTTTGCCAACGACAGCATTTCTAGATTATCGTTCACACGTTTAAAACACTTTTACAATTACGTTACCGCCATCGTTAAATTTAAAGGCACAACTATATACAAGTGTTTTAAGCATATTAACGACACATCGACACTCTAAAGATTGACGTTTGCAAAATCCAAAAATAAGATTTACTTGATTAATATGGTATTGATTTGAACCATACGAGGAGAACATGGCCACTGTGTAACATCCCGCCTTTTTCCGTTTACTTTTTCGTTTATCTATTTAAATTCCGTTAAATGTTTATAACATCTCCCGTTAATACGCGTTTTAAAAATATCTCGTTTAGGTAATTCACGCACCCGCAACCGAACTCGAGGGACTAGTTTCGCCAAAGTGCCAAAGAGGTGACTAGCATTTGACTAGTCAACCCACCTCCTCTTTCTTTTCCATTTCATTTTCCTTTTCTTTCTATACTTCCCATTTTTCTCTCAAATCTTCAAACAAAGTGTAACATCCCGCATTTTTCCGTTAAATTATTTTTTAACGCCGTCTTTTTCTTTTTAGATAATATTCCTCGTATCTAGATTCGTAACCTCCGTTAGCTAACATTCTAAATATTCTCGTTATCGGATTTTAATACGCGTTTTAAAATATTCCGTTTAGGTATTTTCCGCACCCGACTACAAACTCGAGGGACTAAAATTGACACGGGGCAAACTAGTTGACTAGGTCACCTAGTCCACCCCAATCACCACCATTCAACCATCTCCCTCTCTCTCTCTTTCTCTCTAGCAAGAACACACCCAATTTCCAAATTCATTCAATCATCATCTAAATCCGATTGGAGAAGCAAACATCAAAACAAATTACATTTTCGTGATCCTCTCTTCATCCTCTACATTTTGATACCAATATCCTCAAGTTTGGGTAACATTTCTAAAACTCTAGATTTCTCTAAATTCGTGTTTTTGACTTGAAATGTTGTTAATTAGTGTCTATGGCTCATTGTGATGTCGTGTATGTAATTTGTATGCTCGATTCGTTGTTTTTGGTGTAACTAGTTCAATATGAAAATTGATTGCTAAATCCTTGATTTTGGATGATCAAATGTTGTTAGATTGTTAAAGTGCATGTTTTAAAAGTGTTACTAGTATCATTAGCTTCGTTTTGATGTATAGGTTGATTAAGGAAACTCCAAGAACATGATTAATGATTTTGTGAACTTGGATTAGGGTTTGATGAGCTTTACATGAACTTTTGATGCGTCAAATGCTATGAGATATTGTTGTTAAGTGTTTTGTTGCAATGTGTGTTTGATTACCTTCGAAACGGCATAACATACATGTAAATTGGTTGCCCGAATCATAAAATGCGTTTTTGGAACTTGAACTTTGATTATGAATGTTTAATTACGGTTTTTGGTTGTTGTAAGTGGAAGTTTGATTGATGAAATGTGCTTAGTTGTATTCCTCGTCAAAATACCTTTCTAACGATATATGATAGGCATTATAAGTGTTTGCGGGTCAAGAGTTGGGTTGGAAAAAGTTTTGGTTCGTGCATACTTTGAAAAACTGACCAGAATTCTCTGCCCAGATGGTGGCGCGGCGCGCCCCATCCCCGCGCGGCGCGCGGATTGGCCTGGTCAGATTCTGACCTCTTTGTCCCATTTCACGTGAAATGTTTGACTAGCTACCGACCTCCGATTCACATGAAACTTGTTCTAATATACTTGTATATGAATAATTAGCATAGAAAAATAGTCCGGGACCCGACCCGAACATGTTGACTTTTTCGTTGACTTTGACCCGACCAAGTTTGACTTTTTGTCAAACTTAACCAAATACTTATGCAACCTTTCTAACATGATTAATTACTTGTAACTTGCATGAAACTTGACTAGTTGATTCACATGTTACTATAATCGAGTCGTAACGAGCCATAGGACTAATTGAACATCTTTGACCGTTTGTGCTTACCGATATTGATATAACCTATATGTTTAGGTCAAGACTAGCTTTGTCTTTGCACGCGTTTACTTGTTGAAGTACTTTATTAACTCTCGCGCTCAAGGTGAGATCATAGTCCCACCTTTTCAACAACTTTTATACTTTTAAATCGTGGGCTGAGAAAACATATACTTTGTTACATCTTGTACTACTTACTTTTATGTTTTGAACACAAGTGTGAAAACAAACATTCCACGTGCGAGTTAGAACAAAAATGCCTCAATTCGATTATCATTAGTTACACTTGCAGGGTGTAAGCGAGAACTTATATTGTGTGGCCATACGGGTTTAACAAACCCTCATTCGGACGGTTCGCTACCGTTATGCGGATGAAATATATTTTTGTGTTTTAGTGTGGGTTCTAGCACTGTGTGATGGGGTAACGTTGGTTAAGTTTTGATAATTGAGTGCTCGCGTATAACAACACTTTTGGAATGCAAATGATTTGGATAATCTACGTTATGGAAATACAAAATCTTGTGGTTCAAAAACAACGTTTAATACTTACTAAACCTATGATTTCACCAACGTTTTCGTTGACAGATTCTTCTATGTTTTCTCAGGTTTTGAATGCTTAGTGATACATGCTTCCGCACTCTTTTGATACTTGCTTGGATGTCGAGTATACATGCATTTTGGAGCATCTTTTGGAACTTATTTAAACTGTGTCGCATAGTTTTCATTTGTACTTATAACGTTGTAACTTAACTTGTGGTCAATTACCTTTGTAAACTTTGAAACAATCTTTACACTTGAATGGATGCGACATATTTTGGGTCAAACGTCTGTTTTAAAGACTTATGACCAGGTAATGGGACCTACGTAGTCGACGCCGTCACTTGACGATTTGTCGGGGTCGCTACAAGTGGTATCAGAGCTTTGGTTGTAGGGATTTAGAGTTCATTTGTGTCCACCCCGAGTCATAGGGTACATAGGTGAATCTAGACTACAACCGGCATATAGACTGAAGTAGGAATTACTTGACTATTTGTGCATTTATACTCGAACTCTTCTATCATATCTAACTCGTATTCGATCTTGATCTTACGTTAATAAATTTTGTTGACGCGCCACCTTGACTTTATGAAGTAATGTTAAATGCACATGAGAATCAGGGTAATATAATTTCCGGGATTATATTACGGTGATTCACATGGACGTTCCGACATTATGACATAAAGAATTTAAGGCAAGTCAAAGATAATTTTCTCTTTATCTTTATTCCATATCGCGGTTAGTATTATTTAGAATACTAACCAACGATATTCTTGTGTCATGAAGGAACAATGGCTCGTCGACGCGCTCCTCCCGAAACTCCCGAACAAGCCCTCCAACGTATGATAGCCACCGCCATAGGTGCGGCTATGGCTATTATCTCCTCCGACATCAATAACAACCACAACCACAACAACCATGGAACCGGTAATTCAAACGAGGGTTGCTCCTACAAAACTTTCATGGGGTGCAAACCTCACACCTTCGATGGGACCGGAGGACCTGTTGTGCTCACCCGATGGTTTGAGCAAACAGAAGCCGTTTTTAGCATAAGCGGTTGTCGGGACCAAGACAAAGTCAAATATTCCACCCACACTTTTGCCGGTATCGCCCTCACATGGTGGAATACGTATGTGCTGTCGGTGGGTATCGATGAAGCTCACACTCTCTCATGGGCCGACTTAAAGAAAAAGATGATCACCGAATACTTCCCGCGCGAAGAGACCCGTAAGCTCGAACACGAACTAAGAACTTTAAAAGCGGTCGGGAATGACCTAAAGGCATATAATCAATGATTTTCTGAGCTATCCTTGATGTGCCCAAACCTCGTGACCCCCGAACCTCTAAGGGTTGAACTTTACATGGATGGTCTTCCCAAGAGCATCAAACAAGGAGTAATGTCATCCAAACCCAGTAATCACCAAGAGGCCCTGAATATGGCCCGTCAATTGATCGAAACGGTAGACGAGATTGAAGTGCCGGCACCTAAAGCCGAGGATGAGTCGGGTGACAACAAAAGAAAACGGGAAGCCCCCCAATCGAGCAACTACAACAACAACTTTGCCAAGGAACCTCTCACCCCCGTCGGCAAGAAAAGTTATGCCGGGACACGACCTTTTTGCAACAAATGCCACAAGCATCATTTTGGTGAATGTGGCAAGCTAATTTGCCATCGGTGCCAAGGTAGTGGTCATATTGCCAAGTATTGTGGAAGTACCGCCCCCGTCACTCAAAAGGGGCCCGACGCACCAAAGCCGAGTATTTGCTACAAATGTGGCCAATCGGGTCATTTTAGGAATGAATGCCCAAAGAATAAAGCAAAAACCAACGCGCGCCGTTGAACTTACAACATCGACACCTAGGATGCCCGAGACGATGATGGACTAGTCACGGGTACGTTTCTTCACAACAAATCGTATATTTCATACTTATTCGATTCGAGTACCGTTAGACATTTTATAACCAAGGATTTGACTCGTGCTCTTTATATTCCACCTCTTTCCCCCAGATACTACTTAGACGATTTAAGTGACCGACGGAAAATATTGTGTGCCTATAAATTTTATCGGAGGATATGCGTTAAGAAATTGGACTCGACACCTATAGAACTAAGGAACTCAAAACCTATTCATTAAGGAGAAATTGTTGCCCTACATTTATGTATAGATTATTGTGAACTAAGTAACTTTCGGTTGGAAACCAATACTCTCTTCCTCGTATCCTTTACCTCATGATTATTTGCGTGGATCCCGTGTATTCCAAATCGACCTCCGTTCTGGTTATCATCAATTGGGGGTTAAGGGAGACGATGTCTCCTAAGCCATCTTCCGAACTCGCAACGTTAGTTGTAAGTCTCTCTTAGTACCGTCGATTTATTTAGGACTCCGTCCGTATTCATGAACCTCCTAAACCACGTATGCAAACTTATCTAGACAAATCTGTTATCGTATTTATAGATGACATCTTAACTTATTCAACTAAGTTCAATTTTCTAGACTATGATGTTAATGGTCAAGGCATTACAATCAATCTCGAAATCAAGCCACATGTAATCAGGGAACTCTCCCAACTCAGACTTGTATTCGTAAAAAAAAAAAAAAAAAAAAAAAAAAAAAAAAAAAAAAAATTTAGATCTCACCGGTTCTTACCGAAGATTCATTTCTGACTTTTCTCGTGTTACACGACTTTTAAACTCGTTAACTCACTAAGGAAAACTTTAAACCTCTCCGTGTTCGCACCTTGAGCCTGATTCTTCACACCAACATTTCTAGTTAAAAATCGTATAGCAACAGATGGAACTCAAACATGGAAAATATTTCTACTTGAACGCCGAAAGGCATACTCTCTCGACTCAAAAATCAACATAACTAAAATTCGTTATTTTGCACGAAGAATTCGAATACTAAACTGTAGATCCGATCAATATTCTCGTCATCACGTACCACACTACATACCTCTGTTATTTCACCGTTACCGTCTGATATTACTGGAAATTAAGATAACACACAATCCAACGATACTTCACTCTTCTTTGACTTAACGCCCTTGTGTTTCTGATAATCGGCCAACTATTATTCAACCCCGAACTATACAACTACGTGTACTATCTCGTTTCTCTTTCAGACTTCAACTTTTGACAACTAGAGGCACGTTATGGCAACCTCGAGATGCAAGCTCATCCTATTCTAAGTCCTCATTTCACTCCTATCCTCATCGCTCGCATTTCCGTTAAGGAAACTCCTTGTAACATTTCTCCATGGATAGAGAAACTCCTCATATTACATTAGTATTCGCCACGAGGGTGAATAGTCCTAACGAACATTTTTCGAACCCTAACTGACTTGTTCAAACATATCTTAAGAAATTCTATTCCAACACGGTGTATCTTCGTCATTTATCCTGTATCGAAATACTCGTTTCACCTCTAGTTTTACAAGAAACCTTGGAGACCCGCTTAGACATGAGTACCGCGTACCACCCACAAACAGACGAACCGAACAAACGAACGATTTACGTCTTCGAAAGACATGTTTCAAACTTGCATGGTCGCTTTTAGTAGATCCCTCTTACAACAGTAGTTACCACTCGTGTGTTCACACGCACTTTCCGAAACCCTATATGACCGCTAATGTCATACCCCTATTCGTTGGACCAAAGCATGTGGCAAACAAAACACCGAATCTTAACTCATCCAAGAAACAACAATTGAGATAATCCAAGTCCGAGAAGGGCTCGAGACGACCCGTAGTCGCCCAAAAGAGTCATACCAAACTTAGATGAAAACCTCACAAATCCCAGTGTGTAACCGTGTAATATTGAGAAACCGCACCTTGGAAAGGTGTAATCCATTTTGGGAAATCGAGAAAGGCTATATCCGCAATATCGAACCTTTTGAAACCTTGGGGCGTATTGGAACCGCTTCCTATCGTTTAGAACTTCCGACTCAATTAAGTTTCCGTTTACCCTACATTTCGTGTAACAAACTTAGAAACGTGTCCTGCGGAACAGGAACGTGCAATCCTTCTAGATGCACCAACTATTGATGACAAACTCCTCCTCATAGGAAAAACCGGCTAAACTTGTGGATCGTAAAACCAAGCCCTAATACAACATAACACCCCGACTATCCGGATTCGTGGAATGTCCAAGAAAGTACCTTCACTCATTCGTAGAGTTACTACTCTAAGTCTCGAGTAAGAGATATCGACTACTACTTCCAACTAAATTTCGGGACGAAATTTCTTTTGAGGTGTGGATAATGTAACATCCCGCATTTTTCCGTTAAATTATTTTTTAACGCCGTCTTTTTCTTTTTAGATAATATTCCTCGTATCTAGATTCGTAACCTCCGTTAGCTAACATTCTAAATATTCTCGTTATCGGATTTTAATACGCGTTTTAAAATATTCCGTTTAGGTATTTTCCGCACCCGACTACAAACTCGAGGGACTAAAATTGACACGGGGCAAACTAGTTGACTAGGTCACCTAGTCCACCCCAATCACCACCATTCAACCATCTCCCTCTCTCTCTCTTTCTCTCTAGCAAGAACACACCCAATTTCCAAATTCATTCAATCATTATCTAAATCCGATTGGAGAAGCAAACATCAAAACAAATTACATTTTCGTGATCCTCTCTTCATCCTCTACATTTTGATACCAATATCCTCAAGTTTGGGTAACATTTCTAAAACTCTAGATTTCTCTAAATTCGTGTTTTTGACTTGAAATGTTGTTAATTAGTGTCTATGGCTCATTGTGATGTCGTGTATGTAATTTGTATGCTCGATTCGTTGTTTTTGGTGTAACTAGTTCAATATGAAAATTGATTGCTAAATCCTTGATTTTGGATGATCAAATGTTGTTAGATTGTTAAAGTGCATGTTTTAAAAGTGTTACTAGTATCATTAGCTTCGTTTTGATGTATAGGTTGATTAAGGAAACTCCAAGAACATGATTAATGATTTTGTGAACTTGGATTAGGGTTTGATGAGCTTTACATGAACTTTTGATGCGTCAAATGCTATGAGATATTGTTGTTAAGTGTTTTGTTGCAATGTGTGTTTGATTACCTTCGAAACGGCATAACATACATGTAAATTGGTTGCCCGAATCATAAAATGCATTTTTGGAACTTGAACTTTGATTATGAATGTTTAATTACGGTTTTTGGTTGTTGTAAGTGGAAGTTTGATTGATGAAATGTGCTTAGTTGTATTCCTCGTCAAAATACCTTTCCAACGATATATGATAGGCATTATAAGTGTTTGCGGGTCAAGAGTTGGGTTGGAAAAGGTTTTGGTTCGTGCATACTTTGAAAAACTGACCAGAATTCTCTGCCCAGATGGTGGCGCGGCGCGCCCCATCCCCGCGCGGCGCGCGGATTGGCCTGGTCAGATTCTGACCTCTTTGTCCCATTTCACGTGAAATGTTTGACTAGCTACCGACCTCCGATTCACATGAAACTTGTTCTAATATACTTGTATATGAATAATTAGCATAGAAAAATAGTCCGGGACCCGACCCGAACATGTTGACTTTTTCGTTGACTTTGACCCGACCAAGTTTGACTTTTTGTCAAACTTAACCAAATACTTATGCAACCTTTCTAACATGATTAATTACTTGTAACTTGCATGAAACTTGACTAGTTGATTCACATGTTACTATAATCGAGTCGTAACGAGCCATAGGACTAATTGAACATCTTTGACCGTTTGTGCTTACCGATATTGATATAACCTATATGTTTAGGTCAAGACTAGCTTTGTCTTTGCACGCGTTTACTTGTTGAAGTACTTTATTAACTCTCGCGCTCAAGGTGAGATCATAGTCCCACCTTTTCAACAACTTTTATACTTTTAAATCGTGGGCTGAGAAAACATATACTTTGTTACATCTTGTACTACTTACTTTTATGTTTTGAACACAAGTGTGAAAACAAACATTCCACGTGCGAGTTAGAACAAAAATGCCTCAATTCGATTATCATTAGTTACACTTGCAGGGTGTAAGCGAGAACTTATATTGTGTGGCCATACGGGTTTAACAAACCCTCATTCGGACGGTTCGCTACCGTTATGCGGATGAAATATATTTTTGTGTTTTAGTGTGGGTTCTAGCACTGTGTGATGGGGTAACGTTGGTTAAGTTTTGATAATTGAGTGCTCGCGTATAACAACACTTTTGGAATGCAAATGATTTGGATAATCTACGTTATGGAAATACAAAATCTTGTGGTTCAAAAACAACGTTTAATACTTACTAAACCTATGATTTCACCAACGTTTTCGTTGACAGATTCTTCTATGTTTTCTCAGGTTTTGAATGCTTAGTGATACATGCTTCCGCACTCTTTTGATACTTGCTTGGATGTCGAGTATACATGCATTTTGGAGCATCTTTTGGAACTTATTTAAACTGTGTCGCATAGTTTTCATTTGTACTTATAACGTTGTAACTTAACTTGTGGTCAATTACCTTTGTAAACTTTGAAACAATCTTTACACTTGAATGGATGCGACATATTTTGGGTCAAACGTCTGTTTTAAAGACTTATGACCAGGTAATGGGACCTACGTAGTCGACGCCGTCACTTGACGATTTGTCGGGGTCGCTACAAGTGGTATCAGAGCTTTGGTTGTAGGGATTTAGAGTTCATTTGTGTCCACCCCGAGTCATAGGGTACATAGGTGAATCTAGACTACAACCGGCATATAGACTGAAGTAGGAATTACTTGACTATTTGTGCATTTATACTCGAACTCTTCTATCATATCTAACTCGTATTCGATCTTGATCTTACGTTAATAAATTTTGTTGACGCGCCACCTTGACTTTATGAAGTAATGTTAAATGCACATGAGAATCAGGGTAATATAATTTCCGGGATTATATTACGGTGATTCACATGGACGTTCCGACATTATGACATAAAGAATTTAAGGCAAGTCAAAGATAATTTTCTCTTTATCTTTATTCCATATCGCGGTTAGTATTATTTAGAATACTAACCAACGATATTCTTGTGTCATGAAGGAACAATGGCTCGTCGACGCGCTCCTCCCGAAACTCCCGAACAAGCCCTCCAACGTATGATAGCCACCGCCATAGGTGCGGCTATGGCTAGTATCTCCTCCGACATCAATAACAACCACAACCACAACAACCATGGAACCGGTAATTCAAACGAGGGTTGCTCCTACAAAACTTTCATGGGGTGCAAACCTCACACCTTCGATGGGACCGGAGGACCTGTTGTGCTCACCCGATGGTTTGAGCAAACAGAAGCCGTTTTTAGCATAAGCGGTTGTCGGGACCAAGACAAAGTCAAATATTCCACCCACACTTTTGCCGGTATCGCCCTCACATGGTGGAATACGTATGTGCTGTCGGTGGGTATCGATGAAGCTCACACTCTCTCATGGGCCGACTTAAAGAAAAAGATGATCACCGAATACTTCCCGCGCGAAGAGACCCGTAAGCTCGAACACGAACTAAGAACTTTAAAAGCGGTCGGGAATGACCTAAAGGCATATAATCAACGATTTTCTGAGCTATCCTTGATGTGCCCAAACCTCGTGACCCCCGAACCTCTAAGGGTTGAACTTTACATGGATGGTCTTCCCAAGAGCATCAAACAAGGAGTAATGTCATCCAAACCCAGTAATCACCAAGAGGCCCTGAATATGGCCCGTCAATTGATCGAAACGGTAGACGAGATTGAAGTGCCGGCACCTAAAGCCGAGGATGAGTCGGGTGACAACAAAAGAAAACGGGAAGCCCCCCAATCGAGCAACTACAACAACAACTTTGCCAAGGAACCTCTCACCCCCGTCGGCAAGAAAAGTTATGCCGGGACACGACCTTTTTGCAACAAATGCCACAAGCATCATTTTGGTGAATGTGGCAAGCTAATTTGCCATCGGTGCCAAGGTAGTGGTCATATTGCCAAGTATTGTGGAAGTACCGCCCCCGTCACTCAAAAGGGGCCCGACGCACCAAAGCCGAGTATTTGCTACAAATGTGGCCAATCGGGTCATTTTAGGAATGAATGCCCAAAGAATAAAGCAAAAACCAACGCGCGCCGTTGAACTTACAACATCGACACCTAGGATGCCCGAGACGATGATGGACTAGTCACGGGTACGTTTCTTCACAACAAATCGTATATTTCATACTTATTCGATTCGAGTACCGTTAGACGTTTTATAACCAAGGATTTGACTCGTGCTCTTTATATTCCACCTCTTTCCCCCAGATACTACTTAGACGATTTAAGTGACCGACGGAAAATATTGTGTGCCTATAAATTTTATCGGAGGATATGCGTTAAGAAATTGGACTCGACACCTGTAGAACTAAGGAACTCAAAACCTATTCATTAAGGAGAAATTGTTGCCCTACATTTATGTATAGATTATTGTGAACTAAGTAACTTTCGGTTGGAAACCAATACTCTCTTCCTCGTATCCTTTACCTCATGATTATTTGCGTGGATCCCGTGTATTCCAAATCGACCTCCGTTCTGGTTATCATCAATTGGGGGTTAAGGGAGACGATGTCTCCTAAGC
Organism: Rutidosis leptorrhynchoides; assembly: GCF_046630445.1. Taxonomy (NCBI): domain Eukaryota; kingdom Viridiplantae; phylum Streptophyta; class Magnoliopsida; order Asterales; family Asteraceae; genus Rutidosis; species Rutidosis leptorrhynchoides. The sequence goes on from NC_092343.1 coordinate 37,687,843, forward strand.
CATCTTCCGAACTCGCAACGTTAGTTGTAAGTCTCTCTTAGTACCGTCGATTTATTTAGGACTCCGTCCGTATTCATGAACCTCCTAAACCACGTATGCAAACTTATCTAGACAAATCTGTTATCGTATTTATAGATGACATCTTAACTTATTCAACTAAGTTCAATTTTCTAGACTATGATGTTAATGGTCAAGGCATTACAATCAATCTCGAAATCAAGCCACATGTAATCAGGGAACTCTCCCAACTCAGACTTGTATTCGTAAAAAAAAAAAAAAAAAAAAAAAAAAAAAAAAAAAAAAAATTTAGATCTCACCGGTTCTTACCGAAGATTCATTTCTGACTTTTCTCGTGTTACACGACTTTTAAACTCGTTAACTCACTAAGGAAAACTTTAAACCTCTCCGTGTTCGCACCTTGAGCCTGATTCTTCACACCAACATTTCTAGTTAAAAATCGTATAGCAACAGATGGAACTCAAACATGGAAAATATTTCTACTTGAACGCCGAAAGGCATACTCTCTCGACTCAAAAATCAACATAACTAAAATTCGTTATTTTGCACGAAGAATTCGAATACTAAACTGTAGATCCGATCAATATTCTCGTCATCACGTACCACACTACATACCTCTGTTATTTCACCGTTACCGTCTGATATTACTGGAAATTAAGATAACACACAATCCAACGATACTTCACTCTTCTTTGACTTAACGCCCTTGTGTTTCTGATAATCGGCCAACTATTATTCAACCCCGAACTATACAACTACGTGTACTATCTCGTTTCTCTTTCAGACTTCAACTTTTGACAACTAGAGGCACGTTATGGCAACCTCGAGATGCAAGCTCATCCTATTCTAAGTCCTCATTTCACTCCTATCCTCATCGCTCGCATTTCCGTTAAGGAAACTCCTTGTAACATTTCTCCATGGATAGAGAAACTCCTCATATTACATTAGTATTCGCCACGAGGGTGAATAGTCCTAACGAACATTTTTCGAACCCTAACTGACTTGTTCAAACATATCTTAAGAAATTCTATTCCAACACGGTGTATCTTCGTCATTTATCCTGTATCGAAATACTCGTTTCACCTCTAGTTTTACAAGAAACCTTGGAGACCCGCTTAGACATGAGTACCGCGTACCACCCACAAACAGACGAACCGAACAAACGAACGATTTACGTCTTCGAAAGACATGTTTCAAACTTGCATGGTCGCTTTTAGTAGATCCCTCTTACAACAGTAGTTACCACTCGTGTGTTCACACGCACTTTCCGAAACCCTATATGACCGCTAATGTCATACCCCTATTCGTTGGACCAAAGCATGTGGCAAACAAAACACCGAATCTTAACTCATCCAAGAAACAACAATTGAGATAATCCAAGTCCGAGAAGGGCTCGAGACGACCCGTAGTCGCCCAAAAGAGTCATACCAAACTTAGATGAAAACCTCACAAATCCCAGTGTGTAACCGTGTAATATTGAGAAACCGCACCTTGGAAAGGTGTAATCCATTTTGGGAAATCGAGAAAGGCTATATCCGCAATATCGAACCTTTTGAAACCTTGGGGCGTATTGGAACCGCTTCCTATCGTTTAGAACTTCCGACTCAATTAAGTTTCCGTTTACCCTACATTTCGTGTAACAAACTTAGAAACGTGTCCTGCGGAACAGGAACGTGCAATCCTTCTAGATGCACCAACTATTGATGACAAACTCCTCCTCATAGGAAAAACCGGCTAAACTTGTGGATCGTAAAACCAAGCCCTAATACAACATAACACCCCGACTATCCGGATTCGTGGAATGTCCAAGAAAGTACCTTCACTCATTCGTAGAGTTACTACTCTAAGTCTCGAGTAAGAGATATCGACTACTACTTCCAACTAAATTTCGGGACGAAATTTCTTTTGAGGTGTGGATAATGTAACATCCCGCATTTTTCCGTTAAATTATTTTTTAACGCCGTCTTTTTCTTTTTAGATAATATTCCTCGTATCTAGATTCGTAACCTCCGTTAGCTAACATTCTAAATATTCTCGTTATCGGATTTTAATACGCGTTTTAAAATATTCCGTTTAGGTATTTTCCGCACCCGACTACAAACTCGAGGGACTAAAATTGACACGGGGCAAACTAGTTGACTAGGTCACCTAGTCCACCCCAATCACCACCATTCAACCATCTCCCTCTCTCTCTCTTTCTCTCTAGCAAGAACACACCCAATTTCCAAATTCATTCAATCATCATCTAAATCCGATTGGAGAAGCAAACATCAAAACAAATTACATTTTCGTGATCCTCTCTTCATCCTCTACATTTTGATACCAATATCCTCAAGTTTGGGTAACATTTCTAAAACTCTAGATTTCTCTAAATTCGTGTTTTTGACTTGAAATGTTGTTAATTAGTGTCTATGGCTCATTGTGATGTCGTGTATGTAATTTGTATGCTCGATTCGTTGTTTTTGGTGTAACTAGTTCAATATGAAAATTGATTGCTAAATCCTTGATTTTGGATGATCAAATGTTGTTAGATTGTTAAAGTGCATGTTTTAAAAGTGTTACTAGTATCATTAGCTTCGTTTTGATGTATAGGTTGATTAAGGAAACTCCAAGAACATGATTAATGATTTTGTGAACTTGGATTAGGGTTTGATGAGCTTTACATGAACTTTTGATGCGTCAAATGCTATGAGATATTGTTGTTAAGTGTTTTGTTGCAATGTGTGTTTGATTACCTTCGAAACGGCATAACATACATGTAAATTGGTTGCCCGAATCATAAAATGCATTTTTGGAACTTGAACTTTGATTATGAATGTTTAATTACGGTTTTTGGTTGTTGTAAGTGGAAGTTTGATTGATGAAATGTGCTTAGTTGTATTCCTCGTCAAAATACCTTTCCAACGATATATGATAGGCATTATAAGTGTTTGCGGGTCAAGAGTTGGGTTGGAAAAGGTTTTGGTTCGTGCATACTTTGAAAAACTGACCAGAATTCTCTGCCCAGATGGTGGCGCGGCGCGCCCCATCCCCGCGCGGCGCGCGGATTGGCCTGGTCAGATTCTGACCTCTTTGTCCCATTTCACGTGAAATGTTTGACTAGCTACCGACCTCCGATTCACATGAAACTTGTTCTAATATACTTGTATATGAATAATTAGCATAGAAAAATAGTCCGGGACCCGACCCGAACATGTTGACTTTTTCGTTGACTTTGACCCGACCAAGTTTGACTTTTTGTCAAACTTAACCAAATACTTATGCAACCTTTCTAACATGATTAATTACTTGTAACTTGCATGAAACTTGACTAGTTGATTCACATGTTACTATAATCGAGTCGTAACGAGCCATAGGACTAATTGAACATCTTTGACCGTTTGTGCTTACCGATATTGATATAACCTATATGTTTAGGTCAAGACTAGCTTTGTCTTTGCACGCGTTTACTTGTTGAAGTACTTTATTAACTCTCGCGCTCAAGGTGAGATCATAGTCCCACCTTTTCAACAACTTTTATACTTTTAAATCGTGGGCTGAGAAAACATATACTTTGTTACATCTTGTACTACTTACTTTTATGTTTTGAACACAAGTGTGAAAACAAACATTCCACGTGCGAGTTAGAACAAAAATGCCTCAATTCGATTATCATTAGTTACACTTGCAGGGTGTAAGCGAGAACTTATATTGTGTGGCCATACGGGTTTAACAAACCCTCATTCGGACGGTTCGCTACCGTTATGCGGATGAAATATATTTTTGTGTTTTAGTGTGGGTTCTAGCACTGTGTGATGGGGTAACGTTGGTTAAGTTTTGATAATTGAGTGCTCGCGTATAACAACACTTTTGGAATGCAAATGATTTGGATAATCTACGTTATGGAAATACAAAATCTTGTGGTTCAAAAACAACGTTTAATACTTACTAAACCTATGATTTCACCAACGTTTTCGTTGACAGATTCTTCTATGTTTTCTCAGGTTTTGAATGCTTAGTGATACATGCTTCCGCACTCTTTTGATACTTGCTTGGATGTCGAGTATACATGCATTTTGGAGCATCTTTTGGAACTTATTTAAACTGTGTCACATAGTTTTCATTTGTACTTATAACGTTGTAACTTAACTTGTGGTCAATTACCTTTGTAAACTTTGAAACAATCTTTACACTTGAATGGATGCGACATATTTTGGGTCAAACGTCTGTTTTAAAGACTTATGACCAGGTAATGGGACCTACGTAGTCGACGCCGTCACTTGACGATTTGTCGGGGTCGCTACACAAAGAATCATCATCTAAATTCAAGCTAGCGGATTTCTTGCAAAACAAATTACATATTTGGAATCCTTGCAACTTCCTCTTCGATTCCATACAGATTTCATTACATTTGGGTAACTTTCTAAAATCACTAGATTTTGTGTTCTTGATGTTTTTAACTTATAAAGTTGTTAATTAGTGTCTATGGCTCAAGTCTAACATGAATATATGATTTATATGTTCGATTTTGTTATTTGAAGTAACTAGCATGAACATAAACTTTGGTGTGTTTGATTTAGTGATTTGGTTGTTTGAATGATGTTAAATGTTATAAATGCATGTATTAAATGTGTTCCTAACATCACTAGCTTCAATTTGATGTGTAGGTTGCTTGAGAAAACTCCATAAACTTGATTAGTGATTTTGGTAAATTTGGGTTAGGGTTTGATAAGCTTGAAATGAACATTTATTGCATTGAATGCCATGAATTATTGTTAGTAAGTAGTTAGTTGTATTGTATGCTCGATTACCTACAAAACGGCGTGTTGTATGTATGCATTAAATGCCCGAATCATAAATGTGCACTTATCAAATTTGAGTATTAAATGTGTGCATTAAGTGATCATTTATTTTGGAAAGCCGATTGTTACAAATAACGTTTTTGGTTGGTGAAATGTATTTAGTTGTGTTCTTTGTCAAATTAGCTTTCCAACGATATAAAATGCGTGTCGTAAGAGTTTACGGTTTGTGATTTATGTGAAAATGAAGTTTGATTTGAGACTTGGACAATTGAGACTGACCAGGTACCAGCAACCGTTGATCGCTGCGGCGCGGCCACCCTGGGTCGCGGCGCAACATATAACGTGTCCAGGTTCTGACCTCCTTGGTCAAAATAAGAATAATGTTTGGCACACTATGGACCTCCGATTCACATGAGACTTGTTCTAACATGCTTATATATGAATAAAAACCTCAGAAAAATAGTTCGGGACCCGACCCGAACGTGTTGACTTTTTCGTTGACTTTGACCGACCAAAGTTTGACTTTTTGTCAAACTTAACCAAATGATTATGCAACCTTCCTAACTTGTTTATATACTTGTATCTTGCATGAAACTTGACAATTTGATTCACATGCTACATAATCGAGTCGTAACGAGCCATAGGACTAATTGAACATCTTTGACCTATCGTGTTTACCGTTATTGATACGACCTATTTGTTTAGGTCAAGACTAGCATTATCCTTCGCACACGTTACTTTGTGAAGTACTTTTCATACGTGCACTCAAGGTGAGATCATAGTCCCACCTTTCAAACAACTTTTATGCTTTAAACTATGGGATGGGAAACATATACGTATCATACTTTTACACTTGAACACAAGTACGAAAACGAACATTCCACGTACGGGTTTGAACGAAAATCCTCAATTCAATTATCATTAGTTACACTTGCAGGGTGTAAACGTGAACTTATATTATGTGATCACATGGGCTTGACGAGCCACATTCGGACGGTTAGCTACCGTTAGCGGATGAAATATATTTTCGGGTCTAGTGTATGTTCTAACACTACGCAAAAGGTGCAAAACAGTTAAGTTTGATAATTGGGTGCCCACGAAACAATTAACAACTTTGGAATGCAAATGATTTTGATAATCATATTATATTAAATCTTGTGGTTCAAATGCAACGTTTACTAAAACACCTATGATTTCACCAACGTTTTCGTTGACAGTTTTCTATATGTTTTCTCAGGTCCTTGAACGCTACTTGATACATGCTTTCCGCACTCTTTTTGATACTTGCTTGGATGTCGAGTATACATGCATAGTTGGAGCGTCTTTTGACTACTTTAAATTGTGTCGCAAGGGTTTCATTCGTACGTTAAACATTGTAATGTAACTAGTCTTTGAACTACATTTGTAAACTTGAAACATCCTTTTACTTATGAAATGAATGCGACATATTTTGGTCAAATGTCATGTTAAAGACTTATGACCACGTAACGGGACCTAAGTAGTCGGCGCCATCAAACATGATTTGGTCGGGTCGCTACAGATGGTATCAGAGCGTTGGTTGTAGGGATTTAGAGTCCATTGGTGTCGACCCCGAGTCATAGGGTACATTGGTGAGTCTAGACTACAACCGGCATATAGACTTGAAGTAGGGATTACTTGACTGCTTGTGCATTATACTCGAACTCGTCTATCATATCTAATTGATGTGGTAGCGTGGGGGTACGTGATAGTACTATATTTTACTACGAAATACGTTACAATTTACACAAGTTTTAATTATTTATTTACAAATGGGATATACCTAAACCTTGCTACAACACTATAGGCAGTGTACCTAATCGTAGAGTAGTATAGTTTTTAGTAAGTCCGGTTCGTTCCACAGGGAGCGGGCTTATTGCACACTATATTTTTAAACAACTATATTTGTACAAAATATATATAATTATATATAATAATATATAAAAGGGGGTTTACCGTTTAATGACCGGTTTGTCGATTTATATTTTAAGCGAAGCGTATAGTAAATGACGATATTTAAATAACAATATAAAATAAATAACAATAATTAAAATGACAATAAATAAAAGTACGAAGAAATATGAAATAAAATATATTATGCTTATTTAAACTTCCGTAACCATGATGTTTGACGTTTTGATTTTAATTTATTGTCCTGGGTTAATTGTCCTTTGTCCTGGATGTATTTGAAACCTATCTGGTTTTTGTCCATAATAGTTCATCGGTCATAATTATAAACTGCTCGGCAAATTTAACCTTATACCCGAAGTCAAATATTCCAACTAACTGGGGATTCGAACTGTAACAAGGTCTTAATACTTTGCTTAATGAATACACCAGGTTATCGACTGTGTGTAAACCAAGGTTTTAATACTTTGTTAACAATTACACCAATTACCCTTGAATGTAATCCACCCCTGTTTTAATGAGTCCATTGACTATTAATCCATCCCCGTGTCCGGTCAAATGAACAATTATTAGTATTTATAGATATCCCGCCCATCGTGTCTGATCGAGCGTATGTGGTTATTTATATCTACGTCAAATTGTAAATCTCTATATTAATTTAATGAGGTATCATTTAGTTAATATAAATCCCATTAATAGCCCATAGTCTAATTTCCACAAGTGTCGTTCTTTTGTCCAAACCCCAATTATGGTACAAAGCCCAATAACCCCATCTTTAATATTTAGCCCAACATCATAATTACTTCGGCTCAAATAAGCATAATAATAACTTAGTTACGAGACATTATTTTAAAAAGGAGAACATAACTTACATTGAGTATTTATCGCGTAGTGTTACACGGACAGAATTTCGACTTCAAAAACCCATAAAATAACCTTTACATAACCCAAACTAATCTAATATAAAACTAACCTATACTATATATATATATATATATATATATATATATATATATATATATATATATATATATTTATTTATTATATATTACAGAGTATTATTATTATTATGTATATATATATATTTTTTAAAACTGCAGAAGCTCGTGGCCTTTTATAGGCATTTTGGAATCTGGCTGCTCTGCGAGTCGTGGAGTTTTTGGCATTCAAACTCCGCGAGTCGTGGAGTTTGATTTTTCAGCTCACAATTTTTGGATCTTAGCTTGTCGACGTAATTAAATAATAATATAATATATAAATAATTTTAAGAATTATTTAAATATTATATTTTATTTATGTGCATAGTTGACTTGTAATTTTTGCACCGTTGCATCGCGCGTTGAGAGTTGACTCATGTCCCGGTTCCGAATTTTCGAACGTCCTTTCGTATAATTTAATATCTTGTACTTTGCGTTCCGCAACTTGTACTTTTGTCATTTTTAGACGTTTCTTATCAATAAATTGAACCACTTGGATTGTATCTTGTACATTTGAGCTTTTTGGTCATTTGCATCTTCAAATCGTCGTTTTCGCCCTTTGTCTTCACACTTATTTATTTAAACAATTACAATGAAAATATAATACAATTACATATGAAAACCTATTATTTAGGAGGGATATTGCTATGAAATATATGTTCCTTTTTAACCTTATCACTAATTCTTATTCAATCTTAATCTCACGTTACTTGATTTAATTGATGCGCCACCTTGACTATATGAATTAGTGTCGAATGCACATATGAATTAGGGTAATATAATTTCCGGGATTATATTACGGTGACTCATATGAACATTCCGACATTATGACATAAAGAATTTAAGGCGAGTCAAGGAAAATTTCTCTCTATCCTTATTCCATATCATGGTTAGTATTATTAAGAATACTAATCAACGGTATTCTTGTGTTTTGAAGGAACAATGCCTCCTCGTCGTGTGCCACGCCACGAGACACCCGAACAAGCTCTACAACGAATGGTAGCCACCGCCGTAGAGGCGGCCATGGCCGATCACTCCACCAACAACAATAACAATAACAACAACAACAATCAAGGGGCCGGTAACTCAAGCGAAGGGTGCTCCTACAAAGCCTTCATGGGGTGCAAACCTCACACTTTTGATGAAACCGGGGGACCGGTTGTACTCACTCGATGGTTTGAACAAACGAAAGCCTTTTTTAGCATAAGCGGTTGTCGAGACCAAGATAAAGTCAAATATTCCACCCACACCTTTGCCGGTATCGCCCTCACGTGGTGGAACACGTATGTACAATCTGTGGGTACCGACGAAGCTCACGCCCTCTCTTAGGTCGATTTAAGGGAAAGGATGATCGTCAAATTTTTCCCTCGTGAAGAAACCCGAAAGCTCGAACAAGAGCTAAGAACTTTAAAGGCGGTCGGAAACGATCTCAAGGCCTACAATCAACGATACGCCGAGCTATCCTTGATGTGTCCCAACCTCGTGAACCCCAAATCTCAAAGGGTTGAACTCTATATGGATGGTCTTCCAAAGAGCATCAAACAAGGAGTGATGTCATCCAAACCCGCTAACCTACAACAAGCTTTGAACATGGCCCGCCAATTGATCGAAACGGTTGACGAAATTGTAGTTCCGGCACTTAAGGCCGAGGATAAATCGGGCGGTAACAAAAGAAAATGGGAAGCCCCCCCAATCAAGCAACAACTACAACAACAACTTCACCAAAAAGCCTTTCACCTCCGACGCCAAGAAAAGTTATGGCGAAAATAAACCCTTTTACAACAAATGCCACAAACACCACTATGGTGAATGTAGCAATCTATTTTGCCACCGGTGCCAAAGGGGTGGTCATGTGGCCAACGATTATAGAAGTGCCGCCCCCGTCGCTCAAAAGGTGCCCAATGCACCAAAAGCGGGTACTTGTTATGAATGTGGCCAAACGGGTCATTTTAGAAATGCATGTCTGAAGAAGAAAGCCAACACCAACACACGCGGACGAGCTTTCAACATCAATACCGAAGAAGCCCGAGATGACAATGAATTAGTCACGGGTACGTTTCTCCTCAACAACACTTATGTTACTTGTTTATTCGATTCGGGTGCCGATAAGAGTTTTGTATCCAAGACTTTGACTCATTCTTTTAGCACTCCACCACTTCCACTAGATACCACTTATACCATTGAAGTGGCCAACGGGAAACTATTGAGTGCCGACACATATTACCGGGGGTTTACGTTAAACATTTTGGGTAATGAGTTTGAAATTGACTTGATACCTATGGAACTAGGAAGCTTCGATGTAATAATCGGCATGAATTGGCTAGCCAAAATGAAGTCTCACATCCTTTGTGATCTTAACGCAATCCGAATTCCTATCGAGAATGGTGAACCTTTGATCGTCTATGACGATAAGAGTTGCACCGGACTCAACCTCGTTTCATGCATTAAAGTTAGAAAACTACTCCGTAAGGGTTGTTTTGCGATCCTTGATCACGTTAAGAATGGTCGAGTCCGATGAGAAGCACATCGATGATGTGCCAATTGTTAGTGACTATTCCGATGTATTTCCCGACGAATTTCCGGGTCTTCCACCTCATCGACCAGTTGAATTCCAAATCGATCTTATTCCGGGAGCCGCACCTGTAGCACGTGCACCATATAGACTCGCTCCATCCGAAATGCAAGAATTGCAAAGTCAAATCCAAGAACTACTTGATCTTGGTTTTATCCAACCTAGCTATTCACCTTGGGGCGCTCCGATTTTGTTTGTTAAAAAGAAAGATGGATCCCTACGAATGTGCATTGATTATCGTGAACTAAACAAACTGACGGTTAAGAACCGATATCCTCTTCCTCGCATCGATGACCTCTTTGATCAACTACAAGGGTCTTGTGTATATTCGAAAATCAATCTCCGCTCGGGTTATCATCAATTAAGGGTTAAGGGGGAAGATGTCTCCAAAACCGCTTTCCGAACTCGTTATGGTAGTTATGAATTCCTTGTCATGCCATTTGGTCTCACTAACGCACCGGCGGTGTTCATGGATCTTATGAACCGCGTGTGCAAACCGTATCTTGACAAATTCGTTATCGTGTTCATCGATGATATTTTGGTTTATTCTAAAAGCGAAGAAGAACACGAGGAACACCTCCGACTTGTGCTTGAACTTTTAAGACAAGAACGACTCTATGCCAAATTCTCCAAGTGTGAATTTTGGTTGAAGGAAGTTCAATTTCTTGGTCATGTTGTAAGTGATCAAGGTATTAAAGTCGATCCATCAAAAATCGAAGCCATTAGTAAATGGGAGACTCCTACTACTCCTACTCACATTCGTCAATTCTTGGGTCTAGCCGGATACTATCGTAGATTCATCAAAGAGTTCTCTTTGGTTGCTCGTCCTCTAATCGCGTTAACTCATAAGGGAAGAAAATTCATTTGGGCAACCGAACATGAATCCGCATTCCAAATCTTGAAAACGAAGCTAACCACCGCTCCTATCTTGTCACTTCCCGAAGGCAATGATGACTTTGTTGTATATTGCGATGCCTCGAAACATGGTTTTGGGTGTGTATTGATGCAACGAACGAAAGTCATTGCTTATGCTTCTCGACAACTCAAAATTCATGAACAAAACTACACGACGCATGATCTCGAACTCGGAGCCGTTGTCTTTGCACTTAAAATGTGAAGACACTATCTTTATGGAACCAAGAGTACTATCTTTACAGATCACAAAAGTCTCCAACACATCTTCGATCAAAAGCAACTAAACATGAGACAACGAAGGTGGATTGAAACCTTAAACGATTACGATTGCGAGCTTCGTTACCATCCCGGAAAGGCAAATGTAGTAGCCGATGCCTTAAGTCAAAAAGAAAGAGCGGTGCCTCTTCGTGTCCGAGCCTTAAACATCACCATCCACACAAACCTTAATAGCCAAATTCGGGTAGCCCAAGATGAAACTCTCAAGGATGAAAACGTTTCACACGAGCTCTTGAACATTCTCGTCTCTCGATTCGAAACTAAGGAAACCGGACTCCGATATTTTGCCGGAAGGATTTGGGTGCCTAGTTATGGGGACCTACGAAGTCTTATTTTAGATGAAGCCCATAAGTCACGATACTCGATTCACCCCGGTGCCAATAAGATATACCACGACCTTAAACAACAATATTGGTGGCCGAACATCAAAATGGACGTAGCTACTTATGTTTCCAAGTGTTTGACATGTTCAAAAGTCAAAGCCGAACACCAAAGACCGTCCGAACTACTCCAACAACCTGAGATCCCACAATGGAAGTGGGAAAGGATAACGATGGATTTTATCACCAAACTACCAAAAACGACGGGCGGTTATGATACCATTTGGGTTATTGTTGACTGATGTGTGAAACGTGGTATATGAATTAATGTATGAAATTGTATGGAAAATACCGGTTTTAAAGATTACACACACTAACGGGCAGTGTACCCGATCGTGTAGTAGTATAGATAATGGTAAAATCCGTGTATCGTTCTAAGGACAGTTATATGTGCAAGTTAAGATTGTATAAACTAAATTGAGTTTTAACTAGATAAAATGAAATCAAACAAATACAAGATATTGGGTTGCCTTTTAACGATGGACAAATCAATAAACGAATAAGTTCAAAAGACAATATTTTTGGTATTTTAGATTTATAAAAATGAAAAGATAGTTTTTATATCAAATAAAACAAATATGCTCATCTATACTTTTTACCCTCGATGTTGATTGTTGTTTTAGGTTTAGGACCGGATTGATTGACTACACATGAGAACTAATTAATTGGTTTACCAAAAGTAGTCTTGCGCAAACACTCAAACGGGATTATACGACGCAAGTGATGTTCTTGTCATCTAAGACCTCCTATTTGTAATTAACTAATTCAACTAGTCTAAAGACTTGAATGATGATCATGCCAATGATGTGTTGATCATGATCCACTCCTATGTCAACTAATGGTTTAGCTTAGTTCATTCCCTTGGTCCGGTTAAATGCCCAATTCACTCAACCCAAGTAATCAATTTAGTATAGTAATAGGATCCCTATGAACGTCACTAGATAAGGCAAATTACTAACACTTATTAGTTATATGGAATCGAGTAGTGAAAATATGCATAACAGATTCTAGGGAAGTGATCGTTCTCCTAGACAACTACACATATCAATTAAGCTATCCGAAAGTATCTACAAGAGTTGTTCTTACATTCCTATAGAGATTAACCGTTTGAACGCAACTTACCCCTTTGGTCAAAGACGGGCAAACACTTGTCACTAGGTGTAAATCGATATACTAAATCAACAAGATGATGTTTCTTAGTTGAACAAGTATACTAACTAATCGAATCGAAAATACTAAACTTAACAAGAATGGTTCTTTTATTCAAACATCAAACTATCATGCATAAGAACAATCAATCAACAAAAGTAAACAATCAACATCTCGGTTATTTATCTAGACAAGCATAAAAAGAACTAGCTAACAACCATAATTAAAGACAATAACAAACTGGAAACAAAGATAGAATTCATTGAACTAACAAGAATCGACCTCTTGAAGCAATCTTGGATGATGATCCTCATGATTATTGATTCCGGATTGAAATGATGGATTAGGTGATCTTGGATTACTCCAAGGATCACCTTGAATCGTAACCTCTGCCTCTGAAAATGACTGTGTAGTGGTGTCTCAAGAATGAAGCTGGAAAGGGGTTTTAAAAGGCTGAACAGTAGCTGGAAAGTAGGGTGCGCCGAACGCACTATTTGGGGTGCGCTGAGCGCACTGTTCACCTACCACAATTCCACTTTACAGCTCGAGTTGCACGTCCAAATCTGCTTTACACGTCAGAGTGCGCGGAGAAAGTGCGCTGAGCACACTCCTTGGCGCACTATACTATTCATGCTTTTTGACTTGTTTTCGATCCCAGAATTCTCTGATCAAAATTTGGACGAGTGAGCTGAGCGCACTCCTTGGCACACTCTACTATTCATGCTTTTTGACTTGCTTTCGATCCCAGAATTCTCTGATTAAAATTTGGACGAGTGAGCTGAGCGCACTCCTTGGCGCACTCTACTATTCATCGACTTTTTGACTTGTTTTCGATCTCTGAGTAGTATCATACAAAATCTTCCATATTTATTCAATTACACAATGATTCTAACTATTTTACAATAAAATGGAATACAAACGAAAATACTATGTTTACACACGAAATAAACAACGATAGAACTTGATATTGCGACTAAAGATATGTCTAATTTGAGCAATATCAAATCCCCCACACTTAACTCTTGCTTGTCCTCAAGCAAGTCTTGTTTCAAAAATACTAATACAGAGCACAAAATAGAATACACACAAATTTATTGGAGAACACAATAATAGGAATCATACTCACACGATATAGTACACAAGTTTACACTAGTCACACGAAGTACACGAAACACACACGTTCTTTTGGAACACCAAACTCACGCTATATGAAACACATAATACACAAATGGAATACTCAGGCGTTGAGGTACACACACAATTTATGAATCACACGCACACATTTGGATTTTTGGGAGAAACGAACTTTGGTGAAAGTTCTTAAAAATTTGGATCCTTAGGGAAAAGTGGATCTTGAGAAAACGTTTTAAGTTTTTTTTTTTTTTTAAATGTCAATGCTAGTTTTAAACTAGACACGTTTTTCGGTTTTAACCTCAAATTCCGATTGAGGGTAACTGAAAACCGAAGTCTCAGTCGGCGATTAGCAAGCTATCCGCCCCCATGATTGTAGTATCATGGAACTCTTAACCGGGCGCCCCCTGACACGATATTAATATCGGTCTTTCATGACAATTTGTACATTTTAATTCAAGGGTTAAAACTGCGAAGACTAAGCTATCACGCGGGACAGATCCTGCTCCAACTTATATGCCGTAATCGGTTTTACACTGGACAGCTCCTTGGATTTACCCTATCAAGTTTATTTCAGGGTTTGAAAGTTCAAGACTTTCCCTTCCCACTGTACCTAATATCGTGAAATGATATTGGTATGAAATGACATAGTTTAGGAAGTTTGCTATATCAAGTAAGGCGACATTCAGAAGACTTTACTTCCTTCAAGGATGGACTGGATACATCCTTTAGTTTTAGTGACATTATTCTTCTTCCTTTCAAGCCAAAAGTATTTTAAACATTTTTCTTAGCAAAATTTGGTGATAGTAATTCGAAAAGATTGGTAAAATCCCCCACACATGACTTTTTCGTTAAGACTTTTATTTCAAAAAATTTTAAAATTTCCCATTAAATTACGAAAATGAGCCAAGTTGAATACTGTTTGAATACCCGCGAGAATTTGTACTATCCCCCGCACTTAAGATTAAGTAATGCCCTCATTACTTAAAATCAGTAAAATTTAAATTCGAGAGGGCAATAGTGAGAATTTTTTTCCGAAAAACCTAGGTTCAAAAACCAGAGATCGTGGAATATAGGTGAGCGATGGCGCATCCTTCAGTCCTTGATCTTCATCACACAAATTCTAATTTGATAGGTACCTTGCTGAATTTTAATGCTAGTGTCACTAAAACCTTGAAAAACATCGTGCACTTTTATTAACGCGTCATGCACTCGACTCGACCCCAGAATTTAATGCCCAGTGGGGTTAAACTCCCCCACACTTTATCGGACGAGAAGTAAAGTCAGTGGAAAAAGTTCCACGAATAAGAATAGTGAGCCAGTCATTTACACCTCGGGTGGTGTATATTATATGATATAAATCCTTTTTCAGTTTCCCGAAAAAGGATGACCTAACCCGAGGGTTAACACATGACTCCCCTCTAAGTGCGGTTTTCAGTAAAACTTTTATTCTTGTTGGTGGATCTTGGTCAAATGGGTCTTTATAGATTGTCTTCCCCAAATTGACATCCTCTGGAATAAACGTGGACCCGCTGTGAATCTCAACTATTGAGCGGGGCTCAATTTCCAGCTTCAATTCCTTTAATTCTTCAGTTGTAGGTTCATAACCATTAGCCATGAGAACGAGTAGCAAACCGTCTTCCTCCTTTACCACAATCTCATCTATATAACTAGAAGAGTAAGAATGTAACTCGGGGAAATCCTGTAAAAGCTCAAAAAGTGGATCTAAACGAGTACATTTTTCAACTATCAGATCGTCTTGCAAAATAGATTATGAAGTTATAAATTGTGGAGCTAGACTGGACTCTGTCACATTTGAATTTTCTTGAAACAAAATCAATGGTGAATAATGATCGGTAGCAAGTTGCAAAGTGGGTAGGGGACTCGAATGTTTTACGTTCGGATTCATGCAACATTGCAAAGACCCATAAAAACACGGGCAGAAACCTTCGACTATCATCCTCTTTTTCATAGACATGTTTTTAGTGTTAACCACAACTTCATTTTCTTCTTTCTCTTGGTACCCCTCGTTAACACTAGGAGATAAATATAATTCGATTAGTTTCCTCCGTTCTACTATCATTCTCTCACCCATTGTCATATTCCTGTGGTCAACCATTTTCCTGCAACTGACAAAAACTAGAAAAGAATAAAAGCACCGACACTAAACAGTGATAAAAAATAATAAAAAAAAATCTAAAGAAATAAAAAAATAATCACAACTTAGTAAACAATTCTTATCTTGACACAACTGTCCCTGGTAGCGGCGCCAAAAACTTGATGTGTGAAACGTGATATATGAATTAATGTATGAAATTGTATGGAAAATACCGGTTTTAAAGATTACACACACTAACGGGCAGTGTACCCGATCGTGTAGTAGTATAGATAATGGTAAAATCCGTGTATCGTTCTAAGGACAGTTATATGTGCAAGTTAAGATTGTATAAACTAAATTGAGTTTTAACTAGATAAAATGAAATCAAACAAATACAAGATATTGGGTTGCCTTTTAACGATGGACAAATCAATAAACGAATAAGTTCAAAAGACAATATTTTTGGTATTTTAGATTTATAAAAATGAAAAGATAGTTTTTATATCAAATAAAACAAATGTGCTCATCTAGACTTTTTACCCTCGATGTTGATTGTTGTTTTAGGTTTAGGACCGGATTGATTGACTACGCATGAGAACTAATTAATTGATTTACCAAGAGTAGTCTTGCGCAAACACTCAAACGGGATTACACGACGCAAGTGATGTTCTTGTCATCTAAGACCTCCTATTTGTAATTAACTAATTCAACTAGTCTAAAGACTTGAATGATGATCATGCCAATGATGTGTTGATCATGATCCACTCCTATGTCAACTAATGGTTTAGCTTAGTTCATTCCTTTGGTCCGGTTAAATGCCCAATGCACCCAACCCAAGTAATCAATTTAGTATAGTAATAGGATCCCTATGAACGTCACTAGATAAGGCAAATTACTAACACTTATTAGTTATATGGAATCGAGTAGTGAAAATATGCATAACAGATTCTAGGGAAGTGATCGTTCTCCTAGAAAACTACACATATCAATTAAGCTATCCGAAAGTATCTACAAGAGTCGTTATGACATTCCTATAGAGATTAACCGTTTGAACGCAACTTACCCCTTTTGGTCAATGACGGGCAAACACTTGTCACTAGGTGTAAATCGATATACTAAATCAACAAGATGATGTTTCTTAGTTGAACAAGTATACTAACTAATCGAATCGAAAAGACTAAACTTAACAAGAATGGTTCTTTTATTCAAACATCAAACTATCATGCATAAGAACAATCAATCAACAAAAGTAAACAATCAACATCTCGGTTATTTATCTAGACAAGCATAAAAAGAACTAGCTAACAACCATAATTAAAGACAATAACAAACTGGAAACAAAGATAGAATTCATTGAACTAACAAGAATCGACCTCTTGAAGCAATCTTGGATGATGATCCTCATGATTCTTGATTCCGGATTGAAATGATGGATTAGGTGATCTTGGATTACTCCAAGGAGCACCTTGAATCGTAACCTCTGCCTCTGAAAATGACTGTGTAGTGGTGTCTCAAGAATGAAGCTGGAAAGGGGTTTTAAAGGCTGAACAGTAGCTGGAAAGTAGGGTGCGCCGAGCGCACTATTTGGGGTGCGCTGAGCGCACTGTTCACCTACCACAATTCCACTTTACAGCTCGAGTTGCACGTTCAAATCTGCTTTACATGTCAGAGTGCGCGGAGAAAGTGCGCTGAGCGCACTCCTTGGCGCACTCTACTATTCATGCTTTTTGACTTGTTTTCGATCCCAGAATTCTCTGATCAAAATTTGGACGAGTGAGCTGAGCGCACTCCTTGGCTCACTCCTTGGCGCACTCTACTATTCATGCTTTTTGACTTGTTTTCGATCCCAGAATTCTCTGATTAAAATTTGGACGAGTGAGCTGAGCACACTCCTTGGCGCACTCCTTGGCGCACTCTACTATTCATCGACTTTTTGACTTGTTTTCGATCTCTGAGTAGTATCATCCAAAATCTTCCATATTTCTTCAATTACACAATGATTCTAACGATTTTACAATAAAATGGAATACAAACGAAAATACTATGTTTACACACGAAATAAACAACGATAGAACTTGATATTGCGACTAAAGATATGTCTAATTTGAGCAATATCATTGACCGTCTCACCAAATCCGCACACTTTCTCGCCATGAAGGAGACCGACAAAATGGAGAAACTTGCACAACTTTACATCAAGGAGATCGTAGCCCGACACGGTATACCTTTATCGATTATCTCCGACCGAGATGGCTGTTTTGTTTCTAGATTTTGGCGTACCTTGCAAGAAGCGTTGGGAACGCGTTTAGACATGAGCACCGCATATCATCCCCAAACCGATGGGCAAAGCGAACTCACAATTCAAACCTTGGAGGACATGTTACGAGCTTGCGTGGTTGATTTTGGAAAAGCTTGGGACAAGCACTTACCTTTCGCCGAGTTCTCTTACAACAATAGTTATCACGCGAGTATTAAAGCCGCACCTTTTGAAGCGCTATACGGCCGAAAATGTCGTTCACCTCTTTTTTGGGCCGAGGTAGGCGACGTGCAAATCACCGGACCCGAACTCATTCACGAAACCACCGAGAAGATCGTTCAAATCCGAGATAGGCTTCGGACGGCCCGGAGTCGTCAAAAGTGCTATACCGACAAAAGACGCAACGACCTTGAATTTCAAGTCGGTGTCCGCGTCATGTTAAAAGTCGCACCTTGGAAAGGTGTCATTCGTTTTGGAAAACGTGGGAAATTAAATCCGCGGTATATTGGTCCTTTTGAAATCTTGGAGCGTATTGGAACCGTTGCTTATCGTTTAGATCTTCCGCCCCAATTGAGCTCCGTTCATCCTACCTTCCATGTATCTAACTTGAAAAAGTGTCTTGCCGAACCCGATATCCTCATCCCTCTCGAGGAACTTACTATTGATGACAAACTTCATTTTGTGGAAGAACCAGTTGAAATTGTGGACACCTCCGTCAAGACATTGAAACAAAGCCGAATCCCGATTGTCAAGGTTCGTTAGAATGCCAAAAGAGGACCCGAGTTTACTTGGGAAAGGCAAGATCAAATGCAAAAGAAATACCCTCACTTATTCCCGATTCCGGAAACGCAAAATTTCGAGGAAGAAACAACGACTACTACGCCTACTTAAATTTCGGGACGAAATTTCTTTTAAGGAGTAGGTAATGTAACATCCCGCCTTTTTTTGTTTACTTTTCCGTTTAACTATTTAAATTCCGTTAAATGTTTATAACATCTCCCGTTAATACGCGTTTTAAAAATATCTCGTTTAGGTAATTCACGCAGCCGCAACCGAACTCGAGGGACTAGTTTCGCCAAAGTGCCAAAGAGGTGACTAGCATTTGACTAGTCAACCCACCTCCTCTTTCTTTCCCATTTCATTTTCCTTTTCTTTCTATACTTCCCATTTTTCTCTCAAATCTTCAAACAAAGAATCATCATCTAAATTCAAGCTAGCGGGTGTCTTGCCAAAACAAATTACATATTTGGAATCCTTGCAACTTCCTCTTCAATTCCATACCGATTTCATTACATTTGGGTAACTTTCTAAAATCACTAGATTTTGTGTTCTTGATGTTTTTAACTTATAAAGTTGTTAATTAGTGTCTATGGCTCAAGTCTAACATGAATATATGATTTATATGTTCGATTTTGTTATTTGAAGTAACTAGCATGAACATAAACTTTGGTGTGTTTGATTTAGTGATTTGGTTGTTTGAATGATGTTAAATATTATAAATGCATGTATTAAATGTGTTCCTAACATCACTAGCTTCAATTTGATGTGTAGGTTGCTTGAGAAAAATCCATAAACTTGATTAGTGATTTTGGTAAATTTGGGTTAGGGTTTGATAAGCTTGAAATGAACATTTGATGCATTGAATGCCATGAATTATTGTTAGTAAGTAGTTAGTTGTATTGTATGCTCGATTACCTACAAAACGGCGTGTTGTATGTATGCATTAAATGCCCAAATCATAAATGTGCACTTATCAAATTTGAGTATTAAATGTGTGCATTAATTGATCATTTATTTTGGAAAGCCGATTGTTAAAAATAACGTTTTTGGTTGGTGAAATGTATTTAGTTGTGTTCTTTGTCAAATTAGCTTTCCAACGATATAAAATGCGTGTCGTAAGAGTTTACGGTTTGTGATTTATGTGAAAATGAAGTTTGATTTGAGACTTGGATAATTGAGACTGACCAGGTACCAGCAACCGTTGATCGCCGCGGCGCGGCCATCCTGAGTCGCGGCGCGACATATAACGTGTCCAGGTTCTGACCTCCTTGGTCAAAATAAGAAAAATGTTTGGCACACTATGGACCTCCGATTCACATGAGACTTGTTCTAACATGCTTATATATGAATAAAAACCTCAGAAAAATAGTTTGGGGCCCGACCCGAACGTGTTGACTTTTTCGTTGACTTTGACCAACCAAAGTTTGACTTTTTGTCAAACTTAACCAAAAGATTATGCAACCTTCCTAACTTGTTTCTATACTTGTATCTTGCATGAAACTTGACAATTTGATTCACATGCTACATAATCGAGTCGTAACGAGCCATAGGACTAATTGAACATCTTTGACCTATCGTGTTTACCGTTATTGATACGACCTATTTGTTTAGGTCAAGACTAGCATTATCCTTCGCACACGTTACTTTGTGAAGTACTTTTCATACGTGCACTCAAGGTGAGATCATAGTCCCACCTTTCAAACAACTTTTATGCTTTAAACTATGAGATGAGAAACATATACGTATCATACTTTTACACTTGAACACAAGTACGAAAACGAACATTCCACGTACGGGTTTGAACGAAAATCCTCAATTCAATTATCATTAGTTACGCTTGCAGGGTGTAAACGTGAACTTATATTATGTGATCACATGGGCTTGACGAGCCTCATTCGGACGGTTCGCTACCGTTAGCGGATGAAATATATTTTCGGGTCTAGTGTATGTTCTAACACTACGCAAAGGGTGCAAAACAGTTAAGTTTGATAATTGGGTGCCCACGAAACAATTAACAACTTTGGAATGCAAATGATTTTGATAATCATATTATATTAAATCTTGTGGTTCAAATGCAACGTTTACTAAAACACCTATGATTTCACCAACGTTTTCGTTGACAGTTTTCTATATGTTTTCTCAGGTCCTTGAACGCTACTTGATACATGCTTTCCGCACTCTTTTTGATACTTGCTTGGATGTCGAGTATACATGCATAGTTGGAGCGTCTTTTGACTACTTTAAATTGTGTCGCAAGGGTTTCATTCGTACGTTAAACATTGTAATGTAACTAGTCTTTGAACTACATTTGTAAACTTGAAACATCCTTTTACTTATGAAATGAATGCGACATATTTTGGTCAAACGTCATGTTAAAGACTTATGACCACGTAACGGGACCTAAGTAGTCGGCGCCGTCAAACATGATTTGGTCGGGTCGCTACACACTGCTTCGCTGCGAATACTTTCAATCGTTTATTATCCTAAAGCCATATTATCTTACATATTTTAGTATATTGTTATATAAGTTAGCTATGAATAAAACATTTTCAAATATTGGTAGTCTATAAACACGAAAAAATAAACTTGGATGGTCTACAAAATTATTTTCAGATATGACTAGCCTAAAAGCATAGAGGGTGGCCTCCATAATCTGACTCTTTAATTATAAAATTTATACTCCGTATTATTTACGATAAAAATTCAAATAATTACGAGTATATATTAGGTATTCAATATTGGTTGACTATGTATTGGAGGTTAAACAAGTCTTATAACTAATAAAATGACATCGTCCAACAACAAATTTATCATAAAATTACTAAGACGACTTAGCCAAGTACATATATTGTTTACTTACAGAACAGGTTGCTGGCATATGCTAATTGGCCGCCTTTGCAAATAGAATAGCACCAAAAGTTGTAAATTTTGACTGATGCTAAATGGCCGCCTGCAACTAGCACAACAAGCTTGTAATATTCAAAAATCAGATGTTGGACCCGTAAAACTATCTTGTGCAATAGATTTCGGTTTATAAATTGATAGCATTATATCACGGAGTGGTTAGGAATTAAGTCGGAATGATCACGTGATAATTCGATTACGCATATCTAAGTAAAAATATTATTCTTCACTAAATCGTCGTCAATATTAGACGAAAGACCCGATCGTTTTCAATAATAAGATACATATTAACTAGCAAGCGTAATAACTATCACACTCAACCCACTTTTTACGTTCATTTCGAATACATGATAGTGATTTCCAAAAAAAACACAACATTACATGTTCAAACACAATATTACACTAGGGAGTACTACAATCCAATTTTTTTTTTTTTTTTTGCGAAAATATAATTATAATATATTATATATAATAAAAGAAAAGATACGTAGATCTAGATGGTTACAAGTGTTGAAGATTTAAGATCATCTGAATGAGCGACTCATGCTTACATCGAGAGACGCTATTGAAAACTACCTATTACAATTTGAGTACAACAACTGTATACAAAAATGTCCGGAAACAATCCCGAGTGTACAACTGTTGGGATTTAACAAGTTCATAATATACTTAAAACATTTGAAGATCAAACTTTAAATAAAGCGGAAGCATGAATATATTACCATTTTGAACATGTTAATCTTTAGCCATTTAAAGTTAAATCCCAAGTAGGATCAAGTTATGAAATATACTTACAAACTACAAGCAAGAAAAGAGTTTATACCTACTCCAAGCTTGTTGGTAAATAATGGGGATGATGATGATGAATGGAGCTCCAAAAGAATGAAAGCTCAAGTTTGTTATACCCCAAACTTGTGCACCAACACCCTAGCTTTTGGTTAGGATTTTATGACACTTGAAATGAGCTTTCAAAAACAAGTTAAGAACCCCTTTTGCTCTCCAAAAGCCCACGGCCAGAATCAGCAAAAGGGAGAGTGCAGATTTTTTTTATTTTTTTTTAAGTTTACTTGATATGTTTGCATGTATGTGTTGGTCTTTCAATGCCTTGGTACATATGCATCTTGAATATGGAATTAACCACTCAAATGGCTAGTCAAAATGCATGCTTACTTCACTTCCAATGTCACTCACATTATTATAAAATGGTTTTATAAAACTAGACATATTTTATACAAATTTTATAAACTTGCACATTTTATAAACTTGTTTTTATAAAATTAGATTTTATAAAACATATTTTATAAACTTGCATTTTATAAATTATGTATACTTATTTATAAAACCCATTTTATGAAATTCCATATTATATGTTATGTTTACTTTATTTTATAAAACCATTTTTATAAAATGTAACATAACTTTATTAATTATTTAACCTATAAATAATTTAAATCCTTATCATATAAATTATTCCATAGTTTATATACATATCAAGTAATATAATTTTAGAAACCATTTTCTTAAAATTCAAGTGTCGCGTATTTAATCAACGAACCAATCGCTAAGATCAAATACGAATAAGGTGTCGGTAATCTTGTTATTGGGTATGACCCGACTTGGATCAAAACATATTAGCCACATTAATTTAATATGTCTCTCGGGCATACGAAATACCTTCAACAACTACATCACCTCCGTGAGGAAACCACCAATCTAGACGACCGAACTTAAAAAACATCTACCACAACCCGTAGTCCACAACGCCAACAACTCTTCATGAAAGGACCCGTCCTAATCCATCTGGACGAATACATTACATTTGGTTACATCGCGAGGTACTTGACCTCTATATGATACATTTTACAAACATTGCATTCGTTTTTAAAAGACAAACTTTCATTACATCAAAAGTTGACGGCATGCATACCATTTCCTAATATATACAACTATGAATGACTTGATGAACTCAATGACTCGAATGCAACGCCTTTTGAAATATGTCATGAATGACTCCAAGTAATATCCTTAAAATGAGCAAATACACAGCGGAATATTTCCTTCATACCTGAGAATAAACATGCTTTCAAGTGTTAACCAAAAGGTTGGTGAGTTCATAGGTTTATCTTAAAATAATAAAATTCATCATTTTGATAGACCACAAGATTTAAATGCTGCATGGTACAAATGGGCCCAAATCCTATACCCACCTGTAATGTACATGCGATATCTTTTAAATACAGTACACCTTTCTTGTGTACGAAATCATCTTTCATAAATCTTAGTAACTGTACACATATCTTGTGCACAAAAATAACATACACATAACCTGTGTATAAAATTATTCTCTCGATACATAACATTCACTTTTCATTGCTTTCATAGCTTGGCTTGGTAACCGACCTTAACATATAATGCGCATAATAATATCCCAAAACAGAACATTTCGTCTGTATAATAATCATATAAACTTCGAAGTACTAAACACCAAGCCCACTAGCCCTTCCGTCTAGTGAACATTCTGGGTGGGGGTGTTAAACCCGGTAGCTACCTTTAGGATTCGCGTCAACTAGGCGTGCACTAATTCTCAAAATTAGTGATGTTCCCTAATTCTTAGGTTACCAAGCAATAATAATCAGGGGAAAAAATATTCATATCAATTGTGGCAATTATCACGTCCACATAATTCAATGGTGGCAATTATCACGTCCACATAATTCATTCGAGGAATGTTTTGCTTGTGTCTATCTCGTCAAACATTTATAAAAGCATTTCATGTATTCGCAGTTCAAAATGTATTTCAAAAACATTTAATAAAGCAGTTGTAAAAGCAACGCATGTATTCTCAGCTCCAAAAATGTAAAGAGTAAAAGGGAGCAAATGAACTCACCTAATGTATTTTGTAGTAAAAATACATATGACTATATTGAACAATGCAGGGTTGGCCTTGGATTCACGAACCTATATTATTTGTATGTATATTAACACATATAATGGTAATCGAACAAATTATATATATATAAGCTTATTATTCATATCATTTTTATATTAATAACCTATAGGTTTCATATATTCATTTTATATATTTAACATAATTAAAAATATAAATTCTGTTATGTTATATGTATTAAATATATATTTTGTATATATATACATATCGTTTGTTTTGTTAAAAGTATTATAATACTAAAATAATATTAGTAATGATAAAAATAATAATAATGATAATAAAGTTAAAAATGATACTATTAGCATAAATGCTAAAATGATAACTTTAATAAAAATAATATTTTTCAATAAAAATGTTAATTTTAATAATAATTAATACTAATAATAATAACTACAAAAAAATACTCCGTAATGATTTTACTAATAATAATAATGATGCTAATATTTATATTTTTAATATTGGTAATAATATAATAATAATAATAATAATAATAATAATAATAATAATAATAATAATAATAATAATAATAATAATAATAATAATAATTGAAATACTACCTTAAAACTAGCTTCAAAAAAACAAATGCCCGGAACGGGATTCGAACCCGCGACCTCCCGCTACCTCACAAACAGCCTTAACCCTCCATCTGTGTCTGTCTTTCTGATTCAATTCGCTACCCGAAACAGTTTAACCCGTTCAACTATTCTTATAACTAATGAAGTCCATTAAGAATCCATGAAATAAATAGTCCATTTATTTATATATAATAGAGCCCAATATAATTAGTAAGCCCAAGAACCAATTGATCAACCCAACTATTGTTTTGTGTGTTAATCTAAACCGGAAATAGATAAACAATTACGGAGTCTTCATCTACGGCTTCGTTTGATTTCATCACCATTAATCGCCATTATGTCGTCGTTTGTCTTAGCATCATTCCCGTAGTCTCATCATCCATAAACCATAATCATCATCATTATCATAAATTCACAATCATCGATCATCATCATCTTCATTAACATCGTAGCATCATACCATCCTCATCATCATAAAATAATGTCGTCATCATAATCAATTTTTTTTATATAATTATTCATCATCATGGCTTCATAACCGAACAACGAACCGGTCGGGCACCATTTTCGTTGGCCAGAAATAATCATTGGGCTTAAGTTATTTCTTGTTGGGCCTTAAAGGAACATCGGGCTTGCAATTGAAAATAGAAGGAGCATTTTTGCAATTTGGCTTGGTCGTGATCCTGGGCGTGCCCGAAAGAACACAAAAACAGAAACCATTTGCAAATTCATTAAGATATGAATGGCCCATAATAAAGTCGATGTATGTATTATATAAAAGGAGGCTTGGTTTAATTGTTGTATTTGTTAGATGTAACTGTCGGCCATAATAAGCTTACCTAGTCCCACTTGACTTATTATAATACATCGGAATCTTTTAATAATTAAATAGGATTATTTGATTAGGTGAATGTCGGCCATTAAGAGAGAAAGGCACATAACAGTAACAACAAGAAAACAGCCAAAGGGGGTCGGTTAACAGAACATGAAGTAGAAAGATGGGTGTTCGGTTCATGTGGGTTCTGACAGAAAAAGTATGATTAAGTGTAACAGAATTAATAACATGTATATTGGTTTGAAGTAGAGGTATTAATGGCGAAGGAGAAGAAGAAGTTGGTGTCAAGTAGAAGAAGGATATGGGTTGTTAGTTTCGATCTTGGATCGATGGAAAATATAACAAAGCAGCAATACGTTTTTGCGTGGTGTTCGAACTTCCTAACATAATTAATTTTGTAGCTGTAACAGTAGTATCATAATGGTGTTTGGTTGGGGTTGATTTTATGTTCGAAATAGAAACAGAAATGAGGAAGTAAGGGTGGTCCTTTGGTCGTATAAGAGAGAGAGAGAGAGAGAGAGAGAGAGAGAGAGAGAGAGAGAGAAATGGTGATTACCGGTTGTGTACCCTGGTGATGGAGATGATCGTCAAGATGTAACAGAAATGAATAGAAATTGGTAGAAAACAAGTATATAGCAGTAGCTCGTGGGTTGTCGGGTAATTCATAGGTTTTCATAGTTTTAAAGTGTGATGGATTATAAAAATGGTGGCCGATGGTTGTGTCCACTGTTGAGGTTGGTGATGGAGGATGATGGCGGTTGTTTTGAGGAGTATTATTACAGTCATGGTGTAGTGATAGTTCGATGGTGGACCGATGGTGGTTTAGTGGTTGATCAAGAAGGTTTGAGGGTGATGATAACCAATCATATGATCATGTATTATATATATGCATTTATAAAGAATTAGAGGATGGTTTGGTGTTGATGATCAAGGTAATAGATTCAGTTTATTCAAGAGCGAGTGAGGGAGTTAGGGAGAAAAAGGGATGCAGAAGACTCCAATGGATGTATCATCATCCTTCCTTGCAATATATGTATGTATATCATACGTAATTGAAAAGATAGTGGGAAGCAAGGAAATCACGGAGTAGGAAAGGTGGAATAAAAGAATCAAAAAGCAGATTTGATTTATAACTAATTTTGTTATCTTTCAGTGATTGGATTCGATATTTACACGGATTATAGACAAGAAGTACAATCAAATATAGTTAGATTGTGATGTGCAACTGAATCTAATCATATATAGCTAATGTTATATATTTAATAATAATAATAATAATAATATTACAATTATTAATATTGTAATTAATAAAATAATAATAATAATAATAATAATATCAAGATAATACTAATAATAGGAATGATATCAATATTAATGATATTTAATAATAATAAATTGATAATAATAATAATAAATGATAATTTTTATTTAATTCATAATTAGATTATAATTTTTAATCATTCTTATAATAATACTTATATTCAAAGTTTTCAAAATATATATTACATAAATTTATTACTTAACAAGTTTTTTTTTATTTTTAAATCATAAATTATCTTATATCTGAAATTTCACAACTAAACACATAATATTTTTATTAACATATATCAGATTTTATATATATATATATATATATATATATATATATATATGCATATTTTTTTACAATTAGTTGTTCGTGAATCGTTGGGAATGACCAAAGTTAATTGAATGTATGACAATAGTTCAAACTTTTTGAGACTCTACATAATAGGCTTTGCTTATCGTGTCGAAATCAGATGAAGTTTAAGTTTAAATTTGGTCGAAAATTTCCGGGTCGTCACACTTCACATCCCTCGGTCAACTGCCTCGACCCTCAACAATGAAAATTGGCCACAAAACTGCCCGCCGGGCAACCCAAGAACACCACCTCGAGACCGAAACCAAAAAACCAAAGTGATCCTACGTCAACCAGCCAATTCAAAGAGAACCAAACGATCCGCTAATAAACTCTAGCTAGTTGAAACCCAACCAGCTGACAGTCGAGAAACAACAGAATGACACAAATTAATGAGTGTCTTTGTAAGTAACTACATAAATCTGAGTAAAAATATTTGTTGTTTTCTTCTAGGGACTCGCAAGTGGTCTTGAACTCTGGTTGTTTGGATCAAGTGATCCTTATTTTAAATTGAATGATTCGAGTCTTGGGGGATTAAGAGTTAATCAAATTCCTGAATAAATTTGTTAACTTAAAACCCTACCGACTACATACCTCTCGTTACAATCTAATGTAATCAAACTACAAAACGTTGCCTTAAAACTACAGTACTTTTTCCTTAAAGATGGATGGTGATTTAGTACTTAAATTAGGTATATAGTTATAAATATTGAAAATGAGTAGATAACGCTAGTATTATTGGTGGCTTTACTAGTTATCTAGATCGAAATGCAACACGTACACTTGAAAATGACAAATTGTTGATAAATTTTCAAAATTTCCTACTAGTAATTGATTAGTGTATATTAGCATTGTCATAATCATAATATATACATATATACTCGTATGTTTTTTCCGAGGTTTTTCCTATTTATGAGGGAGTATTTTTATTTTAGTATAGGCGGTATAACTAACTTCTTGGGCGTGATTGTTTATGACCTGATCTTTAATGTTAGTGAGTTTTGAACATAAAATCTCTTACACACATACGGTGATCTCAAGATGATCATCTCATGATGGTTACATATAACATGTACTCGTGATATTTATATTTATAATTAAAACATGACCTCTCTTAAAACAATTAAAATTATGTTTGACTGTTCTTGGTTAATCGTTTTATGGATAAATCATGAGAATATATTTCAGAATTTTATAGTGCTTATTTATATATATACAAGTAGACTAATTCAGTTTCTTATTTAGGAAGGGAATATTTTTCTTTTATTCCAAATTCATGGATTCTCATTTCCCATATACAATTAAATACTTTTGATGGACATTATACTTATAAAAAATATATGTACAAAGAACTTTTTCAAGAGTTGACATTGTTAAGTTATGGTTGTATTTGAACAGGCCGAGTTAGGTCAGGTTGATTAGTTACAGCTAAGTTATCAAACAATTCGAACGAAACGGACACCAAAATTATCCTATGGTGCGGAAGTCATGGTTTATTATGATGGACACTAGCAATAAAACCATTTAATTACATTGTTTGTGGTTGATCATTTGTATTTTGTTAATTGCAATTTAAAGTGGTGGGCCTTATTATCATTATCATTATCATTATCATTATCAATTATCAATATACACAATTGAGCAAAAAAGTTACTATTGAGCAAAAAAAGTTACTATTGAGAAAGTTACTATTGAGCAAAAAAGTTACTATTTCTTAATAGTAACTTTTTTGCCCTTTTGTGTGTGTATTTTTTTTTTTCTTTTTCTTCCATACTATTTTCGTCTTTGTTCCAACAACATCTAACCGTCATACTTCCGGCAACACAGCTTTTAGAACCTACTCACACAGCTTTTAGACCTAAAAAACCTCATAAACCCACCCCAAACTTTGAACGCAAATACTTTCATTTTTCTAGCGAAATAAAAAGACACCACCTATACAAATTAACTCGCAGCATATTTTCGAACGTATAATTTTTATCAGCAATCGGTCTGCAGGGCACTGCCACACGCCACACACATAGGTCATCGGAAATTTCTCCTGCCACTTTTTCTGAGTTTTTCATGTAGTATAGATGTGTTCTTCAGTGGGAACAAAAGATATCAGCGACGGAAAAAGGAAAGAAAGAAGAAAAGTCCGGACGTTCGGAGGATACCAGAAGCCGGAATGACGTCGAAAAAAAATCAGGTTTTAAGCGAGACACATGAGAGAAGGCAGAGTCAACAAAAATGTGGAGACTCATAGAGCAAATATTCAGAAGATATTGTAAATGGTTACCTGAGAAGAAGACTGGAGACCAGAGAAACAAATGGAAAGGCAAAATGAGATGAGTAGATTTTCAAGTAAGAGCGAATAGAGAAGGGAGTACGTGATGACTTTTTTTAATACTAGCTACATAAATATAGCTCTTGCTCCAATTAAAGACTTGGAGTCATTAATAAAATATTCCTTTAATGTGTAACACAAATTTACATAAAAATTGAGTCATTCTTTTCAAACTTAAATTTTCAAACCTTATTAAATCATTCTTCTAATTTATACGGAGTAATTTTTATTACGTGTATAAAAATTTATTTACGTGTTATATAGTAATTATTTATAACAATTAATTTGATACATCTCAAAAAAAAAATATTATACAATATAATTTGGACAGCTCGAGATAATTAATTTGTTACAACTCATATAGTAATATATGACACTATGTTTCTTTGCAATTGTATTAAATGTTTAATATGTTAAAACGAATTATTGTCTTATAGGTTACGTTAACTGTTTTGCTAATTGGATGCTACAAAAAAGTTTTACGTAAACGGGGGTGGCCGCCGCAACGCGCGGCTGACCACCCTGCTTGTTTATTTATAATGAATAATGAATTTGGTATGGTAATGCTTGAAATAGTGTAGTCCTGTTTTGTGGGGTTTCACCATGTTACATGTTCTCATACTTGCATTTAAATCTACATGTTTTCCTTTTATTTTGAAGACCAAAAAAAGTGTATTACAAGTTGGGTTTAATTTGGTAATCTACAAAAGTAATGTTGAGATATAAAAGCAAGTTGAACTGTATTTAGGTGTAGTGTAACTCAGTTTAAAGTGGCAAGGTGAGAATATTTGGTAACAAGTTATATTGAAATGATTGTGACAAAAAAGCATGTCTTGTGGGCTAAGATCCCTCCCAACTTAGAGATGTAGAGTGATCATCTTATTTCACTCATGGATCATCATCATCATCACATTTTCTTTGAAGCAAAACATTGATACACCATAGAGACTTAAAGTTATTGAGTTAGTGGTCTAAAAGGAGAATTTTTGTTTGTTGAGAGTCTCATTTTATATGTTAAGATCACTCATTACAATAGATTGAATAACAACTAAAGAACTAACACTATAGAAAGACTAAAGAAAGATCTAACGTTGTCATTAGAATGATGAACTTTACATTTATTAACGATAAATTTATTATACACATAAAATTAATATAAAAATATGTTAGAAATTATGTGAATCTGATAATCAAATACTTAAAGTGTATTGATTGATGCAACTTGAAAGTATGCTTATGACATCCTTTTATAACTAAGGGAATCACCCACACTTTCTTCCATCTACCAATGTGAGATAAACATCTTTATAGCCAAAGACTATATCCCTCATTTCTTCTATCCATCAATGTAGGACAAGTAATCATACCATTTTTCAATCAAAAATAAACCAATACACCTTCCGTATAAAAAAATGTCATGTATGAAATTTTATTGAATTAAAGTTATGTATGATAAATGTTAGTGTTGCTCTTACATTTAAAGTATGTTTGACTAAATTTATTTTAAATATGTGCGACGAAAAGTAATAGATGATGATAAATTGAAGAGTTTAATGATATTTATACTTATTTTCTATAAATTAATAATCATTTTAGAGTATATAAATAGTATAATGAATATTTATTTTGATATTGAGGAGTAAATTTTAGCCTTACCTTGAAAAAAGAGATACCAAAATATATACATAGTTTGGTTAGCTAAGAAAAAAGCTCTCTTCAAAATCCGACGAAGGTTTTGCTTACTGAGTCGGGGCCCAATACTTATTAAGTATAGTACCATATTTGGATTTTACGGACTTTCGAAAATTTCACCAAATCCACCAATTCTTGTCCAAAATCAGGGCCCAAACTTTTTCAATTGAATTTTTTAAATATTAACCACATTTGGGGGTAAATGACAGTTATGATAAGTGACTTTGCTACACAGTTTCTTAAACGAAAAAAGTATAGTCATGTTTAGCAATTATGTTAAAAGATAGTAACATACAGAATAGCATTAAAAATGGTCTTAAAAACACACGTTAAAGTCTAAAAATGGTCTCTAACACGCCCCATTAGTGGTGTGTTTGAGGTGTGCTCGATGTCTAAACGAACAAACTATAAGGACGTTGATCGTGTTCATTACAAGAATAGCATTAGGTAAAATAAAAATAACAACACAAAACTTGGTGAAAAATTAATAATTATAAAATTGTTGTATCATGAGGTGTTTTGAAAGTGATTAAAATTTGTGAAGTTATATTCATGTCATAAAACTATAACTGCAATCATATGTGGTAACAAACATTATAAAAATATGGTTGAATCAAGATTGAATCAAACTACAAGTGAAACAAAATAAGATTTTGCCTATTCATTGACCTATTGTGAAGATATCAGAACCCTAAAAAAATGCAGTTTGTATATATGTTCAAAATGTAGCATACCTAGCAATTTACATTCCCTCAACAAACTAATGTTGGCTTCTCTTTAAACACATATCTACCCAACAAAATGAGATTTGAATCTTCAAATCTGATTTAATCTTCGAGGCTCTGGTATATATGTTGTATATATATACACTTCTGTATTTGACTATATCAAAATGGCTCATCAATAATCCACTTTCAAAAATTATAATGGCATACAATTTAGCCACATATAACATCAGAAGGTTCGTTTAATTCTGGGACTCGATCTAGCACACGGTTCATCTCCTCAGGAAACTCAATCTTGGCTCGGTTAGTTTTTCCCCCAACAACTACAGTTGTTCCATCTTGTAACGCCCATATCTGTTATAATGAAAACATTACAGTTCGAGTTTTAAAAGCCATAACTAAAATGTCAAGCGTTTGACTTTTTTTAATTGATTCAATTGATTCGTACCTGTGTGTGTGTGAAAGATAACTGATGCAAGTTGTAAGCATTAATGCATCAAAACCAGCATACACAATCGGAACCCCAGGATCAGTCTGTGCAGATACCATATCGTTTAGTCTCATTTAAATACGAGTATGTTAAAAGAGAAACGGGTCAAATGGGTTGATCACAATATTAATGGGTCAAAAACAGCCCAAAGTGTATATTTTGATAGTATGCAGACACAATTGTACCACCATATCAAGACCACTACTGCCAATTGCTTCTACTATTTCGATTTTTGTACCATGGAAGTTTCGAGTTGGGCCTACGAACCCAATTTCCCATCTTGATCATATAACACAACCCGCCCATTTGTCACATTTACTATAAAAATATAATCTTTAACTCATTTAAATAGTAGAAATAAGAGGGTGATTCTTACATTCCCTTTACATTTGTAGAATCAGTATTTCCAATAGGAAGAAAGCTTCCATAAAGCTTCTTATCTCCATTAATAGTCAAAGGTGCTACGCCTATTTTTTAATAATAGGACGTTGATTGTGTTCATTTCATGAATAGCACTAGATGAAACAAAAATAACAATGAAAAACTTGGTGAAAAATCAATAATCATAAAATTGTTGTAATATGTACTATTATGTAATCATATATGTTTTGAAACTATTAAAATTAAAACTAATGAAGTTATATTCATGTCATGAAACTATAATTACAATCATATATGGTTAACAAACATTAGAAATTTATGGTTAAATCAAGATTGATTCAAACAAGATGATATACAATTACCTTACAACTTATGTCTTTATACGAAGGAAAAGTTGGATTTGCCATAGTTTTTGAATTACCTTACAATCAAGAGATGTTTACGTTCTATTTTCTAATAACAATAACAACAATAATAATAATAATATTAATATGATAATAATAGTAATAGTAAAAATAATAATCGGAGCAAATTTTCAAAATTCATAAGGGTCCAGTGAAGGATTCCAACTTTAGAAATCGTCTAGGTACATTCCAAACAATAGCCTCATAATTATTCTCTATAGGACCGTCTGCAACCCTGATCACCATTTTGTAATATATTTCGAAAGCGTTCATGTACCCAGAGGCGGATCTAGTGTATTAGGAGGGGGGGCGCCCGCCCCCGGTGGATTTCGAAATTTTAGTGCAAATTTTTTCGGTTTTTCGATTTTGCCCCCGGTGGAAATTTTTTTTTGCCCCAAACCCTTTATGTTTTGCCCAAAAACCTCTATAGTTTGCCCCCAAAACCTTCGTATTTTGCCCAAAAATCTCCATATTTTGCTCAAAAAACTCTATATTTTGCCCCAAAACCTCTATATTTTGCCAAAAAAAAATCCCTATGTTTTAAAAAAAAATTCGCCCCCGGTGAAAAAATTTCCTGGATCCGCCACTGCATGTACCATCCTTCAACCACACCTTTCCATATTAAAGATGCATGATCATTCTGGTTATGCGCATCTACAGCAAACTTTGTTAATTTTATTAACCATGGGTCGTTCAAATCAACAATTGGTTGCCAATCGTAACCGAGAGTGCCTTCACCTTCACCTTCACCTTCTTCACCTTCACCTGGTATCACACAAGAATTATAAAACATGAATGCCACTAAGAATGCCACTAAGAGCATGAGAAATTTGATGCATACATTTGCCATTTTAGATCGATGGTTAATGTGAAGACGAAATATATATTTGTGGATATCGATTAGACGTATATGAAAGATTAATCATACATTCTTATTTCTTATTAATGAAAAAAGGATACAATATATATAGTGTTACAAGTCTTGGAGGACAAGACAAACCAATTATAAGAAGATATACAAAAAATATATTCCATAACTATACATGTGATAAAATAAGGAATGGATATTATTACTATACATACTAATTCCCGTAATACTAATTCCCGTAAATGGAGGATCAAAAGAGACCCGTCAAATACCCCTTTCCCACTGTTCACCTGTAGCTACAGTATATTTTTTTTTAATTAAAACTAACATGTTTAACAAAAAAATAAATCGAAAAACAAACAAAAACTAATAGATCTAAATACGAATCTAATAACTAGATCTAAAAAATCAAAAAATATAGATATAAATTTTTACTAAACTGACATAATCCAATTTTTTTTACTAACTAGCAAATTTTTTTTTACTCTAAACTGACATGTAGTGACCCGAACTTTTTCATGTTTATATTTATTAAATGAAATTGATATTTACATGATTAAGTGTTTCCAATATGTTAAGCAATCAAACTTGTTAAGACTTGATTAATTGAAATAGGTTTCATATAGAAAATTGACCACCCAAGTTGACCGGTGATTCACAAACGTTAAAACTTGTAAAAACTATATGATGACATATATATAATATATAATTATATATATAGTTAACATGATATTATGATAAGTAAGTATCTCATTAGGTATTTTAACAATGAGTTATATACATAAAATTGTGTTTATTGAATTAAGAAACTCGAAACGATATATATAACGATTATCGTTATAACAACGTCTTACTAATTTCATATGAATCATATTAAGATATTGTTACACTATGTTTAATCATGATAAATGATAAGTAAACATGTCATTATGTATATTAACAATGAACTACATATGTAAAACAAGACTACTAACTTAAGAATTTCGAAACGAGACATATATGTAACGATTATCGTTGTAACAACATTTAACTGTATATATATCATACTAAGATATATTAATATATCATAATATCATGATAATGTAATAATTTAACATCTCTTTAGATATAATAAACAATGGGTTAACAACATTTAACAAGATCGTTAACCTAAAGGTTTCAAAACAACATTTACATGTAACGACTAACGATGACTTAATGACTCAGTTAAAATGTATATACATGTAGTGTTTTAATATGTATTCATACACTTTTGAAAGACTTCAAGACACTTATCAAAATACTTCTACTTAACAAAAATGCTTACAATTACATCCTCGTTCAGTTTCATCAACAATTCTACTCGTATGCACCCGTATTCGTACTCGTACAATACACAGCTTCTAAATGTATGTACTATTGGTATATACACTACAAATAATCAACTCTTAGCAGCCCATGTGAGTCACCTAACACATGTGGGAACCATTATTTGGCAACTAGCATGAAATATCTCATAAAATTACAAAAATATTAGTAATCATTCATGACTTATTTACATGAAAACAAAATTACATATCCTTTATATCTAATCCATATACCAACGATCAAAAACACCTACAAACACTTTCATTCTTCAATTTTCTTCATCTAATTGATTTCTCTCAAGTTCCATCTTCAAGTTCTAAGTGTTCTTCATAAATTCTACAAGTTCTAGTTTCATAAAATCAAGAATACTTCCAAGTTTACTAGCTCACTTCCAATCTTGTAAAGTGATCATCCAACCTCAAGAAATCCTTGTTGTTTATAGTAAGATATCATTCTAAATCTAGGTAATACTCATATACAAACTTTGATTCAATTTCTATGACTATAACTATCTTAATTCGAGTGATAATCTTACTTGAACTTGTTTTCGTTTCATGATTCTACTTCAAGAACTTTCAAGTCATCCAAGATCCTTTGAAGCTAGATCATTTCTTGTCACTTCCAGTAGGTTTACCTACTAAACTTGAGGTAGTAATGATGTTCATAATATCATTCGATTCATACATATAAAACTATCTTATTCGAAGATTTGAACATGTAATCACTACAACATAGTTTAGTTAATTCTAAACTTGTTCGCAAACAAAAGTTAATCCTTCTAACTTGACTTTTAAAATCAACTAAACACATGTTCTATATCTATATGATATGCTAACTTAATGATTTAAAACCGGAAAACACGAAAAACACCGTAAAATTCGGATATACGCCGTCGTAGTAACACCGCGGGCTGTTTTGGGTTAGTTAATTAAAAACTATGATAAACTTTGATTTAAAAGTTGTTCTTCTGGGAAAATGATTTTTCTTATGAACATGAAACTATATCCAAAAATCATGGTTAAACTCAAAGTGGAAGTATGTTTTCCAAAATGGTCATCTAGACGTCGTTCTCTCGACTGAAATGACTACCTTTACAAAAATGACTTGTAACT
This sequence comes from Rutidosis leptorrhynchoides, assembly GCF_046630445.1. Classification (NCBI taxonomy): domain Eukaryota; kingdom Viridiplantae; phylum Streptophyta; class Magnoliopsida; order Asterales; family Asteraceae; genus Rutidosis; species Rutidosis leptorrhynchoides. Next base: position 37,725,366 of record NC_092343.1, read on the forward strand.
TATATTTCCGACTATAAACCTATACTTTTTATGTTTAGATTCATAAAATAGAGTTCAATATGAAACCATAGCAATTTGATTCACTCAAATCGGATTTAAAACGAAGAAGTTATGGGTAAAACAAGATTGGATATTTTTTTGATTGTTGTAAAACGAAGAAGCTAACTTATATTGTATTATACATGTATTCTAATATATTATGTAATCTTGGGATACCATAGACACGTATGCAAATGTTTTGACATATCATATCGACCCATGTATATATATTATTTGGAACAACCATAGACACTCTATATGCAGTAATGTTGGAGTTAACTATACAGGGTTGAGGTTGATTTCAAAAATATATATACTTTGAGTTGTGATCTAGCCTGAGACATGTATACACTGGGTCATGGATTGATTCAAGATAATATATATCGATTTATTTTTGTACATCTAACTGTAGACAACTAGTTGTAGGTTACTAACGAGGACAGCTGACTTAATAAATTTAAAAAGTAAAACGTATTAAAAATGTTGTAAATATATTTTGAACATACTTTGATATATATGTACATATTTGTTATAGGTTCGTAAATCGACTAGTGGCCAAGTCTTACTTCCCGACGAAGTAAAAATCTGTGAAAGTGAGTTATAGTCCCACTTTTAAAATCTAATATTTTGGGATGAGAATACATGCAGTTTTATAAATGTTTTACGAAATAGACACAAGTAATTGAAACTAAATTATATGGTGAATGATCGAAGATGAATATGCCCCTTTTGCTTGGTAATCTAAGAATTAGTAAACCGATCTACTAATTGACGCGAATCCTAAAGATAGATCTATTGGGCCTAACGAACCCCATCCAAAGTACCGGATGCTTTAGTACTTCGAATTCGTTTATATCATGTCCGAAGGATTTTCCGAAATGATAGAGGATATTCTTATATGCATCTTGTTAATGTCAGTTACCAGATGTTCACCATATGAATGAATTTTATCTCTATGTATGGGATGTATATTGAAATATGAAATCTTGTGGTCTATTATTATGATTTGATAATATGTAGGTTAAACCTATAACTCACCAACATTTTTGTTGACGTTTTAAGCATGTTTATTCTCAGGTGATTATTAAGAGCTTCCGCTGTTGCATACTAAAATAAGGACAAGATTTGGAGTCCATGCTTGTATGATATTATGTAAAAACTGCATTCAAGAAACTTATTTTTGATGTAATATATTCTTATTGTAAACCATTATGTAATGGTCGTGTGTAAATGGTATATTTTAGATTATCATTATTTGATAATCTACGTAATGCTTTTTAAACCTTTATCGATAAAATAAAGGTTATGGTTGTTTTAAAAATGAATGCAGTCTTTGAAAAACGTCTCATATAGAGGTCAAAACCTCGCGACGAAATCAATTAATATGGAATGTTTATAATAAATATGAACGGAACATTTCATGACATACTTAATAACAAACAAAAACTAATAGATCTAAATAAAGCCAACACCGTCAACCAAAGAATCGAAGCAACGTTGTTGTTGAACACCGGCCACCACCACCTTAAAATTTCATCCCGACCAAATTAATCACACCATCAACTTAAAAATCTAATTATATACAAACTAACATAATCCAAAAAAATTATTTACAATTTACTACTTACAATTTAACAAAGAGGAGAAACATAAATTAGCCCGATTATAGTTACCGGCACCTCCACCGCTTTCTCCACTAGATCTGAAAAAAAAGAGGAGAAACATAGCAAACTTCACCGAACAGATCTGGGGCGAACCCACGTACACCTGCCGAATTTGACCTAAATTTTTTTATTTACGGCGGTATGTTAAGCGCTTTATTGGTGGTGGTGACCAGCGGCAGACTGGAAGAGACGAATAGAAACGGCTGACATGTTCCAAATTTAGAAGGTTGGAGGTGAAAGACGGCCGGTAGCGGCTAAATATGATGGTACGGCGGCCAAAATTAGAATGGGAGAGAATATAATACGAAGTAATTTTATGAGAGACATATGAGTTCACCAAAAAACACATATACATCCATCCCTAATTTTGTCAGTATAGCTAACACGTATAAAGCTAATTAAACTAGACATGAATAGTCCTTAAACTTTGTCAATATTCAAAGTTACACTAAATTTCCTAATATTCAACAAAATAAACTACTACAAATGTTTGTGTGATGAAACTAAGTCGGGTTGATCCGGTTACAACAATGTCGTGGATATGGCAATAATAACATATATCTAGAGGTCAAATTGTGGGTTGTTGGGTTTTGATGAAAAAGAGAGAGCAATTACTTTATTACGTCTAACAAAAAATATAAATTATCACTGTAATTTACAAAAGATAATAAAAATGTGACAAAATAAATGTAACGACCCAACCCTCGTAATACAAAAAACGACCCAAAAAGAAAATTTTCTGGACCTGTACAACTGGACGGCGTCCAGTACTGAAGGCCTGGACGGCGTCTAAATGGGCTAAAAAGTTCTGATCAGTTTTTCATTATACTCGAACGAAAAACCCACTTCCCGACACTTTCCAACGAAATCTATTATCACAACATATCAAATTAAGTAAAACTAATAGATTTCCAACATCGAAACGAGTTTTACAAAACGGGGCCCACAACGACCGTTTTACGAGTTTCGTACAAATCATGAGTTTCGACCACATTAGTTTAATTTCCAAATGACACTATGAGCATGGTGTTTGGGGGTTAAACTACCCAAATATCGGTCAAACTCCAGAAGCTATCAAACCAAAAAGCGTCCCCTAAACCATGAGTGGGACCTCTAATCCAATCGAATGCCCTTACCCTTATCAACGCCGGAGCCTATAAAAAGATAAACAACGAGAGGGTAAGCAAAACGCTTAGTGAATACAATAATTATACACATACATATATAATATACCTACTTACAACCACTTACGCACATACCGCATACTTGCTAGTAATACAATTAGCTTACAATTTCAAGTATAAAGCTAGTAACCTCCAACACCGCAAGCTAGCAACAACAAAGACATATATATTATGCTACGCTACAACACAATAACCATGGTTAACCAATTGAATAAGGGAACGGTGTTTAAAGACCGTCGGAGTTCATAACAACCATTAGTACACTTAACACGTCGTACACTAACCCCACGGGTGGCATCTTAACACGTCGATACTTCACCCTAGGTGGCGTCTTAACACGTCGACACTTCACCCCGAGTGGTGTCTTAACACTTCGGCACTTCACTCTTCATTTTATTTGAGGTGGCATCTTAACACGTCGATACTTCACCTCGAGTGGCGCCTTAACACATCGGAACTTCACCCGTTAATCTCTTGGAGTGGCATCTTAGCACATCGATACTTCACTCCGGGTGGTGTCTTAACACATCGACACTTCACCCCAGATGGGGTCTTAACACAACGACACTTCACCCGTCATATTACTTTGAGTGGTGTCTTAGGTAACGACCCGGATTTTTCCGATCGTTTTATACTTATGAGATTAATATTTACATAAATTATACCTTACCAACATGATAAGCAATCCAAATTGTTGAGACTTATGTTTTTGAAAAGAGTTTTATGTAACATCCCGCGTTTTTCCGTTAAATTTAATTTTAACACCGTCTTTTTTTTTTTAAAACATAATCTTTCGTATTTAAATTAATAGTTTCCGTGAGTAACGTTCATTATATTCCCGCTATTTAATTTTGACATCACCCGTTTACTCGAGCGTTTTAAAAATATTCGTTTGGTTAATTCCCGCACCCGACTACAAACATGAGGGACTTAAGTTGACAAGTGGGCAAAGTGGTGACTAGGTCAACTAGTCAACCACTTCACCTCCTCCATTCATTTCCATCCATCTTCACCTCCTTTTTCTCTCTAGCTCAAGAACTCCATTTCTCCCAACTTCACTAAATCATCATCTAAATTCGATCTAGGAGGCTTACATCAAAACAAATTACGTATTTGGAATCCTCTCTTCATCCTCTACAATTTGATACCAACTTCATCTCGTTTGGGTAACAATTCTAAAACTCTAGATTTCTCTAAATTCGTGTTTTTGATTTGAAATGGTGTTAGTTAGTGTCTATGGCTCGTGTCTAGCATGAATATATGATTTACTTGCTCGATTTGTTGTTTTGAGTAACTAGTTTGAACATTTGAAATGGGTTTGCTTAATCTTGCATTTTGGAAGATTAAATGTTGTTTGATTGTTAAAGTTCATGTTTTAAAAGTGTTACTAGCATCATTAGCTTCATGTTGATATATAGATTGATCAAAGAAACTTCAAAAACGTGATTATTGATTTTGGTGTTGCTTGACTAGGGTTTGCTAGTTCTTGAAATGAATTTTTGGATGCTTGAATGCCATGGAATGTTAATTGTTAGTGATTAGTTGTAATGTATGCTTCATTACCTTCAAAACGGCATATCATATGTGTAAATTGGATTCCCGGAACTTAAAATGCATATTGATGAACTTGAGGCTTTGAAATGAGCGTTTATTGATCACATGACGAGAATTCGATTGTTGTAAATGATGTTTTTGTTTGAGGATTTGTGTTTAGTTGTGTTCCTTGTCAAAAGAGCTTTCCAACGGTATAAGATACGTCTTCTAATTGTTTGCGGTTTGCGTTTTGCGTTTGTTTGAAGTTTTGACCAAGACTTGAACCTTGAAAACGACCTGACACCAGACCATGTGTTATGTCGCGGCGCGACACCCCTTGCCGCGGCGCGACATTTGCCTTGTCCAGATTCTGTCCAACTTTTCCATTTTATCAAAAATGTTTGCCATGTTCTAGACCTCCAATTCACATGCAACTTGTTTTAACATGCTTATATATGAATAACTAGCATAGAAAATTTGTCCGAGACCCGACCCGAACGTGTTGACTTTTTCGTTGACTTTGACCAAGTTTGACTTTTAGTCAAACTTAACCAAACTTTTATGCAATCTTCCTAACATGCTTTTATACTTGTATCTTGCATGAAACTTGACAATTTGCTTCACATGCTACATAATCGAGTCGTGTCGAGCCATAGGACTAATTGAACACATTTCACCCGACCTTGTGTCGTAACCGGTTAATTGATATAACTTACTTGTTTAGGTCAAGGCTAAGCAACTTTCATGCACACGTTTACTTGTTGAAGTACTTTTATACTCGTGCACTCGAGGTGAGATCATAGTCCCACTTTTACTCTTTTTGAACTTATATTGGGATGAGAAAACATAAACGATTCTTTTGAACTAAGTGAACACAAGAACGGGAAAACAAACATTCTACATACGAGTTTAGAACAAAATCCTCAATTCGATTATCATTAGTTACACTTGCCGGGTGTAAGCGAGAACTTATGTTATATGGCCATATGGGTTGACAACCCTCATCCTTGACGGTTCGCTACCGTCTACGGATGAAATATATTTTCGAGAATCAGTGTTTGTTCTAGCACTAAGTGATGGGGTATACAATGGAAGGAATGTTAAGCTTTGATAATTGGGTGCTCGTGAAACAAACTTTTGGAATGTATTACTATTATTTCATTGATGCAAATCTTGTGGTTCACTTGTACTTACTTACTTAAACCTATGATTTCACCAACGTTTTCGTTGACAGATTTCTATGTTTTTCTCAGGTCCTTGAACGATACATGATACATGCTTCCGCTCATTATTTGATACTTGCATTGGATGTCGAGTATATGTGCATTTCATGGAGCGTCTTTTGACTTTACTTTAAACCGTGTCGCCTAGATTTCATTCGTATTATAACGTTGTAACTTAACTATTGGTTGAACAATTCTTGTAAACTTTGGGAACAATATTTATTTTGAAATGAAGGCGACATATTTTGGTCAAACGTTATCTTAAAGACTTATAATCAGGTAATGGGACCCACGTAGCCGACGCCGTCACTTGATGATTTGTCGGGGTCGCTACAGTTGGTATCAGAGCCTTGGTTGTAGGGATTTAGAGTTCATTTGTGTCCACCCCGAGTCATAGGGTACATAGGTGAATCTAGACTACAACCGGCATATAGACTGAAGTAGGAATTATTTGACAAATTGTGCATTTATACTCGAACTCTTCTATCATATCTAACTCGTATTCGATCTTGATCTTACGTTGATAAATTTTGTTGATGCGCCACCTTGACTTTATGAAGTAATGTTAAATGCACATGAGAATCAGGGTAATATAATTTCCGGGATTATATTACGGTGATTCACATGGACGTTCCGACATTATGACGTAAAGAATTTAAGGCGAGTCAAGGAAAATTTTCTCTCTATCCTTATTCCATACTGTGGTTAGTATTGTTGAAAATACTAACCAACGATATTCTTGTGTCATGAAGGAACAATGGCTCACCAAGGTCAACACAATACGCCTCTCGAAACTCTAGAACAAGCTCTTCAACGAATGATAACCACCGCCGTGGGTACGGCCGTGGCCGATCACTTTTCTAACAACAACAATCATGGAGCCGGTAATTCAATCGAAGGTTGCTCCTACAAGAACTTCATGAAGTACAATCCTCCCACTTTCGATGGAACCGGGGGACCGGTTGCTCTCACCCGATGGTTCGAACAAACAGAAGCCGTCTTTAGCATAAGCGGTTGTCGGGACCAAGATAAGGTCAAGTTTTCCACCCTCACTCTCACCGGTATTGCTCTCTCATGGTGGAACACGTATGTACAATCGGTGGGTATCGATGAAGCCCTTACACTCTCTTGGACCGAATTAAGAGAAAGAATGACCACCGAATACTTCCCGCGCGAAGAGACTCGAAGGCTCGAACAGGGGCCAAGAAATTTAAAAATAGCCCGAGATGACCTCGAAGCTTATAATCAACGGTTTGCCGAACTAACCTCAATTTGTCCAAACCTCCGGGCTCCCGGGCCCCAAGGAGTTGAGTTTTACATGGATGGCCTCCCTAAGAGCATTCCACACGGGGTAATGCCATTAAGACCCGCCGACCTACAAGAGGCTGTGATGATAGCCCGCCGATTTATAAAAACGGTGGATGAAATTGAAGCGCTGGCACCAACGTCCGAGGCCCAACCAGTTAACAACAAAAGAAAACAGGAAGCCTCTCCATCAAGCAACCACAACCACAACGACTCCACCAAGAAGCCTTTCACCCCCGGCGGCAGGAAAAATTATGCTGGAACACGACCTTTTTGCAACACGTGCCACAAACATCATTATGGAAATTGTGGCGGACCATTTTGCATCAAGTGTCAAAGAAGTGGCCATGTGGCCCATAGTTGTAAGGGTGCCGCCCCCGTCGCTAAAAAGGTGCCCAGTGCACGCAGAAGGGGTGCTTGTTTTGAATGTGGACAACTGGGTCATTTTAAGAATGCATGTCCCAAGAAGAACGCCCACCCTAATGTACGCGAATGAGCTTTCAACCTCAACACATAGGATTCCCGGAACGACAATTAGTTACGGGTACGTTTCTTCTCAACGACTCTTATGTTTCATGTTTATCCGATTCGGGTATCGATAAATGTTTTGTATCCAAGGCTTTGGAGCCTACTCTTTGCACTCCACCCCTCCCCCTAGATATTACTTACGCCATTCAAGTGACCAACGGAAAACCATTGTGTATCGATAAATTTTATCGGAGGGAGTACGTTAAACTTATTGGGTAGGTAATTTGAACTTCGATTTGACATCTATAGAACTAGGGAGCCCAAAACCTATACGTTAGGAAGGGAATGTTTTCCCCACATATATGTGATTTTAGTGAACTAAATGATTTCCGTTTAAGAACCGATATCCTCTTCCCCGTATCGACAACCTCTTGAACCGTTACACGGATCTCGCGTATATTCTAAAATCGACCTTCATTCTGGTTATCATCAATTGAGGGTTAAGGGAGAAGATGTCTCCTAAACCGCTTTCCGAACCCGCTACGATAGTTATAAATTTCTTTTAGTGCCGTTCAGTTTATCTAAGGCTCCGCCCGTATTCATAGACCTCCGGAACCGCGTATGCAAACTTATCTAGACAAATCCGTTACCGTACTTATAATTGATGTTTTAAGCTATTCAAGGAAAAAAAAAAAAAAAAAAAAAAAAAGGACAACGTCTCCGTCTTACGCTCGAACTCTTGAGAAAAGAGCAACTCTATGACCGAATTCTTCAAGTGAGAATTTTGGTTAAACGAAGTCCAAATTCTAAACCATGTTGTTAGTGGTCAAGGTAAAAAAAAAAAAAAAAAAAAAAAAAAAAAAAAAAAAAAAAAAAAAAATTTTAAAAATTAATTAATTAATTAATTTTGGAGAAACCCTCACAACTCAGACTTGTATTCGTAAAAATCTTAGATCTCACCGGTTGTTACCGAAGATTCATTTCTGACTTTTCTCGTATTACACGACTTTAATCTCTCCGCGATCGAACCTTGAGCGTGATTCTTCACACCAACATTTCTAGCTAAATTCGTACAACACCAGATGGGACTCAAATATGGAAATATTTCTACTTGGACGCCGAAAGGCATACTCCCTCGACTCGAAATCAACGGGACGGAAATTCGTTATTTTACACGAAGAATTCGAATACTAAATTGTGGATCCGATCAATATTCTTGTCATCACGTACCACACTACATACCTCTGTTATTTCACCGTTACCGTCTGATATTACTGGAAATTAAGATAACACACAATCCAACGATACTTCACTCTTCTTTGACTTAACGCCCTTGTGTTTCTGATAATCGGTCAACTATTATTCAACCCCGAACTAAACAACTACGTGTACGATCTCGTTTCTCTTTCAGACTTCAACTTTTGACAACTAGAGGCACGATATGGCAACCTCGAGATGTAAGCTCATCCTATTCTAAGTCCTCATTTCACTCCTATCTTTATCGCTCACATTTCCGTTTAAGGAAACTCCTTGTAACATTTCTCCATGGATAGAGAAACTCCTCATATTACATTAGTATTCGCCACGAGGGTGAATAGTCCTAACGAACATTTTTTTTTTCTCGAACCCTAACTGACTCGTTCAAACATATCTTAAGAGATTCTATTCCAACACGGTGTATCTTTGTTAATTATCCCGTATCGAAATACTCGTTTCACTTCTAGTTTTACAAGAAGCCTCGGGACCGCGTTTAGACATGAGTACCGCGTACCATCCACAACCCGACGGACCGAACAAACATGTGATTTAAACCTTGGAAACCATAATACAAGTTTGTATTACCAACTTCAAATTTACTTGAGAAAAGTATTTTCCTTTAACCGAATCCTCGTACTACAATGATTTTCATTCAAGTTTTAACGTCACTCCTTTTGAAACCACATGTGACCGGAAACGTCATTCTCCCTTGTCGAACCAAGTAAACGATGATCAATTCACCGGGGCCGAGGTTGTTCATGAGCAACCGAGAAAATTTATTCATATTCAGGTAAAACCCTACGCGACTCGTAATCACCAAGAGCTACGCCGATGTTAGACGTAAACATTTCAAATTCCACGTGGGAAACCGCGTCACGTTAAGAGTCGCACCTTGGAAAGGTGCAATCCGTTTCGGGAAACGTAGGAAGCTAAATCCGCGATATTTTGATCCTTTAAATTCTTGGGGTGTTTTGGACCCGTCGCTAGCCGTTTAGACTTTTCCGACTCATTTTGGGACTCCGTTTATCCTACATTCGATGTATCAACTCAAAGACGTGTTTTGCGAAACGAGAACTTGTTATCTCCTTTGATGAACTCACTATCGACGATAACCCTCACTTCCTAGGAGGACCGGTTGAAACCATAAATCGTGAAGCCAAACCTTAAAACATCGTATGATCCCGACCGTCAAAATTCGTTGAAATACCCTAGAACGTACTTCTCCCTCACTCGTAGAATTGGCAACGCAAGATCTCGAGGAAGATTCAACAACTACTACTTCCAACTAAATTTCGGGACGAAATTTCTTTTGAGGTGTGGATAATGTAACATCCCGCGTTTTTCCGTTAAATTTAATTTTAACACCGTCTTTTTTTTTTTAAAACATAATCTTTCGTATTTAAATTAATAGTTTCCGTGAGTAACGTTCATTATATTCCCGCTATTTAATTTTGACATCACCCGTTTACTCGAGCGTTTTAAAAATATTCGTTTGGTTAATTCCCGCACCCGACTACAAACATGAGGGACTTAAGTTGACAAGTGGGCAAAGTGGTGACTAGGTCAACTAGTCAACCACTTCACCTCCTCCATTCATTTCCATCCATCTTCACCTCCTTTTTCTCTCTAGCTCAAGAACTCCATTTCTCCCAACTTCACTAAATCATCATCTAAATTCGATCTAGGAGGCTTACATCAAAACAAATTACGTATTTGGAATCCTCTCTTCATCCTCTACAATTTGATACCAACTTCATCTCGTTTGGGTAACAATTCTAAAACTCTAGATTTCTCTAAATTCGTGTTTTTGATTTGAAATGGTGTTAGTTAGTGTCTATGGCTCGTGTCTAGCATGAATATATGATTTACTTGCTCGATTTGTTGTTTTGAGTAACTAGTTTGAACATTTGAAATGGGTTTGCTTAATCTTGCATTTTGGAAGATTAAATGTTGTTTGATTGTTAAAGTTCATGTTTTAAAAGTGTTACTAGCATCATTAGCTTCATGTTGATATATAGATTGATCAAAGAAACTTCAAAAACGTGATTATTGATTTTGGTGTTGCTTGACTAGGGTTTGCTAGTTCTTGAAATGAATTTTTGGATGCTTGAATGCCATGGAATGTTAATTGTTAGTGATTAGTTGTAATGTATGCTTCATTACCTTCAAAACGGCATATCATATGTGTAAATTGGATTCCCGGAACTTAAAATGCATATTGATGAACTTGAGGCTTTGAAATGAGCGTTTATTGATCACATGACGAGAATTCGATTGTTGTAAATGATGTTTTTGTTTGAGGATTTGTGTTTAGTTGTGTTCCTTGTCAAAAGAGCTTTCCAACGGTATAAGATACGTCTTCTAATTGTTTGCGGTTTGCGTTTTGCGTTTGTTTGAAGTTTTGACCAAGACTTGAACCTTGAAAACGACCTGACACCAGACCATGTGTTATGTCGCGGCGCGACACCCCTTGCCGCGGCGCGACATTTGCCTTGTCCAGATTCTGTCCAACTTTTCCATTTTATCAAAAATGTTTGCCATGTTCTAGACCTCCAATTCACATGCAACTTGTTTTAACATGCTTATATATGAATAACTAGCATAGAAAATTTGTCCGAGACCCGACCCGAACGTGTTGACTTTTTCGTTGACTTTGACCAAGTTTGACTTTTAGTCAAACTTAACCAAACTTTTATGCAATCTTCCTAACATGCTTTTATACTTGTATCTTGCATGAAACTTGACAATTTGCTTCACATGCTACATAATCGAGTCGTGTCGAGCCATAGGACTAATTGAACACATTTCACCCGACCTTGTGTCGTAACCGGTTAATTGATATAACTTACTTGTTTAGGTCAAGGCTAAGCAACTTTCATGCACACGTTTACTTGTTGAAGTACTTTTATACTCGTGCACTCGAGGTGAGATCATAGTCCCACTTTTACTCTTTTTGAACTTATATTGGGATGAGAAAACATAAACGATTCTTTTGAACTAAGTGAACACAAGAACGGGAAAACAAACATTCTACATACGAGTTTAGAACAAAATCCTCAATTCGATTATCATTAGTTACACTTGCCGGGTGTAAGCGAGAACTTATGTTATATGGCCATATGGGTTGACAACCCTCATCCTTGACGGTTCGCTACCGTCTACGGATGAAATATATTTTCGAGAATCAGTGTTTGTTCTAGCACTAAGTGATGGGGTATACAATGGAAGGAATGTTAAGCTTTGATAATTGGGTGCTCGTGAAACAAACTTTTGGAATGTATTACTATTATTTCATTGATGCAAATCTTGTGGTTCACTTGTACTTACTTACTTAAACCTATGATTTCACCAACGTTTTCGTTGACAGATTTCTATGTTTTTCTCAGGTCCTTGTGCTTCCGCTCATTATTTGATACTTGCATTGGATGTCGAGTATATGTGCATTTCATGGAGCGTCTTTTGACTTTACTTTAAACCGTGTCGCCTAGATTTCATTCGTATTATAACGTTGTAACTTAACTATTGGTTGAACAATTCTTGTAAACTTTGAGAACAATCTTTATTTTGAAATGAAGGCGACATATTTTGGTCAAACGTTATCTTAAAGACTTATAATCAGGTAATGGGACCCACGTAGCCGACGCCGTCACTTGACGATTTGTCGGGGTCGCTACATTTTACACAACGTTTGACCGTCCAATTTGACCGATGATATCACGAACTATATAACACACGATAATTATACGATTATGTATATATACATATCTATACATATTTAACATGATTTAAGGATGGTTTAATGTCTCATTGTGTACTAACAACAATGAGTTATAGGTATATTTTGAGATCACTAACTTAAGTTTTCAAAACGATAACTATATTTAACATTCTTTGACATATATACTTATAATCTATAATGTGTTGGTGATTTATGTCACCAATATGATTTAAGTGTAATGGGATTAATTTGTTAACCAAAATAATCTTGATAAATAGCGAACAAGTTTGGGAAAGTGTGGAGTGCACACTTGTTTGAACTTATCTTGATCATGACGGGGGTTCGGGGGCAGCGCCCCCGATAGCGGGGTTCAAGGGGTGGCAACCCCTGGCAGGGTCCAAGGGGCAGAGCCCCTGGCTGGTATTGCTTTATTAAAAATGTCTTAAAATTTTATTTTGGCCCGGTTTGACCCAAAATAAAAGCCCGGTTTTGAGCCTCTTTTACAGTTATAAACCCGTCCATATTTGAATTCTCGTTCCGTTTCCTCAAAATTTCTACAAGTATATCTAGGGTATATGTAACTGTATCATACCCAGCTTCTATACGTATTTACTATTAGTATATACCAACAATAAACTCCAATGATCAGCCACTAGACATGATGTTACATGTGGGAACCAACCATTTAACCTCATGTATGACTTATATGCAAGAAAACAAACTAAATCTCCTATATATCCATCCCATAATCACATCATTTTGCACACACACACACATACAATTTCATTTCCAATTTTCTTTCAAGTTAATTCACTCCCTAATCTCTCTTCATGTACCTACTCAAGAACGTATCAATATAGTCATCCGATTTCAAGGAGATTACTTCCAATCTTTCAATCCTACTCCACCACTCTTTTGATTCCAAGATTTTTCTTATCTTTTCCAGTAGCTTTATCCAAGTAACCTGAGGTAGTAACCTTATTCATAATCTTATTCGATTCATATTTATATAGCTATCTTATTTTGAGTTATAAATTATAACAACAAGAACATAGTTTGAATGATTTCAAACTTGTTCGCAAACTAAATAGATCCTTCTAACTTGACTTTTAAAATACTTCAAGACCTGTAATATATCATAATGATATGCTAACTTAACAAGATACAACTTGTTTTTACAAAGAACACCTTAAAACAAAATTGGGTATCCGAAGCTAGTTTAGCAACGAAATTAATTGGAGTAAAACTAAACTAATCATATTTTTGCTAATTAATATGATATTTTATATATATTTACTTATGATTTGATTTTATATATTTCAGGACCACCCGTAAACAACACTAGAAGATTAATCATAAGACCTCATGATTGTACGCAACACGTCATTTGACAACACGGTACTTTATGTACGCAACACGTCATTTGACAACATGGTACCATGGGTCGAGATTAATTCTGATCAATACGAATACGATGGGGTCTTTATTTATTTTATTGAGCAACTAATTGTGGACCATTAACAACAGACTGCTAACTACGGACTAAGAAAATATTAAAAGTATTAAAAGTATTATAAGTATATATATGTATATATATATATATATATATATATATATATATATATATATATATATATATATATATATATATATATATATATAACGATTACTTGAAAAGAAAATATGTTGATATATTATATATATGGTTAGGTTCGTGATATCTATCAGAGAACAAGTCGTGTTAAATAACTTCAAGGCAAAAGTGAGTATATAGTCCCACTTTTAAACTCTAAATATTTAGGGATGAGAATACATGCATTTTATGATTTACGTTATGGACACAAGTGATTAAAAATATATATTATACGTTGAGTTGTACCACTGGCATACTTTCCTGTAACTTGGTAACTACTATTTACATGAGGTATTGTAAACGCGAATCCTGTTGATAGATCTATCGGGCCTGACAACCCCAACCGGACTGGACGACCAGTATTCAACAGTTGCACAGTACTTCATTTCGGTGACTACACTTGGTACGGTGTAGTAAGATTTCATAATAAAGGGAATATGCGACGTTGATTAAATGTTAAGTATGGTTATCAAGTGCTCAACAACTTAGAATATTTTTATTAAAACGTTTATATATGAAATCTTGTGGTCTATATTTATAACGTTGCTGGCATTAAACCTATATCTCACCAACTTTATGTTGACATTTTAAGCATGTTTATTCTCAGGTGATAACTAAAAGCTTCCGCTGCAACATGTTGAATTTAAGCAAGATCTTGAGTATGCATATTTGTGTCAAAAATAAAACTGCATATCGGAGAAGTTGTAATGTAAAATACGTTGGAAATCGTGTTGTTATCATCACATGTAAAGTTTGTAAGGCTAAGATTATCGCTAAACGATAATCATTATTATGTTGTTTAAACTTTGTGTTTTTAATAAAAGTTATGGTTTGTATTGTAAAAACGAATGCAGTTTTCTTTGAAAAATGTCGCATATAGAGGTCAATACCTCGCGATGAAATCATATGTTATTATATTAGTCCTTATGGTTTAGGACGGGTTATGACATGTGGTATCAGAGCGTTGGTCTTAGAGAACCAGAAAATTTGTATTAGTGTGTCTTATCGAGTTTGTTAGGATGCATTAGTGAGTCTGGACTTTGACCGTGTTTGATTTAGAAAACTATTGCTTATCCTTGTTGGTTAAAAATTAATATGTAAATATTATGTGGTACTAATGTGCTAGTTATTATGTGATAGATTCCTGGCTTAGAACTTGTTATCACATTCAGCGACTCCGAGCCAGAATCTTCAGATGGTGTTCCAGTCATTAACTTATCCGATGATGAAAACGACACCTTTGGGGAAGACTCACAATTTTCGGATGAATCAATTGAAGAGGAACGGGAAAGTGATCCTGATGAGGAAGAAATACAGGAAATTACGAAAGACAAGTTCGAAAGAGGAAAGAAACGAAAGGCTACTGAATTGAAAAATCCAAATCCCGAGTTTAGTGAGGATGTTGTGGCACCAACTCCACCAGACACTTCCACCCCTATTCCCGCTATTCCTATTAGTTCTATCCCGACATCCTGTTCTTCAGCCCCTTAGCCAAAACGCAGGGAGACAGTCAAGATAACCTTTAAGCGATTTCTTTGAACACAAACGTTTGGGGTTAAATGATGCGCTGTTATTTTAAACCATGGGATCATATAACGTTTTGTATAATATTACTAGTGTGGATTGCTTAATGTTTGATGTAAGATAAGCATATGTAAAATAGTGAAGTGTGAAATGCAATAATTTTCCATGGTTGAGTATTATTTGGATGGTAGTAATTAATTTCTGTACTAAGCTATTAAGTATGAACTTTAACGGGTAGGTACTACCCTAGATATAATTATAAAACGCTAATAAGAAGAAAAGGATTTTATAATAATAACTGGTTCATATTATTAATAAGCTACGGAGTACTGTAAATACACACTACATCTATAATATTCCATGTGAATAATTATTTTTTTTCATTCTTATTGAAGATTATGGCGCGATTGAACCGAATGACGGAACAAGAAATTGAGGAACTCATCAATCAGCGAGTGAACGACAGAATGTTATGGGTCGAGGCTGCTAGAGGTGCTGCAGTTAATCCAAATCCTCGTGTGGGATGTACTTACAAAACTTTTCAAGGTTGCAAGCCCTCATCATTCATTGGAACAGAAGGACCGGTCAGTTTAACCCGGTGGATCGAAAAGATAGAGTCTGTGTTTAAAATCAGTGGTTGTATTGAGAAGGACATGACCAAGTATGCATCGTGCACCTTACAAGATAGTGCACTCACGTGGTGGAAAAACTATGTGAAGGCCGTAGGAGGAGATGTAGCTTATGATACTCCCTGGGAAGAATTCAAAATAATGCTAATCAACGAGTATTGTCCAAGGAACGAGGTTAGGAAGTTGGAAGCTGAATTATGAAGCCTGAAAGTTATTGGTACTGAACTCACTAACTACAAATAGCGATTCATGGAATTAGCTTTGCTATGTCCCGAATTGGTACCAACCGAAGAACGGAAGATAGAACTGTACAAAGATGGTTTGCCTAAAAATGTCAAGGCAAATGTTACAGCATCGAAACCCAAGACTATTCATGAAGCCATCACTATGGCAAACGAGTTGATGGACCAGATTATTCTGGATAAGAACACTGATGTCAAGACATTGGAAAACAAAAGAAAGTGGGAAGGTAATTAACAATCCAACAAGAAACAAGAAACCACGTAAGGTGTGGGTAGTGGTTCAAGCTCAGGTTACAAAGGATGAAATCCTTTATGTAACAGATGCCACAAACATCACTCTGGTTATTGTAATGTGGTGTGCGATAATTGTAATCGAAGGGGTCATCTTGCTGAAGATTGTAGGATTCCTGTTACAAATACCAATGGCACCAAGACTCCTGCCACCAATGCAAATAGAACTGCCTTGGCCACTGTTACTTGTTATGGGTGTGGGAAACAGGGTCATTATAAGAGCCAGTTCCTGAATCCAGAGAAGAATAACGGATCTGCACGTGGAAGAGCATTTATTATTAATGCTAGAGAGGCGTGTGAAGACCCGGAGCTTGTTACGGGTACGTTTATCATTAATAACTTATCAGCATCTATTATATTTGATACTGGTGCCGATAGAAGTTACGTGTGTAGAGACTTTTAAACTAAATTGAATTGTTCATCATTACCTCTAGATGCTAAGTACATGATTGAGTTAGCTAATGGTAAACTAATTAAAGCCGATAAAATTTGCCGTGATTGTAAAATAAATTTAGCCGGAAAAACATTTAAGATTGATTTGATACCCATAGAATTAGGAAGTTTTGACGTAATTATCGGCATGGACTGGATGTCCAAAGTAGGAGTCGAAGTGGTGTGTGCTGAAAAGGCAATTCGTATTCCTCGAAAGGATAAATCAATGATAATGATTTACGAAGATAAAGGTAACCCAAACCTAAATCTCATTAGCTGTTTGAAAGCTCTAAAGTGCTTAGAAAAGGGATGTTATGCCATCCTAGCACATGTAAAGAAAGTTGAAGAAAAAGAGAAGAATATTAATGATGTAAATGTAGTAAGAGACTTTCCCGATGTATTTCCGGAAGAATTACCGGGACTACCTCCATTCAGGTCTGTAGAATTTCAAATAGATCTTGTACCAGGAGCTGCACCGGTTGCTCGTGCTCCATATAGACTTGCACCGTCCGAGTTAAAAGAACTTCAGAGTCAGTTAAAAGAATTACTGGACCGAGGATTCATACGACCAAGTACTTCACCGTGGGGAGCTCCAATTTTATTTGTTAAAAAGAAAGATGGATCTTTTAGGATGTGTATAGATTATCGTGAATTAAATAAGTTAACTATCAAGAATCGGTATCCACTACCGAGAATTGACGACTTATTTGATCAACTGCAAGGATCATGTGTGTACTCGAAAATCGACTTAAGATCGGGCTATCATCAACTACGTGTCAAAGAAGAAGATATTCCGAAAACTGCTTTCCGGACACGCTACGGTCATTACGAATTTTTGGTCATGCCGTTTGGATTAACGAATGCACCAGCTGTATTCATGGACCTCATGCATCGAGTTTGTAGTTCGTATCTAGATAAGTTTGTTATCGTTTTCATTGATGATATTATCATCTATTCCAAAAATGAGCAAGAGCATGAGCAGCATTTAAGGTTGGTATTAGAATTGTTAAGAAAGGAACAGTTATACGCCAAATTTTCTAAGTGTGCATTTTGGTTGAAAGAAGTGCAATTTCTTGGTCATGTTGTTAGTAGCAAAGGAATTCAGGTTGATCCAGCTAAAATTGAGGCCATTGAAAAATGGGAGACTCCTAAGACACCAACGCAGATACGCCAATTTTTGGGTTTAGCCAGTTATTATAGAAGGTTTATTCAAGATTTTTCTCGAATAGCTAAACCATTAACAGCGTTAACGCAAAAAGGGAAGAAGTACGAATGGACTTCTGAGCAGGAGAGTGCATTTCAATTACTGAAGAAGAAGTTGACTACAGCACCTATTTTATCGTTACCTGAAGGGAACGATGATTTTGAGATATATTGTGACGCTTCGCGACAAGGTTTTGGTTGTGTCCTTATGCAACGGAAGAAAGTTATAGCATACGCATCCCGACAATTGAAGATTCACGAGTGGAATTATACGACGCATGATTTAGAATTGGGAGCAGTAGTGTTTGCATTGAAGATATGGAGACACTATTTATATGGGGTTAAATGCACTGTGTTTACTGATCATAAAAGCCTTCAACATATTTTTGATCAGAAACAGCTGAACATGAGGCAACGTAGGTGGGTCGAGCTGATAAATGACTATGATTGTGAAATTTGCTATCATCCCGGGAAAGCGAACGTGGTGGCTGACACTCTAAGCAGAAAGGAACGGGAACCAATTCGAGTACGAGCAATGAACATAAAAATTCGCATGAATCTCAACTCACAAATCAAAGAGGCTCAACGAGAAGCTCTTACTAAAGAAAACATAGGAAATGAAATAATGAAGAAGTATGGGAAACAACTCGTTATACGGGAAGACGGAATTTGATATTTTACAAACCGTATTTGGGTACCAAAGTTGGGTGGATTAAGGAAGTTGATATTGAACGAGGCACATAAGACAAGATACTCGATACATCCTGGAGTTGGAAAGATGTATCAAGATCTTAAGACGCATTATTGGTGGCCTAATTTAAAGACAGACGTTGCAACATATATTGGGGAATGTTTAACTTGTTCCAAAATTAAAGCAGAACATCAGAAGCCGTCAGGGTAACTTCAACAACCAGAAATCCCAGAATGGAAATGGGACGGTATTACCATGGATTTCATCACGAAGTTACCTAAGACTGCCTGGGGTTATGACACCATTTGGGTAATAGTTGATCGTCTTACCAAATCTGCACATTTCTTGCCTATAAAGGAAACGGATAGAATGGAGAAACTATTATGATTATAAACAAAGGAAATTATTTCAAGGCATGGAATACCTATTTCCATTATATCTGATCGTGATAGTAGATTTACATCAAAGTTCTGGCAATCACTACAGGAAGCTCTGGGAACTCGTTTGGATATGAGCACCACATATCATCCACAAACTGACGGGCATAGTGAAAGAACAATTCAGACTCTTGAAGACATGCTCAGGGCATGTGTGATCGATTTTGGAAACGGATGGGATAAATATCTACCATTAGCAGAATTCTCGTATAATAATAGTTATCATGCGAGTATTAAAGCTGCACCATTTGAAGCACTGTATGGAAGGAAGTGTAGATCCCCTATCTATTGGAATGAAGTAGGAGATCGACAATTAACTGGTCCCGAGATTATACACGAAATGACTGAGAAGATAGTACAAATCAAGGAGAGATTGAGGACGGCCCGTAGTCGCCAAAAGAGCTACGCCGATGTCCGAAGGAAACCATTAGAGTTTCAGATCGGTGACATGGTTATGCTAAAGGTGTCACCTTGGAAAGGTGTAATACATTTCGGTAAAAGGGGTAAACTGAACCCAAGGTATGTAGGTCCGTTCAAGATCATTGAACGCATTGGACCGGTAGCTTATCGACTCGAGTTACCACAATAACTCGCCGGAGTACATAATACGTTTCACGTTTCAAACCTTAAGAAGTGTCTTGCAAAGGAAGACCTCACCATTCCACTTGAAGAAATCCAAGTTGACGAGAAACTACAATTCATAGAAGAACCAGTTGAAATCATGGACCGTGAAGTTAAACGGCTCAAGCAGAGCAACATACCAATCGTTAAGGTTCGTTGGAATGCTTGAAAGGGTCCCGAGTTTACTTGGGAACGAGAGGATCAGATGAAACAAAAGTATCCACATTTGTTTCCCGATGACGCAAAATAGGTACAATTTTAAAATTTCGGGACGAAATTTATTTAACGGGTAGGTACTGTAACGACCCGGAATTTTTCGATCGTTTTATACTTATGAGATTAACATTTACATAAATTAAACCTTACCAACATGATAAGCAATCCAAATTGTTGAGACTTATGTTTTTGAAAAGAGTTTTACACAACGTTTGACCGTCCAATTTGACCAATGATATCACGAACTATATAACACACGATAATTATACGATTATGTATATATACATATCTATACATATTTAACATGATTTAAGGATGGTTTAACGTCTCATTGTGTACTAACAACAATGAGTTATAGGTATATTTTGAGATCACTAACTTAAGTTTTCAAAACGATAACTATATGTAACATTCTTTGACATATATACTTATAATCTATAATGTGTTGGTGATTTATTCCACCAATATGATTTAAGTGTAATGGGATTAATTTTTTAACCAAAATAATCTTGATAAATAGCGAACTAAATCTCCTATATATCCATCCCATAATCACATCATTTTGCACACACACACACACACATACAATTTCATTTCCAATTTTCTTTCAAGTTAATTCACTCCCTAATCTCTCTTCATGTACCTACTCAAGAACGTATCAATATAGTCATCCGATTTCAAGGAGATTACTTCCAATCTTTCAATCCCACTCCACCACTCTTTTGATTCCAAGATTTTTCTTATCTTTTCCAGTAGCTTTATCCAAGTAACCTGAGGTAGTAACCTTATTCATAATCTTATTCGATTCATATTTATATATCTATCTTATTTTGAGTTATAAATTATAACAACAAGAACATAGTTTGAATGATTTCAAACTTGTTCGCAAACTAAATAGATCCTTCTAACTTGACTTTTAAAATACTTCAAGACCTGTAATATATCATAATGATATGCTAACTTAACAAGATACAACTTGTTTTTACAAAGAACACCTTAAAACAAAATCGGGTATCCGAAGCTAGTTTAGCTACGAAATTAATTGGAGTAAAACTAATCATATTTTTGCTAATTAATATGATATTTTATATATATTTACTTATGATTTGATTTTATATATTTCAGGACCACCCGTAAACAACACGAGAAGATTAATCATAAGACCTCATGATTGTACGCAACACGTCATTTGACAACACGGTAGTTTATGTACGCAACACGTCATTTGACAACATGGTACCATGGGTCGAGATTAATTCTGATCAATACGAATACGATGGGGTCTTTATTTATTTTATTGAGCAACTAATTGTGGACCATTAACAACAGACTGCTAACTACGGACTAAGAAAATATTAAAAGTATTATAAGTATATATATATATATATATATATATATATATATATATATATATATATATATATATATATATATATATATATATATATATGTAACGATTACTTGAAAAGAAAATATGTTGATATATTATATATATGGTTAGGTTCGTGATATCTATCGGAGACCAAGTCGTGTTAAATACCTTCAAGGCAAAAGTGAGTATATAGTCCCACTTTTAAACTCTAAATATTTCGGGATGAGAATACATGCATTTTATGATTTACGTTATGGACACAAGTGATTAAAAATATATATTCTACATTGAGTTGTACCACTGGCATACTTCCCTATAACTTGGTAACTACTATTTACATGAGGTATTGTAAACGCGAATCCTGTTGATAGATCTATCGGGCCTGACAACCCCAACCGGACTGGACGACCAGTATTCAACGGTTGTACAGTACTTCATTTCGGTGACTACACTTGGTACGATGTAGTAAGATTTCATAATAAAGGGAATATACGACGTTGATTAAATGTTAAGTATGGTTATCAAGTGCTCAACAACTTAGAATATTTTTATTAAAACGTTTATATATGAAATCTTGTGGTCTATATTTATAACGCTGCTGGCATTAAACCTATATCTCACCAACTTTATGTTGACATTTTAAGCATGTTTATTCTCAGGTGATAACTAAAAGCTTCCGCTGCAACATGTTGAATTTAAGCAAGATCTTGAGTATGCATATTTGTGTCAAAAATAAAACTGCATATCGGAGAAGTTGTAATGTAAAATACGTTGGAAATCGTGTTGTTATCATCACATGTAAAGTTTGTAAGGCTAAGATTATCGCTAAATGATAATCATTATTATGTTGTTTAAACTTTGTATTTTTAATAAAAGTTATGGTTTGTATTGTAAAAACGAATGCAGTTTTATTTGAAAAATGTCGCATATAGAGGTCAATACCTCGCGATGAAATCATATGTTATTATATTTGTCCTTATGGTTTAGGACGGGTTATGACATCTTAGCACATCGACACTTCACTCGTCACGTGAAATGTGGTGTCTTAGCACATCGGCACTTCACATCTCACGCTACAACAAATAAATACATTATATACATACGCATATAATTATTCCACTCACCTCAAAGTCTTTTGTGAAAGATAGCCGAGCTTGCAAACTTCAATGTAACGTACCTATTACATTATGCACATAATCAATCACAAGATCAAGTTGGTCAACCAACTCATTCACCATTCTAGTGTCGTTTTGGCCCATGGTGCAAATTTCAACCCATTTGCACACTTAACCCTAATATTGGGTCAACTAGCCAAAAACCCTAACCCTAGCCATTTATGGTCTTAACAAACATATAGTCACAATGTTAACTCATTTTCACACTAACAAGACAACTTAGGTCATCAAAGACCCGTTTTACCCATTCGAGGTTTCCACACCCATTCAGGTCACCACATGCCCAAATAGCACCCATTTACATAACATGTAGGCGTGCTAGTGGTTAACTAACCAATTTAAGACTCATAAACTCATTTATCATTTCAAAACCCTAGGTTAGTCATCCTTTGAGTCTTCATGACTCAAACTTACCCAAAATCCCCAAATCACTAACAAATGGGTTTTATACACATCACTAGCCCAAACCCTAACCCTTAAACACATTAAACTAAGGAAATCAAGTTTAGTACTTACCACCACAATCAAAACATAGCTAGTGAGGAGATGAACAACTTTAATGCTCGAGCTCTAACCCGAAACAAGCTTCTTCCTCTTCTATTTGAGTTTTCTCACACTTGAATCACACTCTCTCTCTAGAATTGAAGTGGATGAAGTTTGGTGGTTGTAAATGGAGTAAATGAAGCTCCAAAACTGATCTAGGGCTTTAAATTCGGCCCCCAAGTGAAATTACCAAAATACCCACTTTAAATATCTAAAAACACAAAAGCAGGCTCGCCAGACAATCTGGACGGCGTCCAGCCCTTCAATCTGAGACGGCGTCCCACCCTGTTGGACGACGTCCAACATAACAGGGAAAAACTGGTTCTCACAACTCTCCTCCACTTGAACCGGATTGCGACCTCGCAATCCACGCTACATGACAAGCAGGAAGATACACAAGAACAAACTCTTCGAGCTCTCAAGTAAACTCGGAACCTTTACTACGATGCCATTGAACTTTAAAAGGCCGAATCACTTTATTTCTCAATCTTTTAACCTTCTCGTCGAGTATAGCAATCGGCTCCTCAACATACTCCAACTTATTATTTTGCTCAATCTCGTCTAATGGTACCCATGATGAATCATCCGCAAGACACTTACGGAGATGGGAAACATGGAATGTATTATGGATCCCCGCAAGTTCTTCGGGTAATTCCAAACGATACGCAACTTCGCCAACACGAGCTAAAACGTTAAATGGGCCAATAAACCGAGGAGCTAACTTTCCTCATTTTTGAAACCGAATAATACCTTTCCATGGCGAAACCTTAAGCATCACCATGTCACCTTCTTGGAATTCGATCATTCGACTACGTTTGTCGGCATACGACTTTTGTCTATCTTGCGCCTTTTTCAAATGATCCCGAATCACATCAATCTTGCTATTCGTCTCTAAAACCAAATCGGTACTCCTGATTTCCTTTTGTCCCACTTCACCCCGACAAATTGGAGTTCGACATCTTCGCCCATAAATCATCTCATACGGTGGCATCCCGATACTAGTATGATAACTATTATTGTACGAGAATTCCACCAAAGGTAAGTGTTCGTCCCAACTACCACCGAAATCAATAATACACGCCCGTAACATATCCTCTAATGTTTGATTCGTACGTTCGGTTTGACCGTCCGTTTGAGGATGATACGCCGTGCTCAATTTTAATTGTGTACCCATATCGTCATGAAACTTTTCCCAAAACCGAGATGTAAAACGGGTATCTTGATCCGAAATAATAGATATAGGAATCCCATGTCGAGCGACTACTTCCTTGATAAACAATTTAGCCAAGGTCTCCGACGATATCGCTTCCCGAATGGGAAGAAACAAAGCACTTTTGGTCAATCGGTCAACTATCACCCAAATTGAATCAAATTGGGTTCTCGCCATTTTAGGTAACTTTGTGATGAAATCCATGGTAATGTGCTCCCATTTCCACTTCGGGATTTCTAACGGTTGTAACTTACCATACGGCTTTTAGTGCTCGGCTTTAACTTGCAAGCACGTGACGCATTGCTCAACATACTTTACAACATCACGTTTCATGCCTGGCCACCAATACTCTTTTCTTAAATCAAGATACATTTTCGTCACGCCCGGATGAATGGAATACTTTGACTTATGTGCTTCATCAAGTAGCACTTGTCGATAATCACCAATCTTAGGCACCCACACCCTTCATTGAAAAGACAACAAACCACGCGAACCCATAGTAATGAATTCCGATTGCCCCACAATTCGTTCCGCATGATACCAAGTTTTTCAAGAAAATCGTTAGTAATAATCATACGTAACAATCCCAATCGTAACACCGGGTGATGACTCTTTCGACTTAACGCATCCGCGACCACATTCGACTTGCCCGGATGATAAAGTATCTCACAATCATAGTCTTTTACCACATCCATCCACCTACGTTGACGATAATTCAAATCTCGTTGATTAAAGAGATGTTTCAAACTCTTATGATCCGAATAAATCGTACTCTTGACACCATACAAGTAATGGCACCAAATTTTCAACGCATGCACAACCGCCGCCAACTCAAGATCATGAGTCGGATATCTCGTTTCATGCTCCTTTAATTGTCAAGAGGCGTAAGCAATGACTTTACCCCTTCGCATTAGAACACACCCGAGCCCATTTAGAGAGGCATCACAATACACCGTCATGTCTTCCACACCTTCTGGCAACACTAACACCGGAGCTTGACACAATTTCTCTTTTAGCAATTGAAAAGCAATTTCTTGCTCATTCTCCCAAATAAACCTCGCGTTCTTCCTCGTCAATTTTGTCAACGAAGAAGCGACCTTAGAAAAGTCTTGGATAAACCGACGATAATAACCTGGCCAATCAGAGAAAATTTCAGATTTCCGTAGGCGTAGTCGGTCGTCTCCAACTCTTCACAGTCTCAATCTTCCCCGGATCTACTTGAATACCATTTTCGTTCACAATATGGCCAAGGAATTGAACTTCCCTTAGCCAAAATTCACATTTGGAGAATTTAGCATACAACTTCTCCTTCTGCAACGTCTTTAACACACATCGAAAATGAAGTCCATGTTCTTTCATACTCTTCGAATAGACAAGTATGTCGTCAATGAACACAATTACCGACTTGTCCAACATAGGTTGGCACGCTCAGTTCATAAGATCCATGAATGCCATCGGTGCATTCGTAAGACCAAAAGGCATAACTACAAACTCATAATGCCCATAACGCGTTCGAAAAGCCATTTTCTCAATATCTTCCTCGCGGACCCGTATTTGGTGATAGCCGGACCGTAGGTCGATTTTAGAGAAATACGTTGCACCTTGAAGTTGGTCAAACAAATCGTCAATCCTAGGCAATGGATAACGATTCTTGATCTTCACTTTGTTCAACTCCCGATAATCGATGCACATCCGCATACTACCATCCTTCTTCTTCACAAATAAAACCGGAGCGCCCTAAGGTGAAGCAATCGGTCGAATGAAACCCTTCTCAAGCAACCCTTGGGTTTGATTTAAAAACTCTTACATTTCCATTAGCGCTAAGCGATAAGGCGTTTTAGCAATGGGGGTAGCCCCCGGAACTAACTCAATGCGAAATTCAACTTGTCTTTCCGCCGGAACACCCGGTAACTCGTCCAGAAAAACGTCTTCGAATTCACTAACCACAGGAATTTCACGAATGGGTGGTGGCTCATCATGAGTAACAAAGGTTTCAAAAGCATTACGTAGATTATCAAATAATGATAATCTAAAATATACTGTTTACACACGACCATTACATAATGGTTTACAATAGAAATATATTACATCGACATATGTTTCTTGAATGCAGTTTTTACATAATATCATACAAACATGGACTCTAAATCTTGTCCTTATTTTAGTATGCAACAGCGGAAGCTCTTAATATTCACCTGAGAATAAACATGCTTTAAACGTCAACAAAAATGTTGGCTAGTTATAGGTTTAACATATATATATCAAATCGTAACAATAGACCACAAGATTTCATATTTTAATATACATCCCATACATAGAGATAAAAATCAATCATATGGTGAACACCTGGTAACCGACATTAACAAGATGCATATATAAGAATATCCCCATCATTCCGGGACACCCTTCGGATATGATATAAATTTCGAAGTACTAAAGCATCCGGTACTTTGGATGGGGTTTGTTAGGCCCAATAGATCTATCTTTAGGATTCGCGTCAATTAGGGTGTCTGTTCCCTAATTCTTAGATTACCAGACTTAATAAAAAGGGGCATATTCGATTTCGATAATTCAACCATAGAATGTAGTTTCACATACTTGTGTCTATTTTGTAAGTCATTTATAAAACCTGCATGTATTCTCATCCCAAAAATATTAGATTTTAAAAGTGGGACTATAACTCAATTTCACAGATTTTTACTTCGTCGGGAAGTAAGACTTGGCCACTGGTCGATTAACGAACCTATAATAAATATGTACATATATATCAAAGTATATTCAAAATATATTTACAACACTTTTAATACATTTTGATGTTTTAAGTTTATTAAGTTAGCTGTCCTCGTTAGTAACCTACAACTAGTTGTTCAACGTTAGATGTACAGAAAAAAATTGATATATATTATCTTGAATCAATCCACGACCCAATGTATACACGTCTCAGGCTAGATCACAACTCAAAATATATATATTTTTGGAATCAACCTCAACCCTGTATAGCTAACTCCCACATTACTGCATATAGAGTGTCTATGGTTGTTCCAAATAATATATACACATGGGTCGATATGATATGTCAAAACATTTGCATACGTGTCTATTGTAACGACCCGCACTTTTTCGATCATACTATACTTATAAGATTAATATTTACATAAATTAAACCTTGCCAACATGATAAGCAATCCAAATTGTCGAGATTTATATTTCCGAAAAGAATTTTACACAACGTTTGACCGTCTAGTTTGACCAATGATATCACGAACTATACAATATATGATAATTATACGTTTGTGTATATATATGTATATATACATATTTAACATGATTAATGAATGTTTTAATATCTCATTTTGTATTAATAACAACAAGTTATATGTGTATTTTGAAACTACTAACTTAAGTTTTCAAAACGATAACAATACGTAACGTTATTTGACTTAAATACTTAAGACTATAATGTTTATACATATATTGTATAAGTAATGTATTTAATCACTTTTAAGAACTTAAATACATAAAATCATATAAGTGTATTCACAAAAGATAGCTATATTTGAATCCTCATTCCATTTTTCACAAAATTTCTATACGTATATTTAGAGTATTTGTACTCGTATCATACCTAGCTCCTATACGTATTTACTAATAGTAAATACACATCAAAATCACCACCTAACCAGCCATTATTCATGCCCTTAGAGCTAGGTAATTACTTTTGAATCATTGCAAGACTAATTACAAAAATACAAACTAGAATTTTGTCATGTTATCCTTAAAGATCACATTTTTAGGAGTATATATGTATCATCATTTTTGATTCATTTTTACTTCAATCTCTTAACTAAAAACACACACTCTTTCTTACTCTCTAAACTCCATAACAATCCAGCAAAGTTCCATAAAGATCTAGCTTCAAAAACCATACTAAAACACCATAAGAAAACCATACAAAAACACTTCAAGAAAACCCTCCAAGAACACCAACTTACTACCAATCTTTCATCCACTTCTATCACCCTTTTGATTCTAGCTTCTTACTTCTCTTTTACAGCAAACTTATCCAAGGAACTTGAGGTAGAATCTATGTTCATAACCTTATTCGATTCATATATATATAGCTATCTTATTTTGTGGTACAAAAGTTTAACAACAAGAACATAGTTTGAATGTTTTCAAACTTGTTTGCAAACTAAATAGATCCTTCTAACTTAACTTTTAAAATACTTCAAGACCTGTAATATAACTTATGTATATACTAATTTAACAAGGTAAAACTTGGTTTTTCAAAGTATAAGTATTTTTAGAAAAATGGTCATTAAATGATTTTGTTGTAACAAAAATGTTTAACTTCATATGTTTCACTAATGTTTCACTTATGCCGTATGATTTTGAATACAAACCAAGGTATTTATAGTTCATAGTCTTAAAGAAGAACTCGATCCAAGAAGATGGCAATTTGAATCAACGAAAACGGATTTGTAACGAAGAAACTATGACCGAAACAAAATTGGTTATCCTAGATCATTTCAACTACGGGATCAATTGGAAAAAATGATATAAATCACATATTTCTAAGATAACATGATATTTTATATATATGTACTTATAATTCAATTTTATATGGTTCAGGATCACCCGTAAACAACACGAGAAGATTAATCATAAGATCCCATGATTGTACGCAACACGTCATTTGACAACACCGGTACTTTATGTACGCAACACGTCATTTGACAACACCGGTACCATGGGTCAAGATTAATCTCGACCAACACATATACGATGGGGTTTTATTGATTTCGTTGGGGGTTTTATTTATTTCATTGCGGGTATATTAAACATCTAAAAATGAACCATTAAAATTGAATTACTAACATCGGACTGCTAACTACGGACTAAGGAATTATTCAAAGTATTAAAAGTATAACAAGTATATATTTATAACGTTTGTTTAAAAATGAAAACATATTGATATATTATATATGGATAGGTTCGTGATATCAACCGGAAGACCGAGTCAAAATATATATATCATCAAGACAAGAGTGAGTATATAGTCCCACTTTTAAACTCTAAATATTTCGGGATGAGAATACATGTATTTTATGTTTTACGTTATGGACACAAGTAACTGAAAAATATATTCTACGTTGAGTTGTACCACTGGCATACTTCCCTGTAGCTTGGTAACTAATATTTACAGCGGTATTGTAAACGCGAATCCTGTTGATAGATCTATCGGGCCTGACAACCCCAACCGGACTGGACGACCAGTATTCAACGGTTGCACAGTACTTCGTTTTGTGACTACACTTGGTACGGTGTAGTAAGATTTCATATTAAAGGGAATATGCGACGTGAAAATGTTAAGTATGGTTACCAAGTGCTCAACCACTTAGAATATTTTTATTGAAATGTTTATATACGAAATCTTGTGGTCTATATATATATATTGCTGCGCACTAAACCTATATCTCACCAACTTTATGTTGACGTTTTTAAACATGTTTATTCTCAGGTGATAATTAAAGCTTCCGCTGCATTATGTTGAATCTAAGCAGGATCATGCGTACTCATATTTGTGTCAAAAATAAAACTGCATATCCGAGGACGTGTGTTGTAAAATATGCTAGAAATCGTGTTGTTATTATCATTTGTAAAGTTTGTAAGTCGAAGATTATCGTTAAACGATAATCATCTTTTTATTGTCTAAAGCTTGTAACAAAAATAATGGTTTGGTTTGTAATGTATAATATATGCAGTTTTCCTTTTTAAAAATGTCGCATATAGAGGTCAATACCTCGCAATGAAATCATACGTTATCTAACACGTTCTTATGGTTAAGGACGGGTTATGACATGTGGTATCAGAGCGTTGGTCTTAGCGAACCAGGTCTGCATTAGTGTGTCTAACCGAGAAGCTGTTAGGATACATTAGTAAGTCTGGACTTTGACCGGGTCTGATTTAAAAAAAAAAAAACCATTGCTTATCACTGTTGGTTAAAATTTATATGTAAATATTATATAAGTACTAATGGGTTAGTTGTTGTGTGATAGATGTCGAGCTCAAAAATTGTTATCACAATCAACGACTCCGAATCAGAATCTTCAGATGGCGTTCCAGTCATTAACCTGTCCGATGACGAAAATGATATCCTTGGGGAAGACTCACAAATTCCGGATGAACCAACTATAAAGAACCCGGAAAGTGAACCCGAGGAGGAAAGTGAACCCGAGGAGGAAAGTGAACCCGAGGAGGAAAGTGAACCCGAGGAAGAAATACAGGAAATTACAAAAGACGAGTTCGAACTAGGAAAGAAACGAAAGGCTAATGAATTAGAAAATCCAAATCCCGAGTTTAATGAGAATGATGTGGCACCAATTCCACACAACACTACCACCCCTATCCCCGCTATTCCTATTCGTTCTGTCCCGGCATCCAGTTCTTCAGTCCCACAGCCAAAATATAGGCAGACAGTTAGGATAAGCGTTAAGCAAATCTTTGTGTCTAAACGTCCTAGAAAATAGATCAAACGATGCGCTGCTGTGTCAAACCATGGAACCGAATAATGTTTTGTATAATATTAATAGTGTGGTTTGCTTAATGTTCGATGTAAGATAAGCATATGTAAAATATTGAAGTATGAAATGCAATAATTTTCCATGGTTAAGTATTATTTAGATTGTAGTAATTGATTCTGTACTAAGCTATTAAGTATGAACATTAACGGGTAGGTACTACCCAAGATATAATTATAAAACGCTAATAAGAAGAAAAGGCTTTTATAATAATACCTAGTTCATATTATTAATAAGCTATAAATGTACTATAAATACACACTACATCTATAATATTCCATGTGAATAATTATTTTCTTTCATTAGGAAATGGCGCGATTGAATCGAATGACGGAACAAGAACTCGAGGAACTCATCAACCAGCGAGTGAACGACAGAATGTTATGGGTTGAGGCTGCAAGAGCTGCTGCAGTTAATCCAAATCCTCGTGTAGGATGCTCCTACAAGACGTTCCAAGCTTGCAAGCCATCATCATTCAGTGGAACGGAAGGACCTATCGGTTTAACCCGATGGATAGAAAAGATGGAGACGGTGTTTAAAATCAGTGGTTGTGATGAAAAAGACATGACCAAGTTTGCATCGTGCACTTTACAAGATAGTGCACTCACATGGTGGAAGAATTATGTGAAGGCGGTAGGAGGAGATGTAGCTTATGATACTCCATGGGAAGAATTCAAAGCAATGATAATCACCGAGTATTGTCCAAGGAATGAGGTTATTAAGTTAGAAGATGAGTTACGAAGTTTGAAGGTGGTTGGTACTGAAATCACCAACTACAACCAGCGATTCATGGAATTAGTTTTGCTATGTCCTGAATTGGTTCCAACCGAAGAACGGAAGATTGAAATGTACAAAGCTGGTTTGCCCAAAAAGGTCAAGGCAAATGTTACAGCATCGAAACCTAAGACAATTCATGAAGCTATAACCATGGCGAACGAGCTAATGGATCAGGTCATTTTGGACAAGAAAGTATCCAATACTGATGTGAAGGTATCAGGTAACAAAAGAAAGTGGAATGGAAATTATGATCGAGGTAACCAACAACAATCTTTTAAGAAACAAGAAAACACGCAAGGTGCGGGTAGTGGTTTAAGCTTTGGTTATAAAGGACAAAATCCTTTATGCAACCGTTGCCACAAACATCACTTTGGTTACTGTAGTGTGTTATGCACCAAGTGTAATCGACAAGGTCATCTTGCGGAAGATTGTAAGGCTCTCGTTACAAATGGCAACAAGACTCCTGCCACCAACGCAAATAGAACTGCTTTGGCTACCATTACTTGTTTTGGTTGTGGAAAACAAGGTCACTATAAGAGTCAGTGCCCGAATCAGAATGGCGGACCTGCACGTGGAAGAGCGTTTGTTATTAATGCTAGAGAGGCACGAGAAGACCCGGAGCTTGTTACGGGTACGTTTACCATTAATAACTTATCAGCATCTATTTTATTTGATACTGGCGCCGATAGAAGCTACGTGTGTATAAATTTTTACACTAAATTGAATTGTTCATCATTACCTTTAGATGCTAAGTACTTGATTGAGTTAGCTAATGGTAAACTAATTGAAGCCGATAAAATTTGTCGTGATTGTGAAATAAATTTAGCCGGAGAAACGTTTAAAATCGACTTAATACCCGTAGAATTGGGAGGTTTTGATGTAATAGTCGGCATGGACTGGATGTCCAAAATAGGAGCGGAAGTTGTTTGTGCTAAGAAGGCAATTCGTATTCCTGGTAAGGATAAAATACCGGTGATGATTTATGGAGAGAAGGGTAATTCAAAGCTAAAACTCATTAGCTGTTTGAAAGCCAAGAAGTGTTTAGAAAAGGGATGTTACGCTATTTTAGCACATGTTAATAAAATCGAAAAGAAAGAAAAGTGCATCAACGACGTGCCTGTGGCAAGAGATTTTCCTGAAGTTTTTCCGGAAGAATTGCCGGGATTACCTCCATTTAGATCGGTAGAATTTCAAATAGATTTAGTACCAGGAGCTGCACCAGTGGCTCGTGCGCCATATAGACTTGCATCGTCCGAATTAAAAGAACTTCAAAGTCAGTTAAAAGAATTATTGGACCGTGGATTCATACGACCAAGTACATCACCGTGGGGAGCTCCAATTTTGTTTGTCAAGAAGAAAGACGGATCTTTCCGAATGTGTATAGATTATCGTGAATTAAATAAGTTAACTATCAAGAATCGGTATCCACTACCGAGAATTGACGACTTATTTGATCAACTCCAGGGATCATGTGTTTATTCAAAAATCGACTTAAGATCGGGCTATCATCAACTACGCGTCAAAGAAGAGGACATTCCGAAAACTGCTTTTCGGACACGTTATGGTCATTACGAATTTTTGGTTATGCCGTTTGGATTGACGAATGCGCCAGCTGTATTCATGGACCTCATGAATCGAGTTTGTAGTCCGTATTTAGATAAGTTTGTTATCGTTTTCATTGATGATATTCTTATCTATTCCAAGAGTGAGCAAGAACATGAAGAGCATTTAAGGTTGATATTGGAGTTGTTAAGAAAAGAACAGCTATATGCTAAATTTTCTAAGTGTGCTTTTTGGTTGAAAGAAGTGAAATTTCTTGGCCATGTTGTTAATAGCGAAGGAATTCAGGTTGATCCAGCAAAAATTGAAGCCATTGAAAAATGGGAGACTCCTAAGACACCAACGCAGATACGCCAATTTTTGGGTTTAGCCGGTTATTATAGAAGGTTTATTCAAGATTTTTCTCGAATAGCTAAGCCGTTGACAGCGTTAACGCAAAAAGGGAAGAAATACGAATGGACCTCGGAGCAGGAGAACGCATTTCAATTATTGAAGAAGAAGCTAACTACGGCGCCTATTTTATCGTTACCTGAAGGGAACGATGATTTTGAAATATATTGTGACGCTTCGCGACAAGGTTTTGGTTGTGTTCTTATGCAACGGAAGAAAGTTATTGCATTCGCATCCCGACAATTGAAGATTCACGAGCGAAATTATACGACGCATGATCTAGAATTGGGAGCAGTCGTGTTTGCATTGAAGATGTGGAGACACTACTTGTATGGGGTTAAATTCACTGTGTTTACTGATCATAAAAGCCTTCAACATATTTTTGATCAGAAACAATTGAACATGAGGCAACGTAGGTGGGTCGAGTTAATAAACGACTATGATTGTGAAATTCGTTATCATCCCGGGAAGGCGAATGTGGTGGCTGATGCTTTAAGCAGAAAAGAACGAGAACCAATTCGAGTTCGAGCAATGAACATAAAAATTCGCATGAATCTCAACTCACAAATCAAAGAAGTTCAACGAGAAGCACTTACTAAAGAAAATATAGGAAATGAAATAATGAAGAAGTATGCGAAGCAACTCGTTATGCGGGAAGATGGAATTCGATATTTTGCAAATCGTATTTGGGTACCGAAGTTGGGTGGATTAAGGAAGTTGATATTGAACGAGGCACATAAGACAAGATATTCGATACATCCTGGAGTTGGAAAGATGTACCAAGATCTTAAGACGCATTATTGGTGGCCTAATTTAAAAACAGACGTTGCAACATATGTTGGGGAGTGTTTAACTTGTTCCAAGGTTAAAGCAGAACACCAGAAGCCGTCAGGGTTACTTCAACAACCAGAAATTCCAGAATGGAAATGGGACGGTATTACCATGGATTTCATCACGAAGTTACCAAAGACTGCCTGGGGATACGACACCATTTGGGTGATTGTTGATCGTCTCACCAAGTCTGCACATTTCTTGCCTATAAAGGAAACGGATAGAATGGAGAAACTATTACGATTGTATATAAAGGAAGTTGTTTCAAGGCATGGAATACCTATTTCCATTATATCCGATCGTGATAGTAGATTTACCTCAAAATTCTGGCAATCACTACAGGAGGCACTAGGAACTCGGTTGGATATGAGTACCGCATATCATCTACAAACCGATGGACAGAGTGAAAGAACGATTCAGACTCTCGAAGACATGCTCAGGGCATGTGTGATCGATTTTGGAAACGGATGGGATAAATATCTACCGTTAGCAGAATTCTCGTATAATAATAGTTATCATGCGAGCATTGGAGCTGCGCCATTCGAAGCATTGTACGGAAGGAAGTGTAGATCTCCTATCTGTTGGAATGAAGTAGGAGATCGACATTTAACTGGTCCCGAGATCATACATGAAACGACTGAGAAGATAGTGCAAATCAAGGAGAGATTGAAAACAGCCCGTAGTCGCCAAAAGAGCTACGCCGATGTTCGAAGGAAACCATTAGAGTTTCAGGTCGGGGACATGGTTATGCTAAAGGTGTCACCTTGGAAAGGTGTAATACGTTTCGGCAAAAGGGGTAAACTGAACCCAAGGTACGTAGGCCCGTTCAAGATCATCGAACGCATTGGACCGGT
The DNA here is from genome assembly GCF_046630445.1 of Rutidosis leptorrhynchoides. Classification (NCBI taxonomy): domain Eukaryota; kingdom Viridiplantae; phylum Streptophyta; class Magnoliopsida; order Asterales; family Asteraceae; genus Rutidosis; species Rutidosis leptorrhynchoides. The sequence continues at coordinate 37,760,969 of NC_092343.1, forward strand.
AGCTTATCGACTCGAGTTACCGCAACAACTCGCCGGAGTACATAATACCTTTCACGTCTCAAACCTGAAGAAGTGTCTTGCAAAGGAAGACCTCACCATTCCTCTTGAAGAAATCCATGTCGACGAGAAACTACAATTCGTCGAAGAACCAATTGAAATCATGGACCGTGAAGTTAAACAGCTCAAACAGAGCAATATACCGATTGTTAAGGTTCGTTGGAATGCTAGAAGAGGTCCCGAGTTTACTTGGGAACGAGAGGATCAGATGAAACGAAAGTATCCGCATTTGTTTCTCGATGACGCAAAATAGGTACAATTTTAAAATTTCGGGACGAAATTTATTTAACGGGGAGGTAATGTAACGACCCGCACTTTTTCGATCATACTATACTTATAAGATTAATATTTACATAAATTAAACCTTGCCAACATGATAAGCAATCCAAATTGTCGAGATTTATATTTCCGAAAAGAATTTTACACAACGTTTGACCGTCTAGTTTGACCAATGATATCACGAACTATACAATATATGATAATTATACGTTTGTGTATATATATGTATATATACATATTTAACATGATTAATGAATGTTTTAATATCTCATTTTGTATTAATAACAACAAGTTATATGTGTATTTTGAAACTACTAACTTAAGTTTTCAAAACGATAACAATACGTAACGTTATTTGACTTAAATACTTAAGACTATAATGTTTATACATATATTGTATAAGTAATGTATTTAATCACTTTTAAGAACTTAAATACATAAAATCATATAAGTGTATTCACAAAAGATAGCTATATTTGAATCCTCATTCCATTTTTCACAAAATTTCTATACGTATATTTAGAGTATTTGTACTCGTATCATACCTAGCTCCTATACGTATTTACTAATAGTAAATACACATCAAAATCACCACCTAACCAGCCATTATTCATGCCCTTAGAGCTAGGTAATTACTTTTGAATCATTGCAAGACTAATTACAAAAATACAAACTAGAATTTTGTCATGTTATCCTTAAAGATCACATTTTTAGGAGTATATATGTATCATCATTTTTGATTCATTTTTACTTCAATCTCTTAACTAAAAACACACACTCTTTCTTACTCTCTAAACTCCATAACAATCCAGCAAAGTTCCATAAAGATCTAGCTTCAAAAACCATACTAAAACACCATAAGAAAACCATACAAAAACACTTCAAGAAAACCCTCCAAGAACACCAACTTACTACCAATCTTTCATCCACTTCTATCACCCTTTTGATTCTAGCTTCTTACTTCTCTTTTACAGCAAACTTATCCAAGGAACTTGAGGTAGAATCTATGTTCATAACCTTATTCGATTCATATATATATAGCTATCTTATTTTGTGGTACAAAAGTTTAACAACAAGAACATAGTTTGAATGTTTTCAAACTTGTTTGCAAACTAAATAGATCCTTCTAACTTAACTTTTAAAATACTTCAAGACCTGTAATATAACTTATGTATATACTAATTTAACAAGGTAAAACTTGGTTTTTCAAAGTATAAGTATTTTTAGAAAAATGGTCATTAAATGATTTTGTTGTAACAAAAATGTTTAACTTCATATGTTTCACTAATGTTTCACTTATGCCGTATGATTTTGAATACAAACCAAGGTATTTATAGTTCATAGTCTTAAAGAAGAACTCGATCCAAGAAGATGGCAATTTGAATCAACGAAAACGGATTTGTAACGAAGAAACTATGACCGAAACAAAATTGGTTATCCTAGATCATTTCAACTACGGGATCAATTGGAAAAAATGATATAAATCACATATTTCTAAGATAACATGATATTTTATATATATGTACTTATAATTCAATTTTATATGGTTCAGGATCACCCGTAAACAACACGAGAAGATTAATCATAAGATCCCATGATTGTACGCAACACGTCATTTGACAACACCGGTACTTTATGTACGCAACACGTCATTTGACAACACCGGTACCATGGGTCAAGATTAATCTCGACCAACACATATACGATGGGGTTTTATTGATTTCGTTGGGGGGTTTTATTTATTTCATTGCGGGTATATTAAACATCTAAAAATGAACCATTAAAATTGAATTACTAACATCGGACTGCTAACTACGGACTAAGGAATTATTCAAAGTATTAAAAGTATAACAAGTATATATTTATAACGTTTGTTTAAAAATGAAAACATATTGATATATTATATATGGATAGGTTCGTGATATCAACCGGAAGACCGAGTCAAAATATATATATCATCAAGACAAGAGTGAGTATATAGTCCCACTTTTAAACTCTAAATATTTCGGGATGAGAATACATGTATTTTATGTTTTACGTTATGGACACAAGTAACTGAAAAATATATTCTACGTTGAGTTGTACCACTGGCATACTTCCCTGTAGCTTGGTAACTAATATTTACAGCGGTATTGTAAACGCGAATCCTGTTGATAGATCTATCGGGCCTGACAACCCCAACCGGACTGGACGACCAGTATTCAACGGTTGCACAGTACTTCGTTTTGTGACTACACTTGGTACGGTGTAGTAAGATTTCATATTAAAGGGAATATGCGACGTGAAAATGTTAAGTATGGTTACCAAGTGCTCAACCACTTAGAATATTTTTATTGAAATGTTTATATACGAAATCTTGTGGTCTATATATATATATTGCTGCGCACTAAACCTATATCTCACCAACTTTATGTTGACGTTTTTAAACATGTTTATTCTCAGGTGATAATTAAAGCTTCCGCTGCATTATGTTGAATCTAAGCAGGATCATGCGTACTCATATTTGTGTCAAAAATAAAACTGCATATCCGAGGACGTGTGTTGTAAAATATGCTAGAAATCGTGTTGTTATTATCATTTGTAAAGTTTGTAAGTCGAAGATTATCGTTAAACGATAATCATCTTTTTATTGTCTAAAGCTTGTAACAAAAATAATGGTTTGGTTTGTAATGTATAATATATGCAGTTTTCCTTTTTAAAAATGTCGCATATAGAGGTCAATACCTCGCAATGAAATCATACGTTATCTAACACGTTCTTATGGTTAAGGACGGGTTATGACATCTATGGTATCCCAAGATTACATAATATATTAGAATACATGTATAATACAATATAAGTTAGCTAGGATATGATTAATATAGATTTGTTACCAATTTTCACGTTGCTACAACAAGAAAAATTATCCAATCTTGTTTTACCCATAACTTCTTCATTTTAAATCCGTTTTGAGTGAATCAAATTGCTATGGTTTAATATTGAACTCTATTTTATGAATCTAAACAGAAAAAGTATAGGTTTATAGTTAGAAATATAAGTTACAAGTCATTTTTGTAAAGGTAGTCATTTCAGTCGAAAGAACGACGTCTAGATGACCATTTTAGAAAACATACTTCCATTTTGAGTTTAATCATGATTTTTGGATATAGTTTCATGTTTATAAGAAAAATCATTTTTCCAGAAGAACAACTTTTAAATCAAAGTTTATCATAGTTTTTAATTAACTAACCCAAAACAGCCCGCGGTGTTAATACGACGGCGTATGTCCGGTTTTACAGTGTTCTTCGTGTTTCCAGGTTTTAAATCATTAAGTTAGCATATCATATAGATATAGAACATGTGTTTAGTTGATTTTAAAAGTCAAGTTAGAAGAATTAACTTTTGTTTGTGAACAAGTTTAGAATTAACTAAACTATGTTCTAGTGATTACAAGTTTAAACCTTCGAATAAGATAGCTTTATATGTATGAATCGAATGATGTTATGAACATCATTACTACCTTAAGTTTTCTGGATAAAGCTACTGGAAATGATAAAAATGGATCTAGCTTCAAAGGATCCTTGGATGGCTTGAAAGTTCTTGAAGCAGAATCATGACACGAAAACAAGTTCAAGTAAGATTTCCACTCGAAATAAGATTGTTATAGTTATATAAATTGAATCAAGGTTTGAATATGAGTATTACCTTGTATTAGAAAGATATCTTACTATAAATAATAAAGATTTCTTGAGGTTGGATGATCACTCTACAAGATTGGAAGTAAGCTAGCAAACTTGGAAGTATTCTTGATTTTATGGAACTAAAACTTGTAGAATTTATGAAGAACACTTAGAACTTGAAGATAGAACTTGAGAGAGATTAATTAGATGAATAAAATTGAAGAATTAAAGTGTTTTTAGGTGTTTTTGGTCGTTGGTATATGGATTAGATATAAAGGATGTGTAATTTTGTTTACATGTAAATAAGTCATGAATGATTACTCATATTTTGGTAATTTTATGAGATATTTCATGCTAGTTGCCAAATGATGGTTCCCACATGTGTTAGGTGACTCACATAGGCTTCTAAGAGCTTATCATTGGAGTGTATATACCAATAGTACATACATCTAAAAGCTGTGTATTGTACGAGTACGAATACGGGTGCATACGAGTAGAATTGTTGATGAAACTGAACGAGGATGTAATTGTAAGCATTTTTGTTAAGTAGAAGTATTTTGATAAGTGTCTTAAAGTCTTTAAAAAGTGTATGAATACATATTAAAACACTACATGTATATACATTTTAACTGAGTCGTTAAGTCATCGTTAGTTGTTACATGTAAGTGTTGTTTTGAAACCTTTAGGTTAATGATCTTGTTAAATGTTGTTAACCCATTGTTTATTAAATCAAATGAGATGTTAAATTATTACATTATCATGATATCATGATGTATTAATATATCTTAATATGATATATATACATTAAATGTCGTTACAACGATAATCATTACATATATGTCTCGTTTCAAAATCATTAAGTTAGTAGTCTTGTTTTTACATATGTAGTTCATTGTTAATATACTTAATAATATGTTTACTTATCATAATATCATGTTAACTATATATATATATATATATATATATATATATATATATATATATATATATATATATATATCTCCATATATATGTCATCATATAGTTTTTACAAGTTTTAACGTTCGTGAATCGCCGGTCAACTTGGGTGGTCAATTGTCTATATGAAACCTATTTCAATTAATCAAGTCTTAACAAGTTTGATTGCTTAACATGTTGGAAACACTTAATCATGTAAATAACAATTTCATTTAATATATATATAAACATAGAAAAGTTCGGGTCACTACAGTACCTACTCGTTAAATAAATTTCGTCCCGAAATTTTAAGCAGTTGGAGGTGTTGACGTATCTTCTGGAAATAAATGCGGGTATTTCTTCTTCATCTGATCTTCTCATTCCCAGGTGAACTTGGGTCCTCTACGAGCATACCATCAAACCTTAACAATTGGTATCTTGTTTTGCTTAAGTCTTTTAACCTCACGATCCATTATTTCGACGGGTTCTTCGATGAATTGAAGTTTTTCGTTGATTTGGATTTCATCTAATGGAATAGTGAGATCTTCTTTAGCAAAATATTTCTTCAAATTCGAGACGTGGAAAGTGTTATGTACAGCCGCGAGTTGTTGAGGTAACTCAAGTCGGTAAGCTACTGGTCCGACACGATCAATAATCTTGAATGGTCCAATATACCTTGGATTTAATTTCCCTCGTTTACCAAATCGAACAACGCCTTTCCAAGGTGCAACCTTAAGCATGACCATCTCTCCAATTTCAAATTCTATATCTTTTCTTTTAATGTCGGCATAGCTCTTTTGTCGACTTTGGGCGGTTTTCAACCGTTGTTGAATTTGGATGATCTTCTCGGTAGTTTCTTGTATTATCCCCGGACCCGTAATCTGTCTATCCCCCACTTCACTCCAACAAATTGGAGACCTGCACTTTCTACCATAAACTGCTTCAAACGGCGCCATCTCAATGCTTGAATGCTAGCTGTTGTTGTAGGAAAATTCTGCTAACGGTAGATGTCGATCCCAACTGTTTCCGAAATCAATAACACATGCTCGTAGCATGTCTTCAAGCGTTTGTATCGTCCTTTCGCTCTGCCCATCAGTTTGTGGATGATAGGCAGTACTCATGTCTAGACGAGTTCCTAATGCTTGCTGTAATGTCTGCCAGAATCTTGAAATAAATCTGCCATCCCTATCAGAGATAATAGAGATTGGTATTCCATGTCTGGAGACGACTTCCTTCAAATACAGTCGTGCTAACTTCTCCATCTTGTCATCTTCTCTTATTGGTAGAAAGTGTGCTGATTTGGTGAGACGATCAACTATTACCTAAATAGTATCAAAACCACTTGCAGTCCTTGGCAATTTAGTGATGAAATCCATGGTAATGTTTTCCCATTTCCATTCCGAGATTTCGGGTTGTTGAAGTAGACCTGATGGTTTCTGATGCTCAGCTTTGACCTTAGAACACGTCAAACATTCTCCTACGTATTTAGCAACATCGGCTTTCATACCCGGCCACCAAAAATGTTTCTTGAGATCCTTGTACATCTTTGCCGTTCCAGGATGTATTGAGTATCTGGTTTTATGAGCTTCTCTAAGTACCATTTCTCTCATATCTCCAAATTTTGGTACCCAAATCCTTTCAGCCCTATATCAGGTTTCGTCTTCCCGAATATTAATATGTTTCTCTGATCCTTTGGGTATCTCATTCTTTAACTTTCCTTCTTTTACAACCCCCTGTTGCGCCTCCTTTATTTGAGTAGTAAGGTTAGTACGAATAATTATATTCATAGCTTTTACCCGTATAGGTTCTCTGTCCTTTCTGCTCAAGGATTCAGCTACCACATTTGCCTTCCCCGGGTGGTAACGAATCTCAAAGTCGTAATCATTCAACAATTCAATCCACCTACGCTGCTTCATATTCAGTTGTTTCTGATTAAATATGTGTTGAAGACTTTTGTGGTCGGTATATATAATACTTTTGACCCCATATAAGTAGTGCCTCCAAGTCTTTAATGCAAAAACAACCGCGCCTAATTCCAAATCATGCGTCGTATAATTTTGCTCGTGAATCTTCAATTGTCTAGACGCATAAGCAATCACCTTCGTCCGTTGCATTAATACACAACCGAGACCTTGCTTTGATGCGTCACAATAAATCACAAAATCATCATTCCCTTTAGGCAATGACAATATAGGTGCCGTAGTTAACTTTTTCTTCAATAATTGAAACGCCTCCTCTTGTTCATCCTTCCATTCAAATTTCTTCCCTTTATGCGTTAATGCAGTCAAGGGTTTTGCTATTTTGGAGAAATCTTGGATGAATCTTCTGTAGTAACCAGCCAATCCTAAAAATTGACGTATATGCTTCGGAGTTTTTGGGGTTTCCCACCTTTCAACGGTTTCGATCTTTGCCGGGTCCACCTGGATACCTTCTTTGTTCACTATGTAACCGAGGAATTGAACTTCTTCCAATCAAAATGCACACTTTGAAAACTTAACGTACAGTTTTTCTTTCCTCAATACTTCTAGCACTTTTCTCAAATGTTCTTCGTGCTCTTGATCATTCTTTGAGTAAATAAGTATGTCATCGATGAAAACAATGACAAACTTGTCAAGATATGGCCCACACACTCGGTTCATAAGGTCCATGAACACAGCTGGTGCGTTAGTCAATCCAAACGGCATAACCATAAACTCGTAATGACCATAACGCGTCCTAAAAGCAGTTTTTGGAATATCATGCTCCTTTACTCGCATTTGATGATATCCAGAACGTAAATCGATCTTCGAATAAACTGACGAGCCTTGTAGTTGATCAAATAAGTCGTCAATTCTAGGCAGTGGATAACGGTTTTTGATGGTAAGTTTGTTCAACTCTCTGTAGTCAATACACAACCTAAATGTACCATCCTTCTTCTTGACAAATAAAACAGGAGCTCCCCATGGTGATGTGCTTGGTCGAATGAAACCACGTTCTAATAGTTCTTGCAGTTGGCTTTGCAGTTCTTTCATCTCGCTGGGTGCGAGTCTATAAGGAGCACGAGCTATTGGTGCAGCTCCTGGTACAAGATCTATTTGAAATTCAACAGATCAATGTGGAGGTAGTCCCGGTAATTCTTTCGGAAATACATCGGGAAATTCTTTTGCGATGGAAACATCATTGATGCTCTTTTCTTCAGTTTGTACTTTCTCGATGTGTGCTAGAACAGTATAGCAACCTTTTCTTATTAGTTTTTGTGCCTTCAAATTACTAATAAGATGTAGCTTCGTGTTGCCTTTTTCTCCGTACACCATTAAGGGTTCTCCTTCTTCTCGTACAATGCGAATTGCATTTTTATAACATATGATCTCTACTTTCACCTTCTTCAGCCAGTCCATGCCAACTATTACATCAAAACTCCCTAACTCTACGGGTATCAAATCAATCTTAAATATTTTGCTACCCAGTTTAATTTCTCGATTCCGGCATATATAATCCGCTGAAATTAATTTACCGTTTGCTAATTCGAGTAAAAATTTACTATCCAACGGCGTCAATGGACAACTTAATTTAGCACAAAAATCTCTACTCATATAGCTTCTATCCGCACCCGAATCAAATAAAACGTAAGCAGATTTATTGTCAATAAGAAACGTACCCGTAACAAGCTCCGGGTCTTCCTGTGCCTCTACCGCATTAATATTGAAAACTCTTCCGCGGCCTTGTCCATTCGTGTTCTCCTGGTTCGGACAATTTCTAATAATGTGGCCCGGTTTTCCACATTTATAACAAACTACATTGGCATAACTTGCTCCGACACTACTTGCTCCGCCATTACTTGTTCCGACACCATTTGTTCCTTTCGTTCTGCTAACCCCTGGTCCGTAGACCTCACACTTCGCCGCGCTATGACCATTTCTTTTACACTTGTTGCAAAATTTGGTGCAGAACCCCGAGTGATACTTTTCACACCTTTGGCATAGCTGCTTCTGATTGTTGTTGTTGTTGCGGTTGTTATTGTTGTTGGAATGATTGTTGTAGTTGTTGTTGGGCCGTTTGTTGTAGTTGCGATTAATGTTGCGATTGTTGGGATAGTTGTTGCGATTATTGTTGTAATTGCTGTTGTTGTTGTATTGGTGATTCTTATCACCGTTTTCCTCCCACTTTCTTTTGACTTGCTTCACATTGGCCTCTTCAGCCGCCTGTTCTTTAATTCTTTCCTCAATCTGGTTTACTAGTTTGTGAGCCATTCTACATGCCTGTTGTATGGAGGAGGGCTCGTGTGAACTTATATCTTCTTGGATTCTTTTCGGTAATCCTTTCACAAACGCGTCGATCTTCTCTTCCTCATCTTCGAACGCTCTCGGACACAATAGGCACAATTATGTGAATCTTCTTTCGTACGTGGTAATATCAAATCCTTGGGTTCGTAACCCTCTAAGTTCTGTCTTGAGCTTATTGACCTCGGTTCTGGGACGATACTTCTCATTCATCAAGTGCTTGAATGCTGACCACGGTAGTGCGTAAGCATCATCTTGTCCCACTTGCTCTAGATAGGTATTCCACCATGTTAACGCAGTACCTGTGAAGGTATGCGTAGCGTACTTCACTTTGTCCTCTTCAGTACACTTACTTATGGCAAACACCGATTCGACCTTCTCGGTCCATCGTTTCAATCCGATCGGTCCTTTGGTTCCATCAAATTCCAAAGGTTTGCAGGCAGTGAATTCTTTGTAGGTGCATCCTACACGATTTCTTGTGCCATTAGCTGTATTGCTAGATTCGGAGTTATTGTTGGTATGTAGCGCAGCCTGTACTGCGGCTATGTTTGAAGCAAGAAAGGCACGAAATTCCTCTTCGCTCATATTCAAGGTGTGTCTAGTAGTCGGTGCCATTTCATTCAAAATAGTCAAATGAAATGAGTTAATCATATAGAATATCAAGAGTAGTCAATAGTATTTCGTAGCGTAATATGAACTTATTTATAAAAGCTCTTTCTTCATATTAGCATTTTATACTCTTTAATTCGGGTAGTACCTACCCGTTAAGTTCATACTTAGTAGCTAACATACCATTTCAATTACTACAATTCTATATGAAAAACTAATCACAAAAAAAAAATATCATATTCAAACCTTTATACAATAACTTGCAAACTTACAATACCGTTTTTTTTACATATAGCATGAAATATAGCACATAAAACTTTGATACAAAGTAGTTGCGAAGATAATTCTAGTTAATAAATAAGGCGTTCAGCAAAGGCAACAAAGACACGTAATTCATACGTCCAGAAACAAGTCATGCATTCTGGTTTTACTAATACCACTTCCCATCCTTGGTTTTGTGGAACATAACCGTTGTGACTGATAGTAAGACAATGTGTTGTAACGTCGTCAAAAGGATGAAGGTTACCTAATGACCAACAGTCTCGTAATAACCTAAAAACCTCATTTCTTACCCCAATTACCGACTCCGTCACTTGTGAGAACGTTTAGTTTAATAGTTGTAGCCCGATGTTCTTGTTCTCACTTTGGTGAGAAGCGAACATTACTAACCCGTAAGCATAACATGCTTCTTTATGTTGCATGTTAGCCGCTTTTTCTAAATCACGAAGTCCTATATTCGGATATATTGAGTCAAAATAATTTCTTAACCCGTTGCGTAAAATAGCATTTGGGTTCCCCGCAATATATGCGTCAAAGTAAACATATCGTAACTTATGGATTTCCCAATGTGATATCCCCCATCTTTCGAACGAAAGCCTTTTATAAATCAAGGCATTCTTGGAACGTTCTTCGAATATCTTACAAACTAATCTCGCCTTAAATAGTTGTACCGAGGAATTCTGACCGACTCTAGACAAGATTTCATCAATCATGTCTCCGGGTACGTCTCTTAAAATATTGGGTTGTCTATCCATTTTGTGTTTTTGTACTGTAAAATAGACAAGAGTTAGATTCATAAAAAAAATACTTATTAATACAAGCAATTTTTACATATATCATAAAGCATAAGCACACTATATTACATATATTACACCACACGAATACAACTATCTTATTCTGACTAGCTCGTTTCTTCTTCTTCGGTTTTGGTTCATTTTACCAAGTTTCTAGGGATATATGATATTCCCCTAATACGAGCCGTCGTTTTCCACATTGGTTTAGAAAAACCTGGTGGTTTAGAGGTTCCCGGGTTATTGTCACAACTTAAGAAATACGGGTGTTGATGATACATATAAAATTCATCGTGTTTGGAATCAAATTTCTCTATTTTTATGCCCTTTCCCTTATTGTTCTCTTTTGCCTTATTAAATTGTGTTGGGGTAATTTCTATAATATCATCAGAATCCTTGTCGGGATCCAATTCATCGTAGAATTGGTAATCCTCCCAATACTTTGCTTCCTTGGCGGAAACACCATTGACCATAATTAACTTTGGTCGGTTGGTTGAGGATTTTCTTCTACTTAACCATTTTATTATTTCCCCCACTGGTTCTATTTCTTCTTCCGGTTCCGATTCTTCTTCCGGTTCTGATTCTTCTTCCGGTTCCGACTCTTCTTCCGGTTCCTCTTCGGGAACTTGTGAATCAGTCCACGAATCATTCCAATTTACATTTGACTCTTCATTATTATTAGGTGAGTCAATGGGACTTGTTCTAGAGGTAGACATCTATCACATAATATCAAACACGTTAAGAGATTAATATATCACATAATATTCACATGTTAAAAATATATAGTTTCCAACAAAATTTGTTAAGTAATCATTTTTCAAGTAAACACGGTCGAAGTCCAGACTCACTAATGCATCCTAACAAACTCGATAAGACACACTAATGCAAAATTCTGGTTCTCTAAGACCAACGCTCGGATACCAACTGAAATGTCCCGTTCATATTGTTTATAAACGTTCCATATTAATTGATTTCGTTGCGAGGTTTTGACCTCTATATGAGACGTTTTTCAAAGACTGCATTCATTTTTAAAACAACCATAACCTTTATTTTATCAATAGAGGTTTCAAAAGCATTACGTAGATTATCAAATAATGATAATCTAAAATATACTGTTTACACATGACCATTACATAATGGTTTACAATAGAAATATATTACATCGACATATGTTTCTTGAATGCAGTTTTTACATAATATCATACAAACATGGACTCTAAATCTTGTCCTTATTTTAGTATGCAACAGCGGAAGCTCTTAATATTCACCTGAGAATAAACATGCTTTAAACGTCAACAAAAATGTTGGTGAGTTATAGGTTTAACCTATATATATCAATTTGTAGCAATAGACCACAAGATTTTATATTTTAATATACATCCCATACATAGAGATAAAAATCATTCATATGGTGAACACCTGGTAACCGACATTAACAAGATGCATATATAAGAATATCCCCATCATTCCGGGACACCCTTCGGATATGATATAAATTTCGAAGTACTAAAGCATCCGGTACTTTGGATGGGGTTTGTTAGGCCCAATAGATCTATCTTTAGGATTCGCGTCAATTAGGGTGTCTGTTCCCTAATTCTTCGATTACCAGACTTAATAAAAAGGGGCATATTCGATTTCGATAATTCAACCATAGAATGTAGTTTCACGTACTTGTGTCTATTTTGTAAGTCATTTATAAAACCTGCATGTATTCTCATCCCAAAAATATTAGATTTTAAAAGTGGGACTATAACTCACTTTCACAGATTTTTACTTCGTCGGAAAGTAAGACTTGGCCACTGGTCGATTCACGAACCTATAACAAATATGTACATATATATCAAAGTATATTCAAAATATATTTACAACACTTTTAATACATTTTGATGTTTTAAGTTTATTAAGTCAGCTGTCCTCGTTAGTAACCTACAACTAGTTGTCCAACGTTAGATGTACAGAAAAAAATTGATATATATTATCTTGAATCAATCCACAACCCAGTGTATACACGTCTCAGGCTAGATCACAACTCAAAGTATATATATTTTTGGAATCAACCTCAACCCTATATAGCTAACTCCCACATTACTGCATATAGAGTGTCTATGGTTGTTCCAAATAATATATACACATGCAGGGGCGGAACTTAGTTATATCCGGAGGGGGTGCCCGCCCCCTCCGGATTTGGAAAAAAAAAAAATTTACACTAAAATTTTTTTTTTACTAACAAACAAGGTTTTTTTTAGTGTTTACCCTCCTGGCATTGAAACTTTTATTAAATTTTTACATTCGCCCCACCTGTGTCCGGGTTCAAGTTCCGCCACTGTACACATGGGTCGATATGATATGTCAAAATATTTGCATACGTGTCTATGGTATCCCAAGATTACATAATATATTAGAATACATGTATAATACAATATAAGTTAGCTAGGATATGATTAATATAGATTTGTTACCAATTTTCACGTTGCTACAACAAGAAAAATTATCCAATCTTGTTTTACCCATAACTTCTTCATTTTAAATCCATTTTGAGTGAATCATATTGCTATGGTTTCATATTGAACTCTATTTTATGAATCTAAACAAAAAAGTATTGGTTTATAGTCAGAAATATAAGTTACAAGTCATTTTTGTAAAGGTAGTCATTTCAGTCGAAAGAACGACGTCTAGATGACCATTTTAGAAAACATACTTCCATTTTGAGTTTAATCATGATTTTTGGATATAGTTTCATGTTCATAAGAAAAATCATTTTTCCAGAAGAACAGCTTTTAAATCAAAGTTTATCATAGTTTTTAATTAACTAACCCAAAACAGCCCGCAGTGTTACTACGACGGCGTATGTCCGGTTTTACAGTGTTCTTCGTGTTTCCAGGTTTTAAATCATTAAGTTAGCATATCATATAGATATAGAACATGTGTTTAATTGATTTTAAAAGTCAAGTTAGAAGGATTAACTTTTGTTTGCGAACAAGTTTAGAATTAACTAAACTATGTTTTAGTGATTACAAGTTTAAACCTTCGAATAAGATAGCTTCATATGTATGAATCGAATGATGTTATGAACATCATTACTACCTCAAGTTTTCTGGATAAAGCTACTGAAAATGAGAAAAATGGATCTAGCTTCAAAGGATCCTTGGATGGCTTGAAAGTTCTTGAAGCAGAATCATGACACGAAAACAAGTTCAAGTAAGATTTCCACTCGAAATAAGATTGTTATAGTTATAGAAATTGAATCAAAGTTTTAATATGAGTATTACCTTGTATTAGAAAAATATCTTACTGTAAATAATAAAGATTTCTTGAGGTTGGATGATCACTCTACAAGATTGGAAGTAAGCTAGCAAACTTGAAGTATTCTTGATTTTATTGAACTAGAACTTGTAGAATTTATGAAGAACACTTAGAACTTGAAGATAGAACTTGAGAGAGATTAATTAGATGAATAAAATTGAAGAATGAAAGTGTTTGTAGGTGTTTTTGTTCGTTGGTATATGGATTAGATATAAAGGATGTGTAATTTTGTTTACATGTAAATAAGTCATGAATGATTACTCATATTTTTGTAATTTTATGAGATATTTCATGCTAGTTGCCAAATGATGGTTCTCACATGTGTTAGGTGACTCACATGGGCTGCTAAGAGCTGATCATTGGAGTGTATATACCAATAGTACATACATCTAAAATCTGTGTATTGTACGAGTACGAATACGGGTGCATACGAGTAGAATTGTTGATGAAACTGAACGAGGATGTAATTGTAAGAATTTTTGTTAAGTAGAAGTATTTTGATAAGTGTCTTGAAGTCTTTAAAAAGTGTATGAATAAATATTAAAACACTACATGTATATACATTTTAACTGAGTCGTTAAGTCATCGTTAGTCGTTACATGTAAGTGTTGTTTTGAAACCTTTAGGTTAACGATCTTGTTAAATGTTGTTAACCCATTGTTTATTAAATCAAATGAGATGTTAAATTATTACATTATCATGATATCATGATGTATTAATATATCTTAATATGATATATATACATTAAATGTCGTTACAACAATAATCGTTACATATATGTCTCGTTTCAAAATCATTAAGTTAGTAGTCTTGTTTTTACATATGTAGTTCATTGTTAATATACTTAATGATATGTTTACTTATCATAATATCATGTTAACTATATATATATCCATATATATGTCATCATATAGTTTTTACAAGTTTTAACGTTCGTGAATCGCCGGTCAACTTGGGTGGTCAATTGTCTATATGAAACCTATTTCAATTAATCAAGTCTTAACAAGTTTGATTGCTTAACATGTTGGAAACACTTAATCATGTAAATAACAATTTCATTTAATATATATATAAACATGGAAAAGTTCGGGTCACTACACAAACGACAAATTTGCACCGCTATCAAATAGAATCCTTGTCGGATTAGAATTAACCATGAAAGTACCTGAGACAACTTCGTTGGATTGTTTGGCTTCATCATTGGTCATCAAATAATTGTGACCCCTAGCCGTACCAGCCACCTTCTCCAACCTCTTAACATTATCATTGCGCAAATCAGGACATTCCGGCCTCTTGTGCCCTTCTTTACCACAATTAAAACAAGTGATTTTGTTTGCGGAGGATTGACTCGGACATTCACGAGCCATGTGACCCTTTTGTCCACAATTGTAGCACTAATAAGAAAAATCCCTAGAAGCACCCTTCTTCCCACTACTAACATTACCGGAACCCTTCTTGTTCTTTTTGTTTGAAAAGTTCGAATGGCTCGAAACTTCATTCTTCCTCTTGCCAAAAGTAAAGTCACTCTTCCTTAACAGGAGCGCCTCGAAGCCTTTGGCCATATCAAACAACTCATCAAAAGTCTTTCCCACCGTTACACTAATCTTCTCTTGATAGTTGTCATTTAAAATTCGATAGAAGTCTTCCTTCAACATTTTATCGTTGCCGACGTACTCCGGGCAAAATTGGGTCTTGGACAAAAACACGGATTTGAGAGTGTTCAAATCCATCGACCCTTGCCTCAAGGAACGTAACTCGTCCTTAAGCCTAGTAAGATCGGCCGAAGTTCGGTATTCTTTGAAAAATTCGGACTTGAATTCATCCCAAGTGAATTCCATGCATTGCTCTTCACCATAAATTTGGAGCTTTGCGTCCCACCACAACTTAGCATCGCCTCTCAACATACCACACCCGTATCTTGTCTTCTTCTCGGGATGACATTCACAAGTACGGAAGGCCCCCTCCATGTCAGAGATCCAACGAGAACTCTTTAGAGGGTCTCGTTCACTTTCAAAGGTGGGAGGTTGAGAATCCTTGAAGTTCCTATAGAGAAAGTCCCGTCTTCTCACATTATCATCGTGAAGAACGGCCTTAACTTGCTCCTTTACTACATTGACTAGTTGTTCGTCAATCATATCTAAAAAGATTTTCTTAACATCCTCGAGGAACTCCGCCTTTTGACGTTTAAAAATGGCCTCAACTTTGGCCGTGAACTCAACGTCCTCACTCGTACTTCCGTCATTGGTGTCGTGTCCATTTCTCATCTTCATTCTATAAAACGGAAAAGATCAAACAATGAAACGAAAGGACTTAACACATATGTATATACATATACACCACACTACCCCATCTTGCTTAACATTCATCGTACATCACTTTTTTGACACGATTTGAATCCGTAACAATGGTAGCTAATCATTATTAAGCCAGCACATTGCACGAACTTGCTAGTACAACGCCTATCTTGCTTGATGATTGCTAACACAACACAAAACAATTAGTGCAAGGTTAGTTCACATAAACCGAATCACTAATCAACACTCGGTTCGACCCGTCTCCTACAAGTCCCGCATAACAACGCATACACAAATAAATCTAAGTCTAGGCACCTATCTCAAGTCGCCTAAATCCCTTAGACCATGCTTTGATACCACTTGTAACGACCCAACCCTCGTTATACAAAAAAACGACCCAAAAAGAAAATTTTCTAGACCTGTACAATCTGGACGGCGTCCAGTACTAAAGGCCTGGACGGCGTCCAGCCTTTTTGGACGGCGTCCAAATGGGCTAAAAAGTTCTGATCAGTTTTTCATTATACTCGAATGAAAAACCCACTTCCCGACACTTTCCAACGAAACCTATTATCACAACATATCAAATTAAGTAAAACTAATAGATTTCCAACATCGAAACGAGTTTTACAAAACGGGGCCCACAACGGCCGTTTTACGAGTTTCGTACAAATCATGAGTTTCGACCACATTAGTTTAATTTCCAAATGACACTATGAGCATGGTGTTTGGGGGTTAAACTACCCAAATCTCGGTCAAACTCCAAAAGCTATCAAACCAAAAAGCGTCCTCTAAACCACGAGCGGGACCTCTAAACCAATCGAATGCCCTTACCCTTATCAACGCCGGAGCCTATAAAAAGATAAACAACGAGAGGGTAAGCAAAACGCTTAGTGAATGCAATAATTATACACATACATATATAATATACCTACTTGCAACCACTTACGCACATACCGCATACTTGCTAGCAATACAATTAGCTTACAATTTCAAGTATAAAGCTAGTAACCTCCAATACCGGAAGCTAGAAATAACAAAGGCATATATATTATGCTACGCTACAACACAATAACCATGGTTAACCAATTGAACAAGGGAATGGTGTTTAAAGACCGTCGGAGTTCATAACAACCATTAGTGCACTTAACACGTCGTACACTAACCCCACGGGTGGCATCTTAACACGTCGATACTTCACCCTAGGTGGCGTCTTAACACGTCGACACTTCACCCCGAGTGGTGTCTTAACACTTCGGCACTTCACTCTTCATTTTATTTGAGGTGGCATCTTAACACGTTGATACTTCACCTTGAGTGGCACCTTAACACATTGGCACTTCACCCGTTAATCTCTTGGAGTGGCATCTTAGCACATCGATACTTCACTCCGGGTGGTATCTTAACACATCGACACTTCACCCCGAATGGCGTCTTAACACATCGACACTTCACCCATCATATTACTTTGAGTGGTGTCTTAGCACATCGACACTTCACTCGTCACGTGAAATGTGGTGTCTTAGCACATCGGCACTTCACATCTCACGCTACAACAAATAAATACATTATATACCTACGCATATAATTATTCCACTCATCTCAAAGTCTTTTGTGAAAGATAGCCGAGCTTGCAAACTTTAATGTAACGTACCTATTACATTATGCACATAATCAATCACAAGATCAAGTTGGTCAACCAACTCATTCACCATTCTAGTGTCGTTTTGGCCCATGGTGCAAATTTTGACCCATTTGCACACTTAACCCTAATATTGGGTCAACTTCGCCAAAAACCCTAACCCTAGCC
The DNA here is from genome assembly GCF_046630445.1 of Rutidosis leptorrhynchoides. Classification (NCBI taxonomy): domain Eukaryota; kingdom Viridiplantae; phylum Streptophyta; class Magnoliopsida; order Asterales; family Asteraceae; genus Rutidosis; species Rutidosis leptorrhynchoides. Next base: position 37,779,242 of record NC_092343.1, read on the forward strand.
ATTTATGGTCTTAACACACATATAGTCACAATGTTAACTCATTTTCACACTAACAAGACAACTTAGGTCATCAAAGACCCATTTTACCCATTCGAGGTTTCCACACCCATTCGGGTCACCACATGCCCAAATAGCACCCATTTACATAACATGTAGGCGTGCTAGTGGTTAACTAACCAATTTAAGACTCATAAACTCATTTATCATTTCAAAACCCTAGGTTAGTCATCCTTTGAGTCTTCATGACTCAAACTTACCCAAAATCCCCAAATCACTAACAAATGGGTTTTATACACATCACTAGCCCAAACCCTAACCCTTAAACACATTAAACTAAGGAAATCAAGTTTAGGACTTACCACCACAATCAAAACGCAGCTAGTGAGGAGATGAACAACTTTAATGCTCGAGCTCTAACCCGAAACAAGCTTCTTCCTCTTCTATTTGAGTTTTCTCACACTTGAATCACACTCTCTCTCTAGAATTGAAGTGGATGAAGTTTGGTGGTTGTAAATGGAGTAAATGAAGCTCCAAAACTGATCTAGGGCTTTAAATTCGGCCCCCAAGTGAAATTACCAAAATACCCGCTTTAAATATCTAAAAACACAAAAGCAGGCTCGCCAGGCAATCTGGACGGCATCCAGCCCTTCAATCTGGGACGACATCCCACCCTGTTGGACGGCGTCCAACATAACAGGGAAAAACTGGTTCTCACAATAAATAGGTTAGAAAATAATAAAAAAATCACATGAACAACTTTTTAAACTTTCAATTAACCAATTGTTAATAACCAACTGTTAACCGTTTTTTTCTTAAGTAATCGTTGTTGTAAACGTAAATTAATCAACGGTCAACCATTTTTGTATCAATTTAACTAACTGACCATTAATCGACCAAACTTTTACACTTCATTTTTTTCACCCTCCTTTATCAATCCTTTATTTTTTAAATGTTTAATTAACTAATTTTTACCCATTTTTTAAACGTTCAATCAACCTATCAAAATCATCCTGCAGCGAAGCGTGGGTTTTTTTACTCGTTATATATATATATATGTAATATCCGTATTTTATTAAATAAATGTATTGAGCTAATATTGTTTGAACATAGAGTTAATTATATAAATGATAGAATATTTAAAAACGTTAATTAAGGCCTAAGGGATACAAAAAATATAGCTACCGGCTACTTTTATTAATTTAATGGAGTACATAGTTTAAAATATGGGATATTTAATTAGATGACACTTGAATAAATTTGATAGGATTACTACATTATATTATAGATTGAAAAAATAATAATAACTTATATATAATTGTTTTATAGTGGATGAGTTCAAATGACTTATGGACCAACTTAAAATGTGTAGATATGATCAAAACTTGATTAAAAAGTTCCTAAAGTTACGCCAACACAAAGGGTGTTTTGTTTCTCCAATTTAGCTATTGATTCTTCACGATATTTGTTTTTATTGATAAGTTTATAATAGTAAAACGTATCCCCTTTATTCCCTTTATACCTTAAAACAAAATCTTTATTAGTAAAAAATTATTTCTAAAAGTACCTTTAAAATCCTTAAATTTAAAAATTACTTTAACATACCCCTTCATCCAATGGTTTAAATTTATCACCTTCGAATGTTCAACTTTTTTGCTAAGTTGGTCCCTCTATTATACCCCAAATCGCTAGTTTGATCCCTCGGTTTTTAATTTGGCAATCAGAGTCCCTGAGTTGATTTGATTTTGCAATTGGCTTCCTTCCGTCGACTGGACATCCTATAGTATCCGTTCATATCGATTATAAACGTCACATACTTATTGGTGTCATTGCGAGGTATTGACCTCTATATGTGACATTTTTCAAAATCTGCATTCGTTTTTATAATACAAACCATAACCTTTATTATAATCAAAGGTTCAAACAGCATAATAATGATTACCGTTTAGCGATAATCTTAGTTTTACAAACTTTACATTTGATAATAACAATATGATTTCCAACATATTTCACATTACAAATCTTCCGATATGCAGTTTTATTTTTGACACAGATATGCATACTCCAAATCCTGCTTAAATTTGGCATAATGCAGCGGAAGCTTTTATTTATTACCTGAGAATAAACATGCTTAAAACGTCAACATAAAGTTGGTGAGATATAGGTTTAATGCTAGCAGCGTTATAAATATAGACCACAAGATTTAATATACATAAACGTTTTAATAAAAATATTCTAAGTGGTTAAGCACTTGATAACCATACTTAACATTTAATCAACGTCACATATTCCCTTTATTATGAAATCTCACTACACCGTACCAAGTGTAGTCACTGAAACGAAGTACTGTGCAACCGTTGAATACTGGTCGTCCAGTTCGGTTGGGGTTGTCAGGCTCGATAGATCTATCAGCAGGATTCGCGTTTACAATACCGCATGTAAATAGTAGTTACCAAGTTACAGGGAAGTATGCTAGTGGTACAACTCAACGTAGAATATATATTTTTAATCACTTGTGTCCATAACGTAAATCATAAAATGCATGTATTCTCATCCCGAAATATTTAGAGTTTAAAAATGGGACTATATACTCACTTTTACCTTGAAGATATTTAACACGACTTGATCTCCGATAGATATCACGAACCTAACCATATATATAATATATCAATATATTTTCTTTTCAAATAATCGTTACATATATACTTATAATACTTTTAATATCTATTAGTCCGTAGTTAGCAGTCTGATGTTAGTGGTCCACAATTAGTTTCTCAATAAAATAAATAAAGACCCCATTGTATTCGTATTGATCGGAATTAATCTCGACCCATGGTACCGTGTTGTCAAATGACGTGTTGCGTACATAAAGTACCGTGTTGTCAAATGACGTGTTGCGTACAATCATGAGGTCTTATAATTAATCTTCTCGTGTTGTTTACGGGTGGTCCTGAAATATGTAAAATCAAATCATGAGTAAATATATATAAAATATCATGTTAATTAGCCAATATATGATTAGTTTGGTTTTAGTCAAATTATTTTCGTAGCTAAACTAGCTTCGGATACCCGATTTTGTTTTAGTCGTAGTTTCTTCAATACAACTCCGTTTTTGTTGATTCAACTTGCCACTTCCTTGGATCGAGTCATTATTTATGAATATGAACTGTAAATACCTTGATTTATATTCAAAATCACAGGTTATAGGTCAAACTTGGGTGAATCTTATGAAAGTGATCATTTCCATCATAAAAACAACATCTAGATGATCATTTTTATAAAAATACTTACACTTTGAGTTATACCATGAGATTTTTATATATTAACATATTCATAAGAAATATAATTTTTCCAGAATATAAACTTCCAATTCATAGTTTAAGATGGTTTTTAATTATCCAACCCAAAACAGCCCCCGGTTGTACCCCGACGACGTAGATTAAGTTTTTAAGTTGTTCTTTGTAAAATCAAGTTGTATCTTATTAAGTTAGCATATCATTATGATATATTACAGGTCTTGAAGTGTTTTAAAAGTCAAGTTAGAAGGATCTATTTAGTTTGCGAACAAGTTTGAAATCATTCAAACTATGTTCTTGTTGTTATAATTCGCATATTCGTAGTAAGATAGTTATAATTGAACAAGATGATGAACAAAGGTTATACCTCAAGTATGATGAAGAAAGTTACTGAATAAACAAGATATGAACTTGTTCTTGATGACTTGGAAGATTAAGAAGTGAAATCATGAAAAGAAACAAAGGTTGTAAGTAAGTTTATATCTTGATTTAAGATAATTAACTTACATAAATTGAATCAAAGTCTAAACATAGTTTTACCTTGATTATGAAGCTAGAAACTTATGAGGACCTTGAAGAACACTTGAAGGTTGAAGATGAGAGAGTTTAGAAGTTGATCTAGCTTGAAAGAAAGTTGGTATGAAAGTATATGTATATGTATGTAAACGTGTATATGTATGTATATATATAGATTTTAAGTTTTGATTTCTAGCGCATAAGTCTTCCTAGATGTTAACACTTGATCCCACATGTTGTTGACTAACAAAGGCTGCTAAGAGCAGATAATTGAGGTCTAATAATTGGTATTTATCAATAGTAAATACATCTAGAAGCTGCGTATAATACAGTTACATATACCCTAGGTATGCGTGTAGAAATCTTGAGGAAACGGAACAAGAATTCAAATATAACTATATTTTATAAATATACTTATATTGTTTTATGTATTTAAGCCCTTTAAAAGTGATTAAATACGTATTTATACGTTACTTGTATTAGCATTATAGGTTATAGGTATATATGTCAAAGAACGTTACGTATAGTTACCGTTTTGAAAACTTAAATTAGTAGTCTCAAAGTATACTTATAACTCATTGTTATTAGTACACAATGAGATATTAAACCATCCTTAGATCATGTTAAATATGTATAAATACGTATATGTACACAATCGTATAATTATTGTATGTTATATAGTTCGTGATATCATCGATCAAATTGGACGGTCAAACGTTGTGTAAAACTCTTTTCAAAAACACAAGACTCAACAATTTGGATTGCTTATCATGTTGGTAATGTTTAATTTATGTAAATATTAATCTTATATGTATAAAACGATCGGAAAAATCTGGGTCGTTACGGTACCTAGCCGTTAAATAAATTTCGTCCCGAAATTTTAAAGTTGTACCTATTTTGCGTTCTCGGGAAACAAATGTGGGTACTTTTGTTTCATCTGATCCTCTCGTTCCCAAGTAAACTCGGGACCCTTTCGAGCATTCCAATGAACCTTAACGATTGGTATGTTGCTCTGCTTGAGCTGTTTTACTTCACGGTCCATGATTTCGACTGGTTCTTCTATGAATTGTAGTTTCTCGTCGACTTGGATTTCTTCAAGAGGAATGGTGAGGTCTTCCTTTGCAAGACACTTCTTAAGGTTTGAAACATGAAACGTATTATGTACTCCGGCGAGTTGTTGTGGTAACTCAAGTCGATAAGCTACCGGTCCAATGCGTTCGATGATCTTGAACGGGCCTACATACCTTGGGTTCAGTTTACCCCTTTTGCCTAAATGTATTACACCTTTCCAAGGTGACACCTTTAGCATAACCATGTCACCGATCTGAAACTCTAATGGTTTCCTTCGTACATCGGCGTAGCTCTTTTGGCGACTACAGGCTGTTTTCAATCTCTCCTTGATTTGTACTATCTTCTCAGTAGTTTCGTGTATGATCTCGGGACCAGTTAATCGTCGATATCCTACTTCATTCCAACAGATAGGGGATCTACACTTCCTTCCATACAGTGCTTCAAATGGTGCAGCTTTAATGCTCGCATGATAACTATTATTATACGAGAATTCTGCTAATGGTAGATATTTATCCCATCCGTTTCCAAAATCAATCACACATGCCCTGAGCATGTCTTCAAGAGTCTGAATTGTTCTTTCACTCTGCCCGTCAGTTTGCAGATGATATGCGGTGCTCATATCCAAACAAGTTCCCAGGGCCTCCTGTAGTGATTGCCAGAACTTTGATGTAAATCTACTATCACGATCGGATATAATGGAAATAGGTATTCCATGCCTTGAAACAATTTCCTTTATGTATAATCGTAATAGTTTCTCCATTCTATCCGTTTCTTTTATAGGCAAGAAATGTGCAGATTTGGTGAGACAATCAACTATTACCATGGTGTCATAACCCCATGCAGTCTTGGGTAACTTCGTGATAAAATCCATGGTAATACCGTCCCACTTCCATTCTGGGATTTTTGGTTGTTGAAGTAACCCTGATGGCTTCTGGTGTTCTGCTTTGACTTTGGAACAAGTTAAACATTCCCCGACATATATTGCAACGTCTGTCTTTAAATTAGGCCACCAATAATGCATCTTAAGATCTTGATACATCTTTCCAACTCCAGGATGTATCGAGTATCTTGTCTTATGTGCCTCGTTCAATATCAACTTCCTTAATCCACCCAACTTTGGTACCCAAATACGTTTTGCAAAATATCGAATTTTGTCTTCCCGTATAACGAGTTGCTTCTCATACTTCTTCATTATTTCATTTCCTATGTTTTCCTTAGTAAGAGCTTCTCGTTGAGCCTCTTTGATTTGTGAGTTGAGATTCATGCGAATTTTTATGTTCATCGCTCGTACTCGAATTGGCTCTCGTTCCTTTCTGCTTAGAGCGTCAGCCACTACATTCGCTTTCCCGGGATGATAGCGAATCTCACAATCATAGTCGTTTATCAGCTCGACCCACCTATGTTGCCTCATGTTCAGCTGTTTTTGATCGAAAATATATTGAAGGCTTTTATGATCGGTAAACACAGTGCATTTAACCCCATATAAGTAGTGTCTCCATATCTTCAATGCAAACACTACTGCTCCCAGTTCTAGATCATGCGTCGCATAATTTCGCTCGTGAATCTTCAATTGTCGGGATACGTACGCAATAACTTTCTTTCGTTGCATAAGGACGCAACCAAAACCTTGTCGCGAAGCGTCACAATATATCTCAAAATCATCGTTCCCTTTAGGTAGCGATAAAATAGGCCCCGTAGTCAACTTCTTCTTCAGTAATTGAAATGCACTCTCCTGCTCAGAAGTCCATTCGTACTTCTTCCCTTTTTGCGTTAATGCTGTTAATGGTTTAGCTATTCGGGAAAAATCTTGAATAAACCTTCTATAATAACCGGCTAAACCCAAAAATTGACGTATTTGTGTTGGTGTCTTAGGAGTCTCCCATTTTTCAATGGCCTCAATTTTAGCTGGATCAACCTGAATTCCTTTGCTACTAACAACGTGGCTAAGAAATTGCACTTCTTTCAACCAAAATGCACACTTAGAAAATTTGGCGTATAATTGTTCCTTTCTTAACAATTCTAATACCAACCTTAAATGTTGCTCATGCTCTTGCTCATTTTTGGAATAGATAAGAATATCGTCAATGAAAATGATAACAGACTTATCTAGATACGGACTACAAACTCGATTCATGAGGTCCATGAATACAGTTGGCACATTCGTCAATCCAAACGGCATGACCAAAAATTAGTAATGACCATAGCGTTTCCAGAAAGCAGTTTTCGGAATATCTTCTTCTTTGACGCGTAGTTGATGATAGCCCGATCTTAGGTCAATTTTCGAATAAACACATGATCCTTGCAGTTGATCAAATAAGTCATCAATTCTCGGTAGTGGATAACGATTCTTGATAGTTAACTTATTTAATTCACGATAATCTATACACATTCGGTAGGATCCATCTTTCTTCTTGACGAATAAAATCGAAGATCCCCACGGTAAAGTGCTCGGTCAAATGAAACCACGATCCAGTAATTCTTGTAACTGGCTTTGTAACTCTTTCATCTCAGATGGTGCAAGTCTGTATGGAGCACGAGCCACTGGTGCAGCTCCTGGTACTAGATCTATTTGAAATTCTACAGATCTAAATGGAGGTAATCCCGCCAACTCTTCTGGAAAGACTTCAGGAAAATCTTTTGCTACAGGCACGTCGTTGATGCTCTTCTCTTTTTCCTTTGTTTCGACTTTATTAACATGTGCTAAGATAGCATAGCACCCTTTCTTCAAGCACTTTTAGGCTTTCAAACAGCTAATGAGTTTTAGCTTGGAGTTACTCTTCTCTCCATATATCATTACTGGCGTTTTATCCTTACGAGGAAAGCGAATTGCCTTCTTGGCACACACAACTTCAGCTCCTATTTTGGACATCCAGTCCATGCCGACTATTACATCAAAACTTCCTAATTCTACGGGTATCAAATCAATTTTAAACGTTTATCCAGCTAAATTTATTTTACAATCACGGCAAATTTTATCGGCTTTAATTAGTTTACCATTAGCTAACTCAATCATGTACTTAGCATCTAGAGGTAATGATGAACAATTCAATTTACCGTAAAAGTCTCTACACATATAACTTCTATCGGCACCAGTATCAAATATAATAGATGCTGATAAGTTATTAATGGTAAACGTACCCGTAACAAGCTCCGGGTCTTCACACGCCTCTCTAGCATTAATAATAAATGCTCTTCCACGTGCAGATCCGTTATTGTTTTCTGGATTCGGGCACTGGCTCTTTTAATGACCCTGTTTTCCACATCCATAACAAGTAACAGTGGCCAAGGCAGTTCTATTTGCATTGGTGGCAGGAGTCTTGGTGCCATTTGTATTTGTAACGGGAACCCTACAATCTTCAGTAAGATGACCCCTTCGATTACAATTGTTACACACCACATTACAATAAGAGTGATGTTTGTGGCATCTGTTACATAAAGGATTTCATTCCTTGTAACCTGAGCTTGAACCACTACCCGCACCTTGCGTGGTTTCTTGTTTCTTGTTGGATTGTTGATGATTACCTTCCCATTTTCTTTTGTTTTCCGATGTCTTGACATCGGTGTTCTTATCCAGAATAATCTGGTCCATCAACTCGTTTGCCATGGTGATGGCTTCATGAATAGTCTTGGGTTTCGATGCTGTAACATTTGCCTTGACATTTTTAGGCAAACCATCTTTGTACAGTTCTATCTTCCGTTCTTCGGTTGGTACCAATTCGGGACATAGCAAAGCTAATTCCATGAATCGCTGATTGTAGTTGGTGAGTTCAGTACCAACAACTTTTAGGCTTCGTAATTCAGCTTCCAAATTCCTAACCTCGTTCCTTGGACAATACTCGTTGATTAGCATTGTTTTGAATTCTTCCCATGGAGTATCATAAGCTACATCTCCTCCTACGGCCTTCACACAGTTTTTCCACCACGTGAGTGTACTATCTTGTAAGGTGCACGATGCATACTTGGTCATGTCCTTCTCAATACAACCACTGATTTTAAACACAGACTCAATCTTTTCGATCCACCGGGTTAAACCGACCGGTCCTTCTGTTCCACTGAATGATGAGGGCTTGCAACCTTGAAAAGTTTTGTAGGTGCATCCCACACGAGGATTTGGGTAAATTGCAGCACCTCTTGCAGCCTCGACCCATAACATTCTGTCGTTCACTCGCTGATTGATGAGTTCCTCGATTTCTTGTTCCGTCATTTGGTTCAATCGCGCCATATTCTTCAATAAGAAAAAAAAATAATTATTCACATGGAATATTATAGATGTAGTGTGTATTTACAGTACATCGTAGCTTATTAATAATATGAACCAGTTATTATTATAAAAGCCTTTTCTTCTTATTAGCGTTTTAGAATTATATCTAGGGTAGTACCTACCCGTTAAAGTTCGTACTTAATAGCTTAGTACGGAAATCAATTACTACCACCCAAATAATACTCAACCATGGAAAATTATTGTATTTCACACTTCACTCTTTTACATATGCTTATCTTACATCAAACATCAAGCAAACCACACTAGTAATATTATACAAAACGTTATATGATCCCATGGTTTAAAACAACAGCGCATCATTTAGCCTATATCCCAAAACGTTTGTGTTCAGGGAATTGCTTAACGCTAATCCTAGCCGTCTCCCTACATTTTGGCTGAGGGGCCGAAGAACTGGATGCCGAGATAGAACTAATAGGAATAGCGGGAATAGGGGTGGAAGTGTCTGGTGGAGTTGGTGCCACAACATCCTCACTAAACTCGGGATTTGGATTTTCCAATTCAGTAGCCTTTCGTTTCTTTCCTCGTTCGAACTTGTCTTTCGTAATTTACTGTATATCTTCCTCCTCAGGATCACTTTCCGGTTCCTCTTCAATTGATTCATCCGAAAATTGTGAGTCTTCCCCAAAGGTGTCGTTTTCATCATCGGATAGGTTAATGACTGGAACACTATCTGAGGATTCTGGTTCAGAGTCGCTGAATGTGATAAAAAGTTCTAAGCCAGACATCTATCACACAACAACTAGCACGTTAATACCACATAATATTTACATATTAATTTTTAACCAACAAGGATAAGCAATAGTTTTCGAAATCAAACACGGTCAAAGTCCAGACTCACTAATGCATCCTAACAAACTCGATAAGACACACTAATGCAAATTTTCTGGTTCTCTAAGACCAACGCTCTGATACCACCTGTAGTGTCCCGTTCATATCGATTATAAACGTCACATACTTATTGGTGTCATTGCAAGGTATTGACCTTTATATGTGACATTTTTCAAAATCTGCATTTGTTTTTATAATACAAACCATAACCTTTATTATAATCAAAGGTTCAAACAGCATAATAATGATTACCGTTTAGCGATAATCTTAGTTTTACAAACTTTACATTTGATAATAACAATAAGATTTCCAACATATTTCACATTACAAATCTTCCGATATGCAGTTTTATTTTTGACACAAATATGCATACTCCAAATCCTGCTTAAATTTGGCATAATGCAGCGGAAGCTTTTATTTATCACCTGAGAATAAACATGCTTAAAACGTCAACATAAATGTTGGTGAGATATAGGTTTAATGCTAGCAGCGTTATAAATATAGACCACAAGATTTAATATACATAAACATTTTAATAAAAATATTCTAAGTGGTTGAGCACTTGATAACCATACTTAACATTTAATCAACGTCGCATATTCCTTTTATTATGAAATTTCACTACACCGTACCAAGTGTAGTCACCGAAATGAAGTACTGTGCAACCGTTGAATACTGGTCGTCCAGTCCGGTTGGGGTTGTCAGGCCCGATAGATCTATCAACAGGATTCGCATTTACAATACCGCATGTAAATAGTAGTTACCAAGTTACAGGGAAGTATGCCAGTGGTACAACTCAACGTAGAATATATATTTTTAATCACTTGTGTCCATAATGTAAATCATAAAATGCATGTATTCTCATCCCGAAATATTTAGAGTTTAAAAATGGGACTATATACTCACTTTTGCCTTGAAGATATTTAACACGACTTGGTCTCCGATAGATATCACGAACCTAACCATAAATGTAATATATCAACATATTTTATTTTCAAATAATCGTTACATATATACTTATAATACTTTTAATATCTATTAGTCCGTAGTTAGCAGTCTGATGTTAGTGGTCCACAATTAGTTGCTCAATAAAATAAATAAAGACCCCATCGTATTCGTATTGATTGGAATTAATCTCGACCCATGGTACCGTGTTGTCAAATGACGTGTTGCGTACATAAAGTACCGTGTTGTCAAATGACGTGTTGCGTACAATCATGAGGTCTTATAATTAATCTTCTCGTGTTGTTTACGGGTGGTCCTGAAATATGTAAAATCAAATCATGAGTAAATATATATAAAATATCATGTTAATTAGCCAAGATATGATTAGTTTGGTTTTAGTCAAAATATTTTCGTAGCTAAACTAGCTTCGGATACCCGATTTTGTTTTGGTCGTAGTTTCTTCAATACAACTCCGTTTTTGTTGATTCAACTTACCACTTCCTTGGATCGAGTCATTATTTATGAATATGAACTGTAAATACCTTGGTTTATATTCGAAATCACAGGTTATAGGTCAAACTTGGGTGAATCTTATGAAAGTGATCATTTCCATCATAAAAACAACATCTAGATGATCATTTTTATAAAAATACTTACACTTTGAGTTATACCATGAGATTTTTATATATTAACATATTCATAAGAAATATCATTTTTACCACATGTGCCACACTTCTTTAACTTTCCTATAAATATTAACAAAATAAATACCATATTAATTGAAATGGTACTAGCTGTAAGTAATAAATAAAATGAACATACCTTGTAAGCTAAGTTTACCACTATCACCAATGTCATCAACTTCATTTTTTGACAACCTTCTTTTCTTTTTTGGACGACCAGGTGTGGAAACATTCTTTGGTGATACCAGTTTGAACATGCCTTCTGCCTTTGGCCATAAACTTCTTCCATTCAATGGCTCAATGGTATATTGGTAAGTGTTGATCCATGTATTTAACAAATAAACTGGATGAACCCATGTTTCTAGTTCACCAGTTTCCAAACCATTTTCACATATGTGATAAAACACTGCAATTGAATGCTTACAAGGTATTCCTGTTAGTTCCCACTTTCTACAAGCACATAACCTAGTCTCCATATCCACAACATATTGATTAACTTTTCCACTCACTTGTTACCTTTAATTTTAACCCCATAAGACAGTACACTGGTGAGCCTCAGATTTGATTTTCTCAAACAATTTGGTGGCAGGTGTTAAAGGGCCATTAGACTTGGAAATGTTGATCTTTACATTAACAATTCTTTTCATGCAATACTCTCGGATGTATTCTAAAGCTGTAACTATGGGTTTATCATGTGCATCAACTAACCATCTATTGAAACACTCACACATGTTACTGAGCAAGACATCTGACACAACCCTTCCTGTAAAATGACTCCTTGCCCACTGATGGGCAGGAATTTTAGCTAACCAAACAAAAACTTCATTATCAAACTCCTCAATTGTTGCATAGCCTGCTCAAACTCAGGAACTGTTGTTACACTGGCACATCTCCACAATTGATTCTTATAAACAACACCCCTAAAATCGCCTTTCATATTCCCATGAATATGTCTAAGGCAGTGTCTATGCTCAGCATAAGGAAACACATTTGTAACAGCTTGTATTAAACCCTAACAACATAAAGTAATAAAAGTTAAACTATTTAACCATTAACAAATGTAAATAAATATGAATTAAACAAGTAAACAAAGTAATTATTACCTTTTGTCTGTCACTGATGAAAGTGAAGTTAGAATTGGTAGACAAGTCAAGATCTTGACCCAAGCACTCTAAGAACCAAGTCCAGGATGAACCACACTCTTGTTCAACAATGGCATATGCTACAGGATATATGCCCTTGTTAGTGTCAACCCCTATAGCACTCAAAATACAACCGGTTGCAGGTTGTTTCATAAAAGCACCATCCAGCCCTAGCAGATCTCTACCTATTGCTTTAAAACCCTTCTTCAATGGTCCCAAACAAATGTAAATTCTCTTGAAAACCCTAGTTTCAGACTTTAGGGTTCCTGGCTCAACATCAAACTTAACAGTAGTATCAGCATTACATCTCTTTAACTCACAAACATAATCTCTGAGCTCAGCATATTGAGATTTATAATCCCCTTGAATCATCTTTGTTTCCCTTCTCACATCACGATATGTTTTATGCTCACTGATGATTAGTTCAGTATCTGTTTCCAAATACTATCTGACAGCTTTAATTGGTATCTTTGGATTCTTTTGAATTTGAGGTACCAATCTATTTGATAAAAATTGGAAGGTGCAAAATTTTAGTTTTCTTGCTGGTTGACATTCATGTTGGGGTCTGTATGTTCTCACCTCCCATTCTTCACTATCTTTATCTTTGGATACCAATAATACCCACTCACATACAATGTGTAATTCCCTTGTTGCCCATTTGTTACTCTTCCCACTACAAGATTCCCCATTACCAGCTTTTTTAATTTGACAACTCACTTTATCTTTACTCTTCCCAACTACACCACCTTTAACACTTAAATTACTAGGCCCCACATCACATTTTGTCTTCTTTGACAACTCACTTTGACTAACCTTCTCACCACCCTTTGAATTTAGACACAACCCTTCACATTTAACCCTCATTCTTCTTTTGTCATTCTTAACAAAAACAAGTTTTCTCCTAGTTTCAATAGCATGCATTCTCACTGCTTCCCTAACCTCTACTTTACTTTTAAACTTTTGTCCAAGATAAAAGAAAGTTTTTCCCACTTGAACACTACATTCAACCTCCTTTTTAAGATTACAAATTTTCTTTTTCCTTGGCCCTTCTTCATCACTTTGAGAATCATAGCTTTCAAAACCATCATTGTTCAATACTTCCAATTCTGTACCCTCTATATTGACCTCAACATCTTCAAATGAATTACAACCATTTCCCATAAACTCTACATTCTTATCTGAAATGTCCCGTTCATATCGATTATAAACGTTCCATATTAATTGATTTCGTCGCGAGGTTTTGACCTCTATATGAGACGTTTTTCAAAGACTGCATTCATTTTTAAAACAACCATAACCTTTATTTTATCGATAAAGGTTTAAAAAGCATTATGTAGATTATCTAATAATGATAATCTAAAATATACCGTTTACACACGACCATTACATAATGGTTTACAATAAGAATATATTACATCAAAAATAAGTTTCTTGAATGCAGTTTTTACATAATATCATACAAGCATGGACTCCAAATCTTGTCCTTATTTTAGTATGCAATAGCGGAAGCTCTTAATAATCATCTGAGAATAAACATGCTTAAAACGTCAACAAAAATGTTGGTGAGTTATAGGTTTAACCTATATATTATCAAATCATAATAATAGACCACAAGATTTCATATTTCAATATACATCCCATACATAGAGATAAAATTCATTCATATGGTGAACACCTGGTAACCGACATTAACAAGATGCATATAAGAATATCCCCTATCATTCCGAGAAATCCTTCGGACATGATATAAACGAATTCAAAGTACTAAAGCATCCGGTACTTTGGATGGGGTTCGTTAGGCCCAATAGATCTATCTTTAGGATTCACGTCAATTAGTAGATCGGTTTACTAATTCTTAGGTTACCAAGAAAAAGGGGCATATTCGGCTTCGATCATTCACCCATATAATGTAGTTTCAATTACTTGTGTCTATTTTGTAAAACATTTATAAAACTGCATGTATTCTCATCCCAAAATATTAGATTTTAAAAGTGGGACTATAACTCACTTTCACAGATTTTTACTTCGTCGGGAAGTAAGACTTGGCCACTGGTCGATTCATGAACCTATAACAAATATGTACATATATATCAAAGTATGTTCAAAATATATTTACAACATTTTTAATACGTTTTACTATTTTAAATTTATTAAGTCAGCTGTCCTCGTTAGTAACCTACAACTAGTTGTCCACAGTTAGATGTACAAAAATAAATCGATATATATTATCTTGAATCAATCCACGACCCAGTGTATACACGTCTCAGGCTAGATCACAACTCAAAGTATATATATTTTTGGAATCAACCTCAACCCTGTATAGCTAACTCCAACATTACTGCATATAGAGTGTCTATAATTGTTCCAAATAATATATATACATGAGTCGATATGATATGTCAAAACATTTGCATACGTGTCTATGGTATCCCAAGATTACATAATATATTAGAATACATGTATAATACAATATAAGTTAGCTAGGACAACAATCAAAAAAATATCCAATCTTGTTTTACCCATAACTTCTTCGTTTTAAATCCGATTTGAGTGAATCAAATTGCTATGATTTCATATTAAACTCTATTTTATGAATCTAAACATAAAAAGTATAGGTTTATAGTCAGAAATATAAGTTACAAGTCATTTTTATAAAGGTAGTCATTTCAGTCGAAAGAACGACGTCTCGATGACCATTTTGGAAAACATACTTCCACTTTGAGTTTAACCATGATTTTTGAATATAGTTTCATGTTCATAAGAAAAAACATTTTCCCAGAAGAACAACTTTTAAATCAAAGTTTATCATAGTTTTAATTAACTAATCCAAAACAGCCCGCGGTGTTACTACGACGACGTATATCCGGATTTTACGGTATTTTTCGTGTTTTATGGTTTTAAATCATTAAGTTAGCATATCATATAGATATAGAATATGTGTTTAGTTGATTTTAAAATTCAAGTTAGAAGGATTAACTTTTGTTTGCGAACAAGTTTAGAATTAACTAAAATATGTTCTAGTGATTACATGTTCAAATCTTCGAATAAGATAGTTTTATATGTATGAATTGAATGATGTTATGAACATCATTACTACCTCAAGTTTAGTAGGTAAACCTACTGAAAGTAACAAGAAATGATCTAGCTTCAAAGGATCTTGGATGGCTTGAAAGTTCTTGAAGTAGAATCATGACACGAAAACAAGTTCAAGTAAGATTATCACTCGAATTAAGATAGTTATAGTTATAGAAATTGAATCAAAGTTTGTATATGAGTATTACCCAGATTTAGAATGATATCTTACTGTAAACAACAAGGATTTCTTGCAGTTGAATGATCACTTTACAAGATTGGAGGTGAGCTAGTAAACTTGGAAGTATTCTTGATTTTATGAAACTAGAACTTGTAGAATTTATGAAGAACACTTAGAACTTGAAGATGGAACTTGAGAGAGATCAATTATATGAAGAAAATTAAAGAATGAAAGTGTTTGTAGGTGTTTTTGGTCATTGGTATATGGATTAGATATAAAGGATATGTAATTTTGTTTTCATGTAAATAAGTCATGAATGATTACTAATATTTTTGTAATTTTATGAGATATTTCATGCTAGTTGCCAAATGATGGTTCCCACATGTGTTAGGTGACTCACATGGGCTGCTAAGAGTTAATAATTGTAGTGTATATACCAATAGTACATACATTTAGAAGCTGTGTATTGTATGAGTACGAATACGGGTGCATACGAGTAGAATTGTTGAAGAAACTGAACGAGGATGTAATTGTAAGCATTTTTGTTAAGTAGAAGTATTTTGATAAGTGTCTTGAAGTCTTTCAAAAGTGTATGAATACATATTAAAACACTACATGTATATACATTTTAACTGAGTCGTTAAGTCATCGTTAGTCGTTACATGTAAATGTTGTTTTGAAACCTTTAGGTTAACGATCTTGTTAAATGTTGTTAACCCATTGTTTATTATATCTAAAGAGATGTTAAATTATTACATTATCATGATATTATGATATATTAATATTTCTTAGTATGATATATATACAGTTAAATGTTGTTACAACGATAATCATTACATATATGTCTCCTTTCGAAATTCTTAAGTTAGTAGTCTTGTTTTACATATGTAGTTCAATGTTAATATACATAATGACATGTTTACTTATCATTTATCATGATTAAACATAGTGTAAAATTATCTTAATATGATTCATATGAAATTAGTAAGACGTTGTTATAACGATAATCGTTATATATATCGTTTCGAGTTTCTTAATTCAATAAACACAATTTTATGTATATAACTCATTGTTAAAATACCTAATGAGATACTTACTTATCATAATATCATGTTAACTATATATATAATCATATATATGTCATCATATAGTTTTTACAAGTTTTAACGTTCGTGAATCACCGGTCAACTTGGGTGGTCAATTGTCTATATGAAACCTATTTCAGTTAATCAAGTTTTAACACGTTTGATTGCTTAACATGTTGGAAACATTTAATCATGTAAATATCAATTTCATTTAATAAATATAAACATGAAAAAGTTCGGGTCATTATAGTACCTACCCGTTAAATAAATTTCGTCCCGAAATTTTAAGCAGTTGGAGGTGTTGACGTATCTTCTGGAAATAAGTGTGGGTATTTCTTCTTCATCTGATCTTCTCGTTCCCAGGTGAACTCGGGTCCTCTACGAGCATTCCATCGAACCTTAACAATTGGTATCTTGTTTTGTTTAAGTCTTTTAACCTCACGATCCATTATTTCGACGGGTTCTTCGATGAATTGAAGTTTTTCGTTGATTTGGATTTCGTCTAATGGAATAGCGAGATCTTCTTTAGCAAAAAATTTCTTCAAATTCGAGACATGGAAAGTGTTATGTACAGCCGCGAGTTATTGAGGTAACTCAAGTCGGTAAGCTACTGGTCCGACACGATCAATAATCTTGAATGGTCCAATATACCTTGGATTTAATTTCCCTCGTTTACCAAATCGAACAACGCCTTTCTAAGGTGCAACCTTAAGCATGACCATCTCTCCAATTTCAAATTCTATATCTTTTCTTTTAATGTCGGCATAGCTCTTTTGTCGACTTTGGGCGGTTTTCAACCGTTGTTGAATTTGGATGATCTTCTCGGTAGTTTCTTGTATTATCTCCGGACCCGTAATCTATCTATCCCCTACTTCACTCCAACAAATTGGAGACCTGTACTTTCTACCATAAAGTGCTTCAAACGGCCCCATCTCAATGCTTGAATGGTAGCTGTTGTTGTAGGAAAATTCTGCTAACGGTAGATGTCGATCCCAACTATTTCCGAAATCAATAACACATGCTCGTAGCATGTCTTCAAGCGTTTGTATCGTCCTTTCGCTCTGCCCATTAGTTTGTGGATGATAGGCAGTACTCATGTCTAGATGAGTTCCTAATGCTTGCTGTAATGTCTGCCAGAATCTTGAAATAAATCTGTCATCCCTATCAGAGATAATAGAGATTGGTATTCCATGTCTGGAGACGACTTCCTTCAAATACAGTCGTGCTAACTTCTCCATCTTGTCATCTTCTCTTATTGGCAGGAAGTGTGCTGATTTGGTGAGACGATCAACTATTACCCAAATAGTATCAAAACCAATTGCAGTCCTTGGCAATTTAGTGATGAAATCCATGGTAATGTTTTCCCATTTCCATTCCGGGATTTCGGGTTGTTGAAGTATACCTGATGGTTTCTGATGCTCCGCTTTGACCTTAGAACATGTCAAACATTCCCCTACGTATTTAGCAACATCGGCTTTCATACCTGGCCACCAAAAATATTTCTTGAGATCCTTGTACATCTTCCCCATTCCAGGATGTATTGAGTATCTGGTTTTATGAGCTTCTCTAAGTACCATTTCTCTCATATCTCCAAATTTTGGTACCCAAATTCTTTCAGTCCTATATCGGGTTTCGTCTTCCCGAATATTAAGATGCTTCTCCGATCCTTTGGGTATTTCATCCTTTAAATTTCCCTTTTTTAAAACTCCTTGTTGCGCCTCCTTTATTTGAGTAGTAAGGTTAGTGTGAATCATTATATTCATAGCTTTTACTCGAATGGGTTCTCTGTCCTTTCTGCTCAAGGCGTCGGCTACCACATTTTCCTTCCCTGGGTGGTAACGAATCTCAAAGTCATAATCATTCAACAATTCAATCCACCTACGCTGCCTCATATTCTGTTATTTCTGATTAAATATGTGTTGAAGAATTTTGTGGTCGGTATATATAATACTTTTGACCCCATATAAGTAGTGCCTCCAAGTCTTTAATGCAAAAACAACCGCGCCTAATTCCAAATCATGCGTCTTATAATTCTGTTCGTGAATCTTCAATTGTCTAGACGCATAAGCAATTAATTTCGTTCGTTGCATTAATACACAACCGAGACCTTGCTTTGAGGCGTCACAATATATCACAAAATCATCATTCCCTTTAGGTAATGACAATATAGGTGCCGTAGTTAACTTTTTCTTTAACAATTGAAATACTTTCTCTTGTTCATCTTTCCATTCAAATTTCTTCCCTTTATGCGTTAATGCAGTCAAGGGTTTTGCTATTCTGGAAAAGTCTTGGATAAACCTTCAGTAGTAACCAGCTAGTCCTAAAAACTGGCGTATGTGTTTCGGAATTTTCGGAGTTTCCCACTTTTCAAAGGTTTCAATCTTTGCTGGATCCACCTGAATACCTTCTTTGTTCACTATGTGACCGAGGAATTGAACTTCTTCCAACCAAAATGCATACTTTGAAAACTTAGCGTACAGTTTTTCTTTTCTCAGTAACTCTAGCACTTTTCTCAAATTTTCTTCGTGCTCTTGATCATTCTTCGAGTAAATAAGTATGTCATCGATAAAAACAATGACAAACTTGTCAAGATATGGCCCACAAACTCGGTTCATGGGGTCCATGAACACAGCTGGTGCGTTAGTCAATCCAAACGGCATAACCATAAACTCGTAATGATCGTAACGCGTCCTAAAAGCAGTCTTTGGAATATCATCCTCCTTCACCCGCATTTGATGATATCCAGAACGTAAATCGATCTTCGAATAAACAGACGAGCCTTGTAGTTGATCAAATAAGTCGTCGATTCTCGATAGTGGGTAGCGGTTCTTGATGGTAAGTTTGTTCAACTCTCGGTAGTCGATACACAACCTAAATATACCATATTTCTTCTTGACAAACAAAACAGGAGCTCCCCATGGTGATGTGCTTGGTCGAATGAAACCACGCTCTAAAAGTTCCTGTAACTGACTTTGTAATTCTTTCATTTCACTGGGTGCGAGTCTGTATGGAGCATGAGCTATTGGTGCAGCTCCTGGTACAAGGTCTATTTGAAATTCAACGGATTGATGTGGGGTAATTCCGGTAATTCTTTCGGAAATACATCGGAAAATTCTTTTTCGACGGAAACATCACTGATGTTCTTTTCTTCAGGTTTAACTTCCTCGATGTGTGCTAGAATGACGTACAACCTTTTCTTATTAGTTTTTGCGCCTTCAAACTACTAATAAGATTTAATTTCGCGTTGTTCTTTTCTCCGTACACCATTAACGGTTTTCCTTTTTCACGCATAATGCGAATCGCATTTTTGTAACAAACGACCTCTGCTCTCACCTTTTTAACCAGTCCATGCCAATTATTACATCAAAACTTCCTAACTCGACTGGTATTAAATCAATTTTAAACGTTTCATCCCCAGTTTAATTTCTCTCTCCCGACATATATTATCTGCTGAAATTAATTTACCGTTTGCTAATTCGAGTAAAAATTTACTATCCAAAGGCGTCAATGGGCAAATTAATTTAGCACAAAATTCTCTACTCATATAGATTTTATCCGTACCCGAATCAAATAAAACATAAGCAGATTTATCATCAATAGAAACGTACCCGTAACAAGCTCCGGGTCTTCCTGTGCTTCTGTCGCATTAATATTGAAAACTCTTCCACGGCCCTGCCCATTAGTATTCCCCTGATTCGGGCAATTTCTAATAATGTGGCCCGGTTTTCCACATTTATAACAAACAGCGTTGGTATTGCTTGCTCCGACACTATTCGTTTCGGCATTACTTGTTCCGACATTATTTGTTCCTTTAGTTCTGTTAAACTTTGGTCCGTAGACCTCACACTTTGTCGCGCTATGACCATTTCTTTTACACCTGTTGCAAAATGTCGTGCAAAACCCCTGATGATTTTCTTCACACCTATGACATGGCTGTTTTTGGTTTTTGTTGCCGTTGTTGTTATTGAGGTTGTTGTTGGGATTGTTATTGTTGTTGAAACGGTTGTTGTAGTTGTTGTTGTTTTTGAGATGTTTGTTATAGTTATTGTTAGGATTGCGGTTATTGTTGCGATTGTTGTTGCGGTTGTTGGGATAGTTGTTGCGATTGTGGTTGTAATTGTTGTTGTTGTTGTACTGGTGACTCTTGTCACCGTTTTCCTCCCACTTCCTCTTGAGTTGTTTCGTGTTGGCTTCTTCGGCTGTAGCGACCCGACCAAATCGTCATTGACGGCGCCGTCTACTTAGGTCCCGTTACGTGGTCATAAGTCTTTAAAAACAACGTTTGACCAAAAGATATGTCGCATTCATTTCAATGTAAAGGTTGTTCAAGTTTACAAGAATAGTTCCACCACAAGTTACGATACATAGTTTTAAGTACAATTGAAACTTATGCGACACAATTTAAAAGTAACCAAAAGACGCTCCATGTATGCATATATACTCGACATCCAATGCAAGTATCAAAATAATGAGCGGAAGCATGTATCATGTATCGTTCAAGGACCTGAGAAAAACATAGAAATCTGTCAACGAAAACGTTGGTGAAATCATAGGTTTAAG
This sequence comes from Rutidosis leptorrhynchoides, assembly GCF_046630445.1. Classification (NCBI taxonomy): domain Eukaryota; kingdom Viridiplantae; phylum Streptophyta; class Magnoliopsida; order Asterales; family Asteraceae; genus Rutidosis; species Rutidosis leptorrhynchoides. Next base: position 37,800,900 of record NC_092343.1, read on the forward strand.
TAAGTAAGTACAAGTGAACCACAAGATTTGCATCAATGAAATAATAGTAATACATTCCAAAAGTTTGTTTCACGAGCACCCAATTATCAATGCTTAACATTTCCTTCCATTGAACCCCATCACTTAGTGCTAGAACATACACTGTTTCTCGAAAATATATTTCATTCGTAAACGGTAGCGAACCGTTTGAATGAGGGTTTGTCAAACCCATATGGATCCATACAACATAAGTTCTCGCTTACACCCGGCAAGTGTAACTAATGATAATCGAATTGAGGATTTTGTTCTAAACTCGTATGTAGAATGTTTGTTTTCCTGTACTTGTGTTCACTTAGTAAAAGAAATGTTTATGTTTTCTCATCCCAAATGTAAGTTCCAAAAAGAGTAAAAGTGGGACTATGATCTCACCTTGTATGCACGAACCAAAAAGTACTTCGACAAGTAAACGTGCAGTAACAATGCTAGTCTTGACCTAAACAAATAGGTTGTATCAATAACGAAAGTCACGAGGGGTCAAAGTTGTTCAATTAGTCCTATGGCTCAATACGACTCGATTACGAAGCATGTGAAGCAAATAGTCAAGTTTCATGCAAGGTACACGTATAGAAACAAGTTAGAAAGATTACATAAGTAATTGGTCAAGTTTGATTAAAAGTCAAACTTGGTCGGGTCAAAGTCAACGAAAAAGTCAACACGTTCGGGTCGGGCCTCGAACGAATTTTCTGAAGTTTTTAATCATATATAAGCATATTGGAACAAGTCTCATGTGAAACGGAGGTCTAGAACGTCCCAAACATTTTTCGTTAAATGACAACCAAAACAGCCCACTTTAGGCTTATGGGACGGCGTCCCAAAAGGTCTAGACGGCGTCCCACTTTGAAGGGCAAGACGGCGTCTTGGACCCCTAGACGGCGTCTAGGTTTGAAAGTCAGGACGTCGTCCTGGGTATTGGGACGGCGTCTTGGCTTGTTTCCAGACCCTGGTTGCTGAAACTCCTAAGTGCACGAGTCCAAACATAAACCAACACAAATTACAACCCGCAAACATTCAAGACATGTATTTTATATCACCGGAAAGGTATTTTGACGAGGAACACAACTATGCACTTATCATCAATCAAACTTTCGCATACAACAACCAAAAACCGCAATTAATGTCCCTCATTCAATGCATACAAGTCATAAATGTAATTTAATGATTCGGCATCCAAATTACATGAACGATATGCCGTTTCGAAGGTAATCAAGCATACAACACAACCTAACACTTACAATTAACATTACATGTCATTCAAGTCATCAAAAGTCCATTTTAAGTTCATGAAACCTTAACCTAAATTCACCAAATTTCATAATCAAGTTTAGGAGGTTTCATTAATCAAACTATACATCATAATGAAGCTAGTAACACTAGAAACACAATTAAAACATGAACTCTTAGCATCAAACAACATATGAACACTCAAATTTCAAGATTAAGCATGTCATCTTTCAATATGAACTAGTTACATCAAAATATCAAAAACGAGCATACAAATCACATAAACAAACTAGACTCGAGCCATAGACACTAATTAACAACCTTATAACTTAAAAATCTCAAGAACACAAGAATTAGTGATTTTAGAAAGTTACCCAAAATTGATGAAATCGGTATGGAAACGAAGAGGAGATCACGAGGAGTTCAAATATGCAATTTGTTTTGATCGAATCCTTCTTGAACGAATTTGGATGATGATTGAAGGTGTGAGGGTTTTGAGAGAAAAAGGTGAAGTATTATTTGGGAGGTGATAAAATGAATGGAGAGGAAAGAGTTGACTAGTTGACCTAGTCATCTCTTTCTCCATTTGGCAACTTTAGTCCCTCAACTTAGGAAACGGGTACGGGAATTACCTAGACGAGATAATTCAAACGCGTATTAACGAGATGTGTTATAAACATATAACGGAACTTAAATAGTTAAACGGAAAAGTAAATGGAAAAAGGCGGGATGTTACATTACCTACTCCTTAAAAGAAATTTCGTCCCGAAATTTAAGTAGGCGTAGTAGTCGTTGCTTCTTCCTCGAGATCTTGCGTTTCCGAATTCACGAATAGATGAGGATACTTCCTTTGCATTTGATCTTGTCTTTCCCAAGTAAACTCGGGTCCTCTTTTGGCATTCCAACGAACCTTGGCAATCGGGATTCGGCTTTGTTTCAATGTCTTGACGGAGGTGTCCACAATTTCAACCGGTTCCTCCACAAAATGAAGTTTGTCATCAATAGTAAGTTCTTCGAGAGGGATGACGATATCGGGTTCGGCAAGACACTTTTTCAAGTTAGATACATGGAAGGTAGGATGAACGGAGTTCAATTGAGGCGGAAGATCTAAACGATAAGCAACGGTTCCAATACGCTCCAAGATTTCGAAAGGACCAATATACCGCGGATTTAGCTTCCCGCGTTTCCCAAAACGGATTACACCCTTCCAAGGTGCGACTTTTAACATGACGCGGTCACCGACTTGAAATTCAAGGTCGTTGCGTCTTTTGTCGGTATAGCACTTTTGACGACTCCGGGCCGTCCTAAGCCTATCTCGGATTTGAACGATTTTCTCGGTGGTTTCGTGAATGAGTTCGGGTCCGGTGATTTGCACGTCGCCTACCTCGGCCCAACAAAGAGGTGAACGACATTTGCGGCCATATAGCGCTTCAAAAGGTGCGGCTTTAATACTCGCGTGATAACTATTGTTGTAAGAGAACTCGACGAGAGGTAAGTGCTTGTCCCAAGCTTTTCCGAAATCAACCACGCAAGCTCGTAACATGTCCTCTAAGGTTTGAATTGTGCGTTCGCTTTGTCCATCGGTTTGAGGATGATATGCGGTGCTCATGTCTAAACGCGTTCCCAACGCTTCTTGCAATGTACGCCAAAATCTAGAAACGAAACGGCCATCTCGGTCGGAGATAATCGATAAAGGTACACCGTGTCGGGCTACGATCTCCTTAATGTAAAGTTGTGCAAGTTTCTCCATTTTGTCCGTTTCTTTCATGGCAAGGAAGTGTGCAGATTTGGTGAGACGGTCAACAATAACCCAAATGGTATCATAACCGCCCGTCGTTTTTGGTAGCTTGGTGATAAAATCCATCGTTATCCTTTCCCACTTCCATTGCGGGATCTCGGGTTGTTGAAGTAGTCCGGACGGTCTTTGGTGTTCGGCTTTGACCTTGGAACATGTCAAACACTTGGAAACATAAGTAGCTACGTCCCTTTTGATGTTCGGCCACCAATATAGTTGTTTAAGGTCGTGGTACATCTTATTGGCACCGGGGTGAATCGAGTATCGTGACTTATGGGCTTCATCTAAAATAAGGCTTCGTAGATCCCCATAACTAGGCACCCAAATTTTTCCGGCGAAATATCGGAGTCCGGTTTCTTTAACTTCGAATCGAGAGGTGAGGACGTTCAAGTGTTCGAGAGAGATGTTTTCATCCTTGAGAGCCTCATCTTGGGCTACCCGAATTTGGCTATTAAGGTTTGTGTGGATGGTGATGTTTAAGGCTCGGACACGAAGAGGCACCGCTCTTTCTTTTCGACTTAAGGCATCGGCTACTACATTTGCCTTCCCGGGATGGTAACGAAGCTCGCAATCGTAATCGTTTAAGGTTTCAATCCACCTTCGTTGTCTCATGTTTAGTTGCTTTTGATCGAAAATGTGTTGGAGACTTTTGTGATCGGTGAAGATAGTACTCTTGGTTCCATAAAGATAGTGTCTCCACATTTTAAGTGCAAAGACAACGGCTCCGAGTTCGAGATCATGCGTCGTGTAGTTTCGTTCATGAATTTTGAGTTGTCGAGAAGCATAAGCAATGACTTTCGTTCGTTGCATCAATACACACCCAAAACCATGTTTTGAGGCATCGCAATATACAACAAAGTCATCATTGCCTTCGGGAAGTGACAAGATAGGAGCGGTGGTTAGCTTCGTTTTCAAGATTTGAAACGCGGATTCTTGCTCGGTCGCCCAAATGAATTTCTTTCCTTTGTGAGTTAATGCGGTTAGAGGACGTGCAACCAAAGAGAAATTTTCGATGAATCTACGATAGTACCCGGCGAGACCCAAAAATTGACGAATGTGAGTAGGAGTAGTAGGAGTCTCCCATTTGCTAATGGCTTCGATTTTCGTTGGATCGACTTTAATACCTTGGTCACTTACAACATGACCAAGAAATTGAACTTCCTTTAACCAAAATTCACACTTGGAGAATTTGGCATAGAGTTGTTCTTGTCTTAAAAGTTCAAGCACAAGTCGGAGATGTTGTTCGTGCTCTTCTTCATTTTTAGAATAGATCAATATGTCATCGATGAACACAATAACGAATTTATCGAGATACGGTTTGCACACGCGGTTCATAAGATCCATGAACACCGCCGGTGCGTTAGTGAGACCAAATGGCATGACAAGGAATTCATAACTACCGTAACGAGTCCGGAAAGCGGTTTTGGAGACATCTTCCCCTTTAACCCTCAATTGATGATAACCCGAGCGGAGATCGATTTTCGAATATACACAAGACCCTTGTAGTTGATCAAAGAGGTCATCGATGCGAGGAAGAGGATATCGGTTCTTAACCGTCAATTTATTTAGTTCACGATAATCAATGCACATTCGTAGGGATCCGTCTTTCTTTTTAACAAACAAAATCGGAGCGCCCCAAGGTGAATGGCTAGGTTGGATAAAACCACGATCAAGTAGTTCTTGGATTTGACTTTGCAATTCTTGCATTTCGGATGGAGCAAGTCTATACGGTGCACGTGCTACGGGTGCGGCTCCCGGAATAAGATCGATTTGGAATTCAACCGGTCGATGAGGCGGAAGACCCGGCAATTCGTCGGGAAATACGTCGGAATAGTCACTAACAATTGGCACATCATTGATATGCTTATCATCGGACTCGACTTTCTTAACGTGGGCAAGGATCGCAAAACAACCCTTACGGAGCAGTTTTCTAACTTTAAGGCACGAAACGAGGTTGAGTCTGGTGCAACTCTTATCGCCATAAACAATCAAAGGTTCACCATTCTCGATAGGAATTCGGATTGCGTTAAGATCACAAAGAATGTGAGATTTCGTTTTGACTAACCAATTAATACCGATTATTACATCAAAGCTTCCTAGTTCCATGGGTATCAAATCAATTTCAAATTCCTTACCCAAAATGTTTATCGTACACCCCCGGTAATACGTGTCGGCACTTAATAGTTTCCCGTTAGCCACTTCAATGGTATAAGTGGTATCTAATGGAAGAGGTGGAGTGCTAAAAGAATGAGTCAAAGTCTTGGATACAAAGCATTTATCGGCACCTGAATCGAATAAGCAAGAGACATAAGAATTGTTGAGAAGGAACGTACCCGTGACTAGTTCAGTGTCATCCCGAGCTTCCTCGGTGTTGATGTTGAAAGCTCGACCGCGCGTGTGGGGGTTATCTTTCTTCTTTGGGCATGCATTTCTATAATGACCTGTTTGACCACATTCGTAACAAGTGCCCGTCTTTGGTACATTGGGCCACTTTCGAGCAACGGGAGTGGCACTTTTACAATCGTTGGCCTTATGACCAACTCCTTGGCACCGGTGGCAAATTAACTTGCCACATTCACCAAAGTGATGTTTGTTGCATTTGTTGCAAAGAGGTAGGTTCCCGGCATAACCCTTCTTGCCGTCGAAAGTGAAAGATTTCTTGGCAAAGTTGTTGTTGCTTGATTGGGAGGGTTACCACTTTCTTTTGTTGCCGCCCGATTTATCCTCGGCCTTAGGTGCCGGAACTACGATTTCGTCAACCGTTTCAATTAGTTGGCGAGCCATGTTCATAGCGGCTTGATGAGTAGTGGGTTTGGATGACATCACCCCTTGTTTGATGCTTTTTGGAAGACCGAGCATGTAGAGCTCAATCCTTTGAGATTCGGGGTTAACAAGATTAGGACACATCAAGGATAGTTCGGCGAAGCGTTGATTATAAGCTTTAAGATCGTTTCCGACCGCTTTCAAAGCTCTTAGTTCTTCCTCAAGCTTTCGGGTTTCTTCGCGCGGAAAATATTCAAAAATCATCTTTTCCTTTAGATCGGCCCAAGAGAGGGCATGAGCTTCATCGGTACCCACCGATTGAACATAGGTGTTCCACCATGTTAGAGCAATTCCGGAGAAAGTGTGAGTGGAGTATTTGACCTTGTCTTGGTCCCGACAACCGCTTATGCTAAATACGGCTTCCGTTTGCTCAAACCATCGGGTGAGCACGACCGGTCCCCCGGTTCCATCAAAAGTGTGAGGTTTGCACCCCATGAAAGCTTTATAGGAGCATCCCTCGTTTGAATTTCCGGCTCCATTGTTGTTGTTGTTGTGGTTGTTGTGGTTGTTATTATTATTGTTGTTGGATGAATGACCGGCCATGGCCGCATCTACGGCGGTAGCTATCATCCGTTCGAGAGCTTGTTCGGGAGTTTCATTGCGGCGTACACGACGAGGAGCCATTGTTCCTTCAAGACACAAGAATATCATTGATTAGTATTTTCAATAATACTAACCGTGATATAGAATAAAGATAAAGAGAAGTTTTTCCTCGACTCGCCTTAAATTCTTTATGTCATAATGTCGGAACGTTCATATGAGTCACCGTAATATAATCCCGGAAATTATATTACCCTGATTCATATGTGCATTCGACATCATTTCATATAGTCAAGGTGGCGTGTCAATCAAATTAAACAACGCAAGAGTAAGATAGAATAAGAGTAGATATGAGTAGAAGCGTTCGAGTATAAATGCACAAGTAGTCAAGTAATTCCTACTTCAAGTCTATATGCCGGTTGTAGTCTAGACTCACCAATGTACCCTATGACTCGGGGTCGACACCAATGAACTCTAAATCCCTACAACCAACGCTCTGATACCATCTGTAGCGACCCGACCAAATCGTCATTGACGGCGCCGTCTACTTAGGTCCCGTTACGTGGTCATAAGTCTTTAAAAACAACGTTTGACCAAAAGATATGTCGCATTCATTTCAATGTAAAGGTTGTTCAAGTTTACAAGAATAGTTCCACCACAAGTTACGATACATAGTTTTAAGTACAATTGAAACTTATGCGACACAATTTAAAAGTAACCAAAAGACGCTCCATGTATGCATATATACTCGACATCCAATGCAAGTATCAAAATAATGAGCGGAAGCATGTATCATGTATCGTTCAAGGACCTGAGAAAAACATAGAAATCTGTCAACGAAAACGTTGGTGAAATCATAGGTTTAAGTAAGTAAGTACAAGTGAACCACAAGATTTGCATCAATGAAATAATAGTAATACATTCCAAAAGTTTGTTTCACGAGCACCCAATTATCAATGCTTAACATTTCCTTCCATTGAACCCCATCACTTAGTGCTAGAACATACACTGTTTCTCGAAAATATATTTCATTCGTAAACGGTAGCGAACCGTTTGAATGAGGGTTTGTCAAACCCATATGGATCCATACAACATAAGTTCTCGCTTACACCCGGCAAGTGTAACTAATGATAATCGAATTGAGGATTTTGTTCTAAACTCGTATGTAGAATGTTTGTTTTCCTGTACTTGTGTTCACTTAGTAAAAGAAATGTTTATGTTTTCTCATCCCAAATGTAAGTTCCAAAAAGAGTAAAAGTGGGACTATGATCTCACCTTGTATGCACGAACCAAAAAGTACTTCGACAAGTAAACGTGCAGTAACAATGCTAGTCTTGACCTAAACAAATAGGTTGTATCAATAACGAAAGTCACGAGGGGTCAAAGTTGTTCAATTAGTCCTATGGCTCAATACGACTCGATTACGAAGCATGTGAAGCAAATAGTCAAGTTTCATGCAAGGTACACGTATAGAAACAAGTTAGAAAGATTACATAAGTAATTGGTCAAGTTTGATTAAAAGTCAAACTTGGTCGGGTCAAAGTCAACGAAAAAGTCAACACGTTCGGGTCGGGCCTCGAACGAATTTTCTGAAGTTTTTAATCATATATAAGCATATTGGAACAAGTCTCATGTGAAACGGAGGTCTAGAACGTCCCAAACATTTTTCGTTAAATGACAACCAAAACAGCCCACTTTAGGCTTATGGGACGGCGTCCCAAAAGGTCTAGACGGCGTCCCACTTTGAAGGGCAAGACGGCGTCTTGGACCCCTAGACGGCGTCTAGGTTTGAAAGTCAGGACGTCGTCCTGGGTATTGGGACGGCGTCTTGGCTTGTTTCCAGACCCTGGTTGCTGAAACTCCTAAGTGCACGAGTCCAAACATAAACCAACACAAATTACAACCCGCAAACATTCAAGACATGTATTTTATATCACCGGAAAGGTATTTTGACGAGGAACACAACTATGCACTTATCATCAATCAAACTTTCGCATACAACAACCAAAAACCGCAATTAATGTCCCTCATTCAATGCATACAAGTCATAAATGTAATTTAATGATTCGGCATCCAAATTACATGAACGATATGCCGTTTCGAAGGTAATCAAGCATACAACACAACCTAACACTTACAATTAACATTACATGTCATTCAAGTCATCAAAAGTCCATTTTAAGTTCATGAAACCTTAACCTAAATTCACCAAATTTCATAATCAAGTTTAGGAGGTTTCATTAATCAAACTATACATCATAATGAAGCTAGTAACACTAGAAACACAATTAAAACATGAACTCTTAGCATCAAACAACATATGAACACTCAAATTTCAAGATTAAGCATGTCATCTTTCAATATGAACTAGTTACATCAAAATATCAAAAACGAGCATACAAATCACATAAACAAACTAGACTCGAGCCATAGACACTAATTAACAACCTTATAACTTAAAAATCTCAAGAACACAAGAATTAGTGATTTTAGAAAGTTACCCAAAATTGATGAAATCGGTATGGAAACGAAGAGGAGATCACGAGGAGTTCAAATATGCAATTTGTTTTGATCGAATCCTTCTTGAACGAATTTGGATGATGATTGAAGGTGTGAGGGTTTTGAGAGAAAAAGGTGAAGTATTATTTGGGAGGTGATAAAATGAATGGAGAGGAAAGAGTTGACTAGTTGACCTAGTCATCTCTTTCTCCATTTGGCAACTTTAGTCCCTCAACTTAGGAAACGGGTACGGGAATTACCTAGACGAGATAATTCAAACGCGTATTAACGAGATGTGTTATAAACATATAACGGAACTTAAATAGTTAAACGGAAAAGTAAATGGAAAAAGGCGGGATGTTACATCGGCCGCCTGCTCTTTAATTCTTCCCTCAATCTGATTTATGAGTTTATGAGCCATTCGACTTTCCTTCTGTATAGAAGCGGGCTCGTGTGAACTCACATCTTCTTGAATCCTTACTGTAACCCTTTTACAAACGCGTCGATCTTCTCTTCTTCATCTTCGAATGCTCCCGGACACAATAGGCATAACTCTGTGAATTGTCGTTCAAATGTGGTAACGTCGAAACCTTGTGTTCGTAACTCTCTAAGTTCTACCTTGAGTTTATTGACTTCGTTTCTAGGACGGTACTGCTCGTTCATCAATTTCTTGAATGCCAACCACGGTAGTGCGTAAGCAGCATTTTGTCCTACCTGTTCAAGATAGGTGTTCCACCACGTTAACGCAGTACCTGTGAAGGTATGCGTAGCATACTTAACTTTGTCCTCTTCATTACATTTACTTATGGCAAACACCGATTCGACTTTCTCAGTCCACCGTTTCAATCCAATTGGTCCTTCGATTCCATCAAATTCCAAAGGTTTGCAGGCAGTGAATTCTTTGTAGGAGCATCCTACATGATTTCTTGCGCCGTTAGCTGCATTGCTAGATTCAGAGTTATTGTTGGTATGTAGCGCAACCTGTACTGTGGCTATGTTTGCAGCAAGAAAGGTACGAAATTCCTCTTCACTCATATTCATGGTGTGTCGAGTAGTCGGTGCCATTTCCTTCAAAATAGCCAACTGAATCGAGTTAATCATACAGAATATTAAGAGTAGTCAATAGTATTTCGTAGCATAATATGAACTCATTTATAAAAGCTTTTTCTTCATATTAACGTTTTATAAGTTTAAATTTAGGTACTACCTACCCGTTAAGTTCATACTTAGTAACTAATATACAATTCAACTGAAATGTCCCGTTCTTATTGATTAAAAACATTCCATATTAATTGATTTCGTTGCGAGGTTTTGACCTCTATATGAGACGTTTTTCAAAGACTGCATTCATTTTAAAACAAACCATAACCTTTCTTTCATCAATAAAGGTTTAAAAAGCTTTACGTAGATTATCAAATAATGATAATCTAAAATATCCTGTTTACACACGACCATTACATAATGGTTTACAATACAAATATGTTACAACAAAATAAGTTTCTTGAATGCAGTTTTTACACAATATCATACAAGCATGGACTCCAAATCTCGTCCTTATTTAAGTATGCGACAGCGGAAGCTCTTAATAATTACCTGAGAATAAACATGCTTAAAACGTCAAAAAAATGTTGGTGAGTTATAGGTTTAACCTATATATATATATATATATCAAATCATAATAATAGACCACAAGATTTCATATTTCAATACACATCCCATACATAGAGATAAAAATCATTCATATGGTGAACACCTGGTAACTGACATTAACAAGATGCATATATAAGAATATCCCCATCATTCCGGGACACCCTTCGGATATGATATAAATTTCGAAGTACTAAAGCATCCGGTACTTTGGATGGGGTTTGTTAGGCCTAATAGATCTATCCTTAGGATTCGCGTCAATTAGGGTGTCTGTTCCCTAATTCTTAGATTACCAGACTTAATAAAAAGGGGCATATTCGATTTCGATAATTCAACCATAGAATGTAGTTTCACGTACTTGTGTCTATTTTGTAAATCATTTATAAAACCTGCATGTATTCTCATCCCAAAAATATTAGATTTTAAAAGTGGGACTATAACTCACTTTCACAGATTTTTACTTTGTCGGGAAGTAAGACTTGGCCACTGGTTGATTCACGAACCTATAACAATATATACATATATATCAAAGTATGTTCAAAATATATTTACAACACTTTTAATATATTTTGATGTTTTAAGTTTATTAAGTCAGCTGTCCTCGTTAGTAACCTACAACTAGTTGTCCACAGTTAGATGTACAGAAATAAATCGATAAATATTATCTTGAATCAATCCACGACCCAGTGTATACGTATCTCAGTATTGATCACAACTCAAACTATATATATTTTGGAATCAACCTCAACCCTGTATAGCTAACTCCAACATTCACATATAGAGTGTCTATGGTTGTTCCGAAATATATATAGATGTATCGACATGATAGGTCGAAACATTGTATACGTGTCTATGGTATCTCAAGATTACATAATATACAATACAAGTTGATTAAGTTATGGTTGGAATAGATTTGTTACCAATTTTCACGTAGCTAAAATGAGAAAAATTATCCAATCTTGTTTTACCCATAACTTCTTCATTTTAAATCCGTTTTGAGTGAATCAAATTGCTATGGTTTCATATTGAACTCTATTTTATGAATCTAGACAGAAAAAGTATAGGTTTATAGTCGGAAAAATAAGTTACAAGTCGTTTTTGTAAAGGTAGTCATTTCAGTCGAAAGAACGACGTCTAGATGACCATTTTAGAAAACATACTTCCACTTTGAGTTTAATCATAATTTTTGGATATAGTTTCATGTTTATAATAAAAATCATTTTCTCAGAATAACAACTTTTAAATCAAAGTTTATCATAGTTTTTAATTAACTAACCCAAAACAGCCCGCGGTGTTACTACGACGGCGTAAATCCGGTTTCACGGTGTTTTTCGTGTTTCCAGGTTTTAAATCATTAAGTTAGCATATCATATATATATAGAACATGTGTTTAGTTGATTTTAAAAGTCAAGTTAGAAGGATTAACTTTTGTTTGCGAACAAGTTTAGAATTAACTAAACTATGTTCTAGTGATTACAAGTTTAAACCTTCGAATAAGATAGCTTTATATGTATGAATCGAATGATGTTATGAACATAATTACTACCTTAAGTTCCTTGGATGGATCTAGAGAAAAATGGATCTAGCTTCAACGGATCCTTGGATGGCTCGAAGTTCTTGAAGCAGAATCATGACACGAAAACAAGTTCAAGTAAGATCATCACTTGAAATAAGATTGTTATAGTTATAGAAATTGAACCAAAGTTTGAATATGATTATTACCTTGTATTAGAATGATAACCTACTGTAAGAAACAAAGATTTCTTGAGGTTGGATGATCACCTTACAAGATTGGAAGTGAGCTAGCAAACTTGAAAGTATTCTTGATTTTATGTAACTAGAACTTGTAGAATTTATGAAGACCACTTAGAACTTGAAGATATAACTTGAGAGAGATCAATTAGATGAATAAAATTGAAGAATGAAAGTGTTTGTAGGTGTTTTTGGTCGTTGATGTATGGATTAGATATAAAGGATATGTAATTTTGTTTTCATGTAAATAAGTCATGAATGATTACTCATATTTTTGTAATTTTATTAGATATTTCATGCTAGTTGCCAAATGATGGTTCCCACATATGTTAGGTGACTCACATGGGCTGCTAAGAGCTGATCATTGGAGTGTATATACCAATAGTACATACATCTAAAAGCTGTGTATTGTACGAGTACGAATACGGGTGCATACGAGTAGAATTGTTGATGAAACTGAACGAGGATGTAATTGTAAGCATTTTTGTTAAGTAGAAGTATTTTGATAAGTGTATTGAAGTCTTTCAAAAGTGTATAAATACATATTAAAACACTACATGTATATGCATTTTAACTGAGTCGTTAAGTCATCGTTAGTCGTTACATGTAAGTGTTGTTTTGAAACATTTAGGTTAACGATCTTGTTAAATGTTGTTAACCCAATATTTATAATATCAAATGAGATTTTAAATTATTATATTATCATGATATTATCATGTATGAATATCTCTTAATATGATATATATACATTAAATGTCTTTACAACGATAATGGTTACATATATGTCTCGTTTAAAAATCATTAAGTTAGTAGTCTTGTTTTTACATATGTAGTTCATTGTTAATATACTTAATGATATGTTTACTTATCATAGTATCATGTTAACTATATATATATATATCCATATATATATGTCATCATATAGTTTTTAGAAGTTTTAACGTTCGTGAATCACCGGTCAACTTGGGTGGTCAATTGTCTATATGAAACATATTTCAATTAACCAAGTCTTAACAAGTTTGATTGCTTAACATGTTGGAAACATTTAATCATGTAAATATCAATCTCAATTAAGATATATAAACATGGAAAAGTTCGGGTCACTACAGTATCTACCCGTTAAATAAATTTCGTCCCGAAATTTTAAGCTGTTGAAGGTGTTGACGAATCTTCTGGAAATAGATGCGGGTATTTCTTCTTCATCTGATCTTCACGCTCCCAGGTGAACTCGGGTCCTCTACAAGCATTCCATCGAACCTTAATAATTGGTATCTTGTTTTGCTTAAGTCTTTTAACCTCACGATCCATTATTTCGACGGGTTCTTCGATGAATTAAAGTTTTTCGTTGATTTGGATTTCATCTAACGGAATAGTGAGATCTTCTTTAGCAAAACATTTCTTCAAATTCGAGACGTGGAAAGTGTTATGTACAGCCGCGAGTTGTTGAGGTAACTCAATTCGGTAAGCTACTGGTCCGACACGATCAATAATCTTGAATGGTCCAATATACCTTGGATTTAATTTCCCTCGTTTACCAAATCGAACAACGCCTTTCCAAGGTGCAACTTTAAGCATGACCATCTCTCCAATTTCAAATTCTATATCTTTTCTTTTAATGTCAGCGTAGCTCTTTTGTCGACTTTGGGCGGTTTTCAACCGTTATTGAATTTGGATGATCTTCTCGGTAGTTTCTTGTATAATCTCCGGACCCGTAATCTGTCTATCCCCCACTTCACTCCAACAAATCGGAGACCTGCACTTTCTACCATAAAGTGCTTCAAACGGCGCCATCTCAATGCTTGAATGGTAGCTGTTGTTGTAGGAAAATTCTGCTAACGGTAGATGTCGATCCCAACTGTTTCTGAAATCAATAACACATGCTCGTAGCATGTCTTCAAGCGTTTGTATCGTCCTTTCGCTCTGCCCATCAGTTTGTGGATGATAGGCAGTACTTATGTCTAGACGAGTTCCTAATGCTTGCTGTAATGTCTGCCAGAATCTTGAAATAAATCTGCCATCCCTATCAGAGATAATAGAGATTGGTATTCCATGTCTGGAGATGACTTCCTTCAAATACAGTCGTGCTAACTTCTCCATCTTGTCATCTTCTCTTATTGGCAGGAAGTGTGCTGATTTGGTGAGACGATCAACTATTACCCAAATAGTATCAAAACCACTTGCAGTCCTTGGCAATTTAGTGATGAAATCCATGGTAATGTTTTCCCATTTCCATTCTGGGATTTCGGGTTGTTGAAGTAGACCTGATGGTTTCTGATGCTCAGCTTTGACCTTACAACACGTCAAACATTCTGCTACGTATTTAGCAACATCGGCTTTCATACCCGGCCACCAAAAATGTTTCTTGAGATCCTTGTACATCTTCCCCGTTCCAGGATGTATTGAGTATCTGGTTTTATGAGCTTCTCTATGTACCATTTCTCTCATATCTCCAAATTTTGGTACCCAAATCCTTTCAGCCCTATACCGGGTTCCGTCTTCCCGAATATTAAGATGCTTCTCCGATCCTTTGGGTATTTCATCCTTTAAATTTTCCTCTTTTAAAACTCCTTGTTGTGCCTCCTTTATTTGAGTAGTAAGGTTATTATGAATCATTATATTCATAGATTTTACTCGAATGGGTTTTCTGTCCTTCCTGCTCAAGGCATCAGCTACCACATTTGCCTTCCCCGGGTGGTAACGAATCTCAAAGTCATAATCATTCAATAATTCAATCCACCTACGCTGCCTCATATTCAGTTGTTTCTGATTAAATATGTGTTGAAGACTTTTGTGGTCGGTATATATAATACTTTTGACCCCATATAAGTAGTTCCTCCAAGTCTTTAATGCAAAAACAACCGCGCCTAATTCCAAATCATGCGTCGTACAATTTTGTTCGTGAATCTTCAATTGTCTAGACGCATAAGCAATCACCTTCGTTCGTTGCATTAATACACAACCGAGACCCTGCTTTGATGCGTCACAATAAATCACAAAATCATCATTCCCTTCAGGCAATGACAATATAGGTGCCGTAGTTAGCTTTTTCTTCAATAACTGAAACGCTTTCTCTTGTTCATCATTCCATTCAAATTTCTTCCCTTTATGCGTTAATGCAGTCAAGGGTTTTGCTATTCTGGAAAAGTCTTGGATGAACCTTCTGTAGTAACCAGCTAGTCCTAAAAACTGGCGTATGTGTTTCGGTGTTTTCGGGGTTTCCCACTTTTCAACAGTCTCTATCTTTGCCGGATCCACCTTAATACCTTCTTTGTTCACTATGTGACCGAGGAATTGAACTTCTTCCAACCAAAATGCACACTTTGAAAACTTAGCGTACAATTCTTCCTTCCTCAATACTTCTAACACCTTTCTCAAATGTTCACCGTGTTCTTGGTCATTCTTTGAGTAAATAAGTATGTCATCAATGAAAACAATGACAAACTTGTCAAGGTATGGTCCACACACTCGGTTCATAAGGTCCATGAACACAGCTAGTGCATTAGTTAAACCAAACGGCATGACCATAAACTCGTAATGACCGCAACGTGTTCTGAAAGCAGTCTTTGGAATATCATCTTCTTTCACCCGCATTTTGATGATACCCGGAACGTAAGTCAATCTTTGAATAAACAGACGAGCCTTGTAGTTGATCAAATAAGTCGTCGATTCTCGGTAGTGGGTAGCGGTTCTTGATGGTAAGTTTGTTCAACTCTCGGTAGTCGATACACAACCTGAATGTACCATCTTTCTTCTTGACAAACAAAACAGGAGCTCTCCACGGTGATGTGCTTGGTCGAATGAAACCACGCTCTAAAAGTTCTTGTAATTGGCTTTGCAGTTCTTTCATCTCGCTGGGTGCGAGTCTGTAAGGAGCACGAGCTATTGGTGCAGCTCCTGGTACAAGATCTATTTGAAATTCAACGGATGGATGTGGGGGTAATCCCGGTAATTCTTTCGGAAATACATCGGGAAATTCTTTTGCAATGGGAACATCATTGATGCTCTTTTCTTCAGTTTGTACTTTCTCGACGTGTGCTAGAACAGCATAGCAACCTTTTCTTATTAGTTTTTATGCCTTCAAATTACTAATAAGATGTAGCTTCGTGTTGCCCTTTTCTCCGTACACCATTAAGGGTTTTCCTTTTTCTCGTATAATGCGAATTGTATTTTTGTAACAAACGATCTCTGCTTTCACTTCTTTCAACCAGTCCATACCGATTATCACATCAAAACTCCCTAACTCTACTAGTATCAAATCAATCTTAAATGTTTCACTAACCAGTTTAATTTCTTGATTCCGACATATATTATCTGCTGAAATTAATTTACCATTTGCTAATTCGAGTAAAAATTTACTATCCAAAGGCGTCAATGGACAACTTAATTTAGCACAAAAATCTCTACTCATATAGCTTCTATCCGCACCCGAATCAAATAAAACGTAAGCAGATTTATTGTCAATAAGAAACGTACCCATAACAAGCTCCAGATCTTCCTGTGCCTCTGCCACATTAATATTGAAAACTCTTCCGCGGCCTTGTCCATTCGTGTTCTCCTGGTTCGGGCAATTTCTAATAATGTGGCCCGGTTTTCCACATTTATAACAAACTACATTGGCATAACTTGCTCCGACACTACTTGCTCCGCCATTACTCGTTCCGACACCATTTGTTCCTTTCGTTCTATTAACCCCTGGTTCGTAGACCTCACACTTCGCCGCGCTATGACCATTTCTTTTATACTTGTTGCAAAATTTGGTGCAGAACCCCGAGTGATACTTTTCACACCTTTGGCATAGCTGCTTCTGATTGTTGTTGTTGTTGCGGTTATTATTGTTGTTGGGATGATTGTTGTAGTTGCTGTTGTTGTTGTTGTTGTTGTTGTTGGGCCGTTTGTTGTAGTTGCGATTGATGTTGCGATTGTTGGGATAATTGTTGCGATTATTGTTGTAATTCTTGTTGTTGTTGTATTGGTGATTCTTATCACCGTTTTTCTTCCACTTTCTTTTGACTTGCTTCACATTGGCCTCTTCAGTAGTCTGTTCTTTAATTCTTTCTTCAATCTGGTTCACTAGTTTGTGAGCCATTCTACATGCCTGTTGTATGGAGGCGGGCTCGTGTGAACTTATATCTTCTTGGATTCTTTCCGGTAATCCTTTCACAAACGCATCAATCTTCTCTTCCTCATCTTCGAACGCTCCCGGACACAATAGGCACAATTCTGTGAATCGTCTTTCGTACGTGGTAATATCAAATCCTTGGGTTCGTAACCCTCTAAGTTCTGTCTTGAGCTTATTGACCTCGGTTCTGGGACGGTACTTCTCGTTCATCAAGTGCTTGAATGCTGACCACGGTAGTGCGTACGCATCGTCTTATCCCACTTGCTCTAGATAGGTATTCCACCATGTTAACGCAGAACCTGTGAAGGTATGCGTAGCGTACTTCACTTTGTCCTCTTCAGTACACTTACTTATGGCAAACACCGATTCGACCTTCTTGGTCCACCGTTTCAATCCGATCGGTCCTTCGGTTCCATCAAATTCCAAAGGTTTGCAGGCAGTGAATTCTTTGTAGGTGCATCCTACACGATTTCCTGTACTGCTAGATCCAAGATTATTGTTGGTATGTAGCGCAGCCTGTACTGCGGCTATGTTTGAAGCTAGAAAAGTACGGAATTTCTCTTCATTCATATTTACGGTGTGTCGAGTAGTCGGTGCCATTTCCTTCAAAATAGTCAAATGGAACAAGTTAATCATACAGAATATTAAGAGTAGTTAATAGTATTTCGTAGCATAATATGAACTCATTTATAAAAGCTTTTTCTTCATATTAGCGTTTTATAAGTTTAAATTCGGGTAGTACCTACCCGTTAAGTTCATACTTAGTAGCTAATATACAATTCAACTACTATAATTCTATATGAAAAACTGATTATAATAATATTTCGCGTTTAAACTTTTACACAATATTTTACAAACTTACAATACCGCTTATTTTACATATAGCATGAAATATAGCACACAATAAATTTGATACAAGATGGTTGTGAAGATAATTCTAGCTAGTACACAAGTCGTTCAGCAAAGGCAATAAAGACACGTAATTCATACGTCCAGAAACAAGTCATGCATTCTGGTTTTACTAGGATTACTTCCCATCCTTGGTCTTGTGGAACATAACCGTTATGGCCGTTGATAAGACAGCGTGTTGTAATGTCGTCAAAGGGACGAGGGTTACGTAATGTCCAACAGTCCCGTAACAATCTAAAAACCTCATTTCTTACCCCAATTACCGACTCCGTCACTTATGGGAACGTTTTGTTTAATAGTTGTAGCCCGATATTCTTGTTCTCACTTTGGTGAGAAGCGAACATTACTAATCCGTAAGCATAACATGCTTCTTTATGTTGCATGTTAGCCGCTTTTTCTAAATCACGAAGTCCAATATTCGAATATATTGAGTCAAAATAATTTCTTAACCCATTGCGTAAAATAGCATTTTGGTTCCCCGCAATATATGCGTCAAAGTAAACACATCGTAACTTATGGATTTCCCAATGTGATATCCCCCATCTTTCGAACGAAAGCCTTTTATAAACCAAGGCATTCTTGAACGTTCTTCGAATGTCTTACAAACTGATCTCGCCTTAAATAGTTGTGCCGAAGAATTCTGACCGACTCTAGACAAGATTTCATCAATCATGTCTCCGGGTAGGTCTCTTAAAATATTGGGTTGTCTATCTATTTTGTGTTTTTATACTGTAAAATAGACAAGAGTTAGATTCATAAAAAAAATACTTATTAATTCAAGCAATTTTTACATATATCATAAAGCATAAGCACACTATATTACATATATTACACCACACGAATACAACTATCTTATTCCGACTCGCTTGTTTCTTCTTCTTCGGTTTTGGTTTGTTTTGCCAAGTTTCTAGGGATATATGATGTTCCCCTAATACGAGCCGTCGTTTTCCACATTGGTTTAGAAAAACCTGGTGGTTTAGAGGTTCCCGGGTCATTGTTACAACTTAAGGACTTCGGGGGTTGACGATACATATAAAGTTCATCGGGGTTGGAATTAGATTTCTCTATTTTTATGCCCTTTCCCTTATTATTTTCTTTTGCCTTTTTAAATTCAGTTGGGGTAAGTTCTATAACATCATCAGAATTCTCGTCTGAATCCGATTCATCGGAGAATTGGTAATCCTCCCAATATTTTGCTTCCTTGGCGGAAACACCATTGACCATAATTAACCTTGGTCGGTTGGTTGAGGATTTTCTTTTACTTAACCATTTTATTATTTCCCCCACCGGTTCTATTTCTTCATCCGGTTCCGATTCTTCTTCCGGTTCCGATTCTTCTTCCGGTTCCGACTCTTCTTCCGGTTCCTCTTCGGGAACTTGTGAATCAGTCCACGAATCATTCCAATTTACATTTGACTCTTCATTATTATTAGGTGAGTCAATGGGACTTGTTGTAGAGGTAGACATCTATCACATAATATCAAACGCGTTAAGAGATTAATATATCACATAATATTCACATGTTAAAAATATATAGTTTCCAACAAAATTTGTTAAGCAATCATTTTTCAAGTAAACACGGTCGAAGTCCAGACTCACTAATGCATCCTAACAAACTCGATAAGACACACTAATGCAAAATTCTGGTTCTCTAAGACCAACGCTCGGATACCAACTGAAATGTCCCGTTCTTATTGATTAAAAACGTTCCATATTAATTGATTTCGTTGCGAGGTTTTGACCTCTATATGAGACGTTTTTCAAAGGCTGCATTCATTTTAAAACAAACCATAACCTTTCTTTCATCAATAAAGGTTTAAAAAGCTTTACGTAGATTATCAAATAATGATAATCTAAAATATCCTGTTTACACACGACCATTACATAATGGTTTACAATACAAATATGTTACAACAAAATAAGTTTCTTGAATGCAGTTTTTACACAATATCATACAAGCATGGACTCCAAATCTCGTCCTTATTTAAGTATGCGACAGCGGAAGCTCTTAATAATCACCTGAGAATAAACATGCTTAAAACGTCAAAAAAAATGTTGGTGAGTTATAGGTTTAACCTATATATATCAAATCATAATAATAGACCACAAGATTTCATATTTCAATACACATCCCATACATAGAGATAAAAATCATTCATATGGTGAACACTTGGTAACCGACATTAACAAGATGCATATATAAGAATATCCCCATCATTCCGGGACACCCTTCGGATATGATATAAATTTCAAAGTACTAAAGCATCCGGTACTTTGGATGGGGTTTGTTAGGCCCAATAGATCTATCCTTAAGATTCGCGTCAATTAGGTGTCTGTTCCCTAATTCTTAGATTACCAGACTTAATAAAAAGGGGCATATTCGATTTCGATAATTCAACCATAGAATGTAGTTTCACGTACTTGTGTCTATTTTGTAAATCATTTATAAAACCTGCATGTATTCTCATCCCAAAAATATTAGATTTTAAAAGTGGGACTATAACTCACTTTCACAGATTTTTACTTTGTCGGGAAGTAAGACTTGGCCACTGGTTGATTCACGAACCTATAACAATATATACATATATATCAAAGTATGTTCAAAATATATTTACAACACTTTTAATATATTTTGATGTTTTAAGTTTATTAAGTCAGCTGTCCTCGTTAGTAACCTACAACTAGTTGTCCACAGTTAGATGTACAGAAATAAATTGATAAATATTATCTTGAATCAATCCACGACCTAGTGTATACGTATCTCAGTATTGATCACAACTCAAACTATATATATTTTGGAATCAACCTCAACCCTGTATAGCTAACTCCAACATTCACATATAGAGTGTCTATGGTTGTTCCTAAATATATATAGATGTGTCGACATGATAGGTCGAAACATTGTATACGTGTCTATGGTATCTCAAGATTACATAATATACAATACAAGTTGATAAAGTTATGGTTGGAATAGATTTGTTACCAATTTTCACGTAGCTAAAATGAGAAAAATTATCCAATCTTGTTTTACCCATAACTTCTTCATTTTAAATCCGTTTTGAGTGAATCAAATTGCTATGATTTCATATTGAACTCTATTTTATGAATCTAGACAGAAAAAGTATAGGTTTATAGTCAGAAAAATAAGTTACAAGTCGTTTTTGTAAAGGTAGTCATTTCAGTCGAAAGAACGACGTCTAGATGACCATTTTAGAAAACATACTTCCACTTTGAGTTTAACCATAATTTTTGGATATAGATTCATGTTCATAATAAAAATCATTTTCTTAGAATAACAACTTTTAAATCAAAGTTTATCATAGTTTTTAATTAACTAACCCAAAACAGCCCGCGGTGTTACTACGACGGCGTAAATCCGATTTTTCGTGTTTCCAGGTTTTAAATCATTAAGTTAGCATATCATATAGATATAGAACATGTGTTTATTTGATTTTAAAAGTCAAGTTAGAAGGATTAACTTTTGTTTGCGAACAACTTTAGAATTAACTAAACTATGTTCTAGTGATTACAAGTTTAAACCTTCGAATAAGATAGCTTTATATGTATGAATCGAATGATGTTATGAACATCATTACTACCTTAAGTGTCTTGGATAAACCTACTGGAAAAGAGAAAAATGGATCTAGCTTCAACGGATCCTTGGATGGCTCGAAGTTCTTGAAGCAGAATCATGACACGAAAACAAGTTCAAGTAAGATCATCACTTGAAATAAGATTGTTATAGTTATAGAAATTGAACTAAAGTTTTAATATGATTATTACCTTGTATTAGAATGATAACCTACTGTAAGAAAAAAAGATTTCTTGAGGTTGGATGATCACCTTACAAGATTGTAAGTGAGCTAGCAAACTTGAAAGTATTCTTGATTTTATGTAACTAGAACTTGTAGAATTTATGAAGAACACTTAGAACTTGAAGATAGAACTTGAGAGAGATCAATTAGATGAAGAAAATTGAAGAATGAAAGTGTTTGTAGGTGTTTTTGGTCGTTGATGTATGGATTAGATATAAAGGATATGTAATTTTGTTTTCATGTAAATAAGTCATGAATGATTACTCATATTTTTGTAATTTTATGAGATATTTCATGCTAGTTTCCAAATGATGGTTCCCACATGTGTTAGGTGACTCACATGGGCTGCTAAGAGCTGATCATTGGAGTGTATATACCAATAGTACATACATCTAAAAGCTGTGTATTGTACGAGTACGAATACGGGTGCATACGAGTAGAATTGTTGATGAAACTGAACGAGGATGTAATTGTAAGCATTTTTGTTAAGTAGAAGTATTTTGATAAGTGTATTGAAGTCTTTCAAAAGTGTATAAATACATATTAAAACACTACATGTATATACATTTTAACTAAGTCGTTAAGTCATCGTTAGTCGTTACATGTAAGTGTTGTTTTGAAACCTTTAGGTTAACGATCTTGTTAAATGTTGTTAACCCAATGTTTATAATATCAAATGAGATTTTAAATTATTATATTATCATGAGATTATCATGTATGAATATCTCTTAATATGATATATATATACATTAAATGTCTTTACAACGATAATCGTTACATATATGTCTCGTTTAAAAATCATTAAGTTAGTAGTCTTGTTTTTACATATGTAGTTCATTGTTAATATACTTAATGATATGTTTACTTATCATAGTATCATGTTAACTATATATATATATATATATATATATATATATATATATATATATATATATATATATATCCATATATATATGTCATCATATAGTTTTTACAAGTTTTAACGTTCGTGAATCACCGGTCAACTTGGGTGGTCAATTGTCTATATGAAACATATTTCAATTAATCAAGTCTTAACAAGTTTGATTGCTTAATATGTTGGAAACATTTAATCATGTAAATATCAATCTCAATTAATATATATAAACATGGAAAAGTTCGGGTCACTACATCAACTACTACAATTCTATATGAAAAACTGATTATAATAATATATCACATACAAATATTCTTCAAACTTACAACTTCGATATATTACATATAACATGAAATATAGTACACTATGATACATGACAGTTTTGAAGATAAATCTAGTTAATACGCAAGTTGTTCAGCAAAGAAAATAAAGACACGTAATTCATAAGTCCAGAAACAAGTCATGTATTCTGGTTTTACTAAGACGACTTCCCATCCTTGGTCTTGTGGAAAATAACCGTTATGACCATTGGCTAGGCAGCATGTTGTAATGTCATCAAAAGGACGAGGGTTTTGTAATGTCCAACAGCTCCGTAATAATCTAAAAACCTTGTTTCTCACCCCAACTACTGAATCCGTCACTTGTGGGAAGGTTTTATTTAAAAGTTGCAATCCGATGTTCTTTTTCTCACTTTGGTAAGATGCGAACATCACTAGCCCGTAAGCATAACATGCTTCTTTATGTTTCATGTTAGAAGCTCTTTCTAATTCACGAAATCCTATGTTGAGATATGTTGAGTCAAAATAGGTTCTTAACCCGTAGCGTAAAATTGCATTTGGGTTCCCCGCATTTAATGCTTTAAAGAAAACACGGCGTAACTTACGGTCTCCCCAATGTGATATACACCACCTATCAAAGGAAAGCCTTTTATAAACTAAGGCATTTCTAGAAAGTCTTTCAAATGTTTGACAAGTTAATTTCGCCATAACTAAATGTGCTGATGAATTCTGACCGACTCTAGACAAGATTTCCTTAATCATATCCTCTGGTAGGTCTTCTAAAATATTCGGTTGTCTACCCTTAACCTCCATTTTGTTTTTATACTGTAAAATAGACAAGGATTAGATTCGTAATAACAAACAATACAAGCAATTTTTACATAGAACACAAAAGTACAAGCATACTACAATACATATAATACACAACATGATTACAACCCTCTAATCTGAATCACTGGTTTCTTCTTCTTCGGACTTGGTTCGTTTTTCTAATTTTCTAGGAATATATGGTGTTCCTCTAATACGAGCCGTCGTTTTCCATAATGGTTTAGAAAAATCTGGTGGTTTAGAGGTTCCCGGGTCATTGTTACATTTTAGGAAATACGAATGTTGCCGATACATATAAAGTTCATCGGGGTTGGAATCGGGTTTCTCTATTTTTATACCTTTTCCCTTATTATTTTCTTTCGGTTTATTAAATTGGGTCGAGGTAATTTCTATAACATCATCGGAATCCTCATCGTGATCCGATTCATCAGAAAATTGGTAATCTTCCCAATATTTTGCTTCCTCGGTGCAAACACCATTGACCATTATTAACTTTGGTCCGTTGGTTGAGGATTTTCTTTTATTTAATCGATTTACTATAGGTATCAATATTTCTTCCTCCGGAACCTCTTCTTCTGGTTCCTCCTCTTCCGATTCCTCCTCTTCTGGTTCCTCTTCTTCTGGTTCCTCCACTTCCGGTTCCTCCTCTTCCAGTTCCTCTTCGGGAATTTGTGAATCTTTCTAAAATATATTCGACTCTTCATTATTATTAGGTGAATCAATGGGATTTGTACTAGAGGTAGACATCTATCACACAATATCAAATACGTTAAGAGATTAATATATCACATAATATTTACATGTTAATAATATATAGTTTCCAACAACAAAAATGTTAAGCAATCGTTTTTGAAGAAAAATACGGTCGAAGTCCAGACTCACTAATGCATCCTAACAAACCCGGTAAAACACACTAATGCAATTTTATGGTTCTCTAAGACCAACGCTCGGATACCAACTGAAATACAGTTGGGGACAACCACCATCCCACCCAGTGCCTTCCCAGCTAACCGCCTGGTGACCACTGAGTGTACCTCAGATACTGATTTTAGGGCCTGCCTCTCAGCTATTGCCAACCCTCGTAAGGGATCTCAAGGAGTAAGAGCCAATGCTTCGTCACAGGTAACACTGTGAGAACGTCCTTCACGACTAACCCGCCACACATGGACGCGGTTATACCAGCTCTGATGCTAACTGAAATGTCCCGTTCACATTGATTATAAACGTTCCATGTTAATTGATTTTGTCGCGAGGTTTTGACCTCTATATGAGACGTTTTTCGAAGACTGCATTCATTTTTAAAACAACCTTAACCTTTATTTATCGATAAAGGTTTAAAAAGCATTACGTAGATTATCAAATAATGATAATATAAAATATACCGTTTACACACGACCATTACATAATGGTTTACAATAAGAATATATTACATCAAAAATAAGTTTCTTGAATGCAGTTTTTACATAATATCATACAAGCATGGACTCCAAATCTCGTCCTTATTTTAGTATGCAACAGCGGAAGCTCTTAATAATCATCTGAGAATAAACATGTTTAAAACGTCAACAAAAATGTTGGTGAGTTATAGATTTAACCTATATATTATCAAATCATAATAATAGACCACAAAATTTCATATTTCAATATACATCCCATACATAGAGATAAAATTCATTCATATGGTGAACACCTGGTAACCGACATTAACAAGATGCATATAAGAATATCCCCTATCATTCCTGGAAATCCTTCGGACATGATATAAATGAATTCGAAGTACTAAAGTATCCGGTACTTTGGATGGGGTTCGTTAGGCCCAATAGATCTATCTTTAGGATTCGCGTCAATTAGTAGATCGGCTTACTAATTCTTAGGTTACCAAGCAAAAGGGGCATATTCGGCTTCGATCATTCACCCATATAATGTAGTTTCAATTACTTGTGTCTATTTCGTAAAACATTTATAAAACTGCATGTATTCTCATCCCAAAATATTAGATTTTAAAAGTGGCACTATAACTCACTTTCACAGATTTTTACTTTGTCGGGAAGTAAGACTTGGCCACTGGTCGATTCACGAACCTATAACAAATATGTACATATATATCAAAGTATGTTCAAAATATATTTACAACATTTTTAATACGTTTTACTGTTTTAAATTTATTAAGTCAGCTGTCCTCGTTAGTAACCTACAACTAGTTGTCCACAGTCAGATGTACAGAAATAAATCGATATATATATATATATATATATATATATATATATATATATATATTATCTTGAATCAATCCACGATCCAGTGTATACACGTCTCAGGCTAGATCACAACTCAAAGTATATATATTTTTGGAATCAACCTCAACCCTGTATAGCTAACTCCAACATTACTGCATATAGAGTGTCTATGGTTGTTCCAAATAATATATATACATGGGTCGATATGATATGTCAAAACATTTGCATACGTGTCTATGGTATCCTAAGATTACATAATATATTAGAATACATGTATAATACAATATAAGTTAGCTAGGATATGATTTGTATAGAATTGTTACAATATTTCCCGTAGCTACAACAATCAAAAAAATATCCAATCTTGTTTTACCCATAACTTCTTCGTTTTAAATCCGATTTAAGTGAATCAAATTGCTATGGTTTCATAGTGAACTCTATTTTATGAATCTAAACATAAAAAGTATAGGTTTATAGTCGGAAATATAAGTTACAAGTCATTTTTGTAAAGGTAGTCATTTCAGTCGAAAGAACGACGTCTAGATGACCATTTTGGAAAACATACTTCCATTTTGAGTTTAACCATGATTTTTAGATATAGTTTCATGTTCATAAGAAAAATCATTTTTCCAGAAGAACAACTTTTAAATCAAATTTTATCATAGTGTGACGATCGCTCCAAATCCATATGGACGAACACGTCATTCATCGATTTCATTGCGAGGTATTTGACTTCTATGTGATACGTTTTGTAAACATTGCATTCTTTTGAAAAGGTACACAATAAATGAATATTTAAATCAAAGGTTTTCGAAATCTGATGATTTCTACATATAGACAATCACCGTAATATAATAGTTTACAATGATACTTCCGTTGACAATGCAGTCAAAATAAGATACATGGTGATGATTTGGTGAATGCAACGTTTCCTTGAAAAGTATGTCATGTAAGAGTCCATGCACATAGCTTGTCTAACATATAAGCAAATAGCGGAAGACTTCTAGGAACCTGAGAATAAACATGCTAACAAGTGTCAACACAAAGGTTGGTGAGTTCATAGTTTTATTGTTTCGTATAATCTGTATATAAAGGTGGATCACAAGATTTCAGTTGTTTCATCCAGAAACGTTTGTCAAATTATCCTACAAGATTGAGCACCCTGGTAACTAAGCTTTAACGTCTATCTAATAAGTACCCCTGTGTTTAACATGCAACCAACATGTACGATACACTCAAATAGCATACGTCTGTTTTATAGTTCAGGCTAGGGTTTCTATACCTGGAACAGACGGGGACGTCAAGCCCTATGGATCCATATACTACTACTCGCGCCCACCAGTTCTTATAACTGGCAGTTACTAGTTACCAAAGCTAAGGGATTTTCGGTTCAAACTCGGTGTAGAATTTAGTATGTACTTGTATCCATTGCGTTTAAAATAAAGTGCATGTATTCTCAGCCCAAAAATATATATTGCAAAAGCAATTAAAAAGGGAGCAAATGAAACTCACCTTAGCAGCATATAAAGTCGTTCACCAAAATGTGACTGAAACTCGGATTACCAAATAACCGTAGATCTCAACCTAGAGAACATATGTTGGTCAATAAATGTCTATCAAGCTAAGTCTGGTCATAGTGTATCACAATCCTAATGCTCGAGATCGACATACAAAAGTTATTCAAAGTCGTTTCAAAAAGTCAATTTTGACAATAGTTCACAAAACGAGATGTACCTTATATAAGGATTCATTTACTCGGTTGTTAATATTCAAAAATCCATTTTATCAATGTTACAAACAAGTTGTTTAAATATTAATTGCAGATTCAAAAGCAATTTTAATTAACGTCAATCATAATTCAGTTGATCATATCTTTTAATCCGTTCATCGAAACTATTCGGTATCTAAATGAAAAGTTATTGATTTTTCGCCAGCTTTCCAAAAACATGTATATCATATACCTTTTATCAGTAATATATGTATTTAATTCGTGATTCATTATAAACTGTTTAACGATGAAATTTAGCATACACACGTATAAATATACATACTCGAGCACAAGACATGTATACACTATTAATTTATAAAAGATAAAATATAAATGCTTACGTATTAATATTGAGATTCAATATTGTAGGATAGTACGTAGACGTAACGGAGATGATAAATACTAGGTTTGTTTCACAAATATACCCCCGAACATTACCCATAACCTCCTTGGCAATAACCCATAATTTTCTTAGCTCTATCCCGCTTGAAAACTTGTTTTGAAATTATTTGAACATCACTCCATCGTAATATATTATTATTTTTGTATCGTAAAAATAATAATACTAATACTATTAATAATAAGATTAATAATAATAATCTTAATATTAATAATAATAATAATAATAATAATAATAATAATTAATAATATATATATATATATATATATATTTGAGATACAGAGAGATTTGAGAAGAAGAAAGTAAATAAATTCGAACAAAACTGGGAGCTTTATAGACCTGGCCTAATTTCCACTGCCATGCGATCGCATGGCTTGGTAGAAGGATTCCCATGCGATCGCATGGGGTCCTTTTCTAGCTCACAAAACTTTTGTCCTAACGTTTTTCGACATGTTTAAATATAATATATATATTATATTTAATTTATATAATTATTTATATATTATATTATATTTACGTGCATAGTTAACTTGTAACATTTGTTCCGATAAGTCGTACGTCATCACTCGACTTATGTCCCGGTTCCGATTTCTCGAACGCATTTTCGTACGCTTAGAAAACTACTTTTCGTTACGCGACGTGTACCTTTATCAAAAATTAAACTTAATCATTGATAAACTATGTCACTCGAAGTATAGCTTTAATCAATTAAGTGTTTTGGTTATTTGCTTCTATAAATCATCGTCTCGTAGTATATACATACATATATATATATATATATATATTTCATTTTAAAATAGTGTTTTACTGTAGCAAAGTTACTGTAGCAAATAGTGATTTTTACTGTAGCAAATAGTGATTTTCGAAAACACTGTAGCTTTTCGGGTACTATAGAAATTCGAAAATACTGTAGCAAATTAGTGTTTTACTGGTTCATCTTAAACGTTTTAGTTAACTTATCTAAATATCAATCGAATCAATAATCGAATGTTACTATCGTTTACTAAATAACTTGAAATCATATATATATATATGCACATTAAATTATATATATATTGTTCGTGAATCTTCGAGAACAGTCAAAGAATAATTGATTACATGAATATAGTTCCAAAACTTTGAGACTCAATATTACAGACTTTGCTTATCATGTCGGAAACATTAAATCATTAAAGATAAAGTTTAAATTTGGTCAGAAATTTCCGGGTCATCACAGTACCTACCCGTTAAAGAAATTTCGTCCCGAAATTTGAGTGAGGTCGTCATGGCTAACAATAAAAATGTTTTCATGACGAATATGAGTTGATAAATAGAATTTTATCACCGTTGAATAATATGGATAAAACAATTCGATTTGTCGAAGCGTATGAGAGAAGTTATCGTAAAAGAGTGAAATGAAAGAATAGAGATTCGTCTTAACTTTTGACGTAGTAACGATTGATTCACGGAATTTAAGGAATAGAAGATCTTCATAATTTAAATAGGATTTGATTCTTCGGGAATTGCAGAAATTAGGATTTTCTTTGATTAAATGCGTAATCTGCCTCGATTGCTATGTCTGATATTTCGCTATAAATTGACCTATTCCGTTTCATTTATTTTCACCACTCCTATAATCTTCTTTCTTATTTCATACATCCCAATAAATTGTAAAAATGCTTAATCCAGTTCTGATTCTTGATATTTTCTTGGCTATCGTATCCTTCATTCTTCTTTTTCATCTACCACCAGAGGAATTTATTTTCTTCTACTATTACCTTGGGGTTATAGTATTTTTCATTCTCCCGTGTCTTTATATTGTTATACGCATTGATATACACGGTTTGTAATTTCGGGGTTGTTATCGGGCTTTATATTCTCCATTATATTTCGAAGCTTCATGCTTTCGTTATCTCTTCCCGACCTTAAGTCAAGCGGATAATGGTCCAGAATTCGTAGGTATGAAGTTTCAGATGAACATAACTAATGTTCTAAGAAAGAAATGGTAATAGCACAATCTGACTTGTCAAATTACTAGAATACCTGGAAAAGACCGAATCATCAAGAAAAGTATTTTCTTGATATATTTAGAGATTAAATAGAATGAAAGAGTTATGTAACATGGTTCATGATGAGGGTGGGATCTGTGAACCTTTATCACATTCCATTAGAAACTCAGCATGACTTACTGTAATACAGTCACGTTGATCAAGTGTCATTATATTATACTAGCTCATGCTTCAGTTCCTAACATTACTTCAAAACATCCATTTTTTGAATTTTTCAGATTTTAGAAACTAAAATAGTTTCTTTTATGATGTAACACAGATAGCGCGAAGAGATGAATGATTTCAGATAAGAATAGGTATGAAAAAAAAAATATCTTTAGAAATATTGAGGATATTTATAATGGAAGATACGATGATATCTTAGAATATTTAAGATAAGATGATGATGAAGAATATTATCCGCAAAGGTTTTAGAGTAAAGAGTAAGGTATTTGCTAATGACTTCAGTAGACACTTGAATCATTTGGATTCTTTGAAGGCAGGTTCAGTCTTTGTGATTTATCCACAGCCTCCTTCATACTTTGCTCAATCCGTTTTCCAGTTCCAAACCTTCTATTTTTCTCAGCTTTACCACAATACTATTCTTTATCATCAAACTTTTGACTGTTAAGGTCGTTTACAGTTTTTGATGCTTCATCAGCATTGTTCCAATTTCAGAGAACTAGTTCATAGTTTGGGATGTTTTTCAGAAACTTCACATTCGAAGTATGTAAGTCTAGAATATAGACATTATATGTATATATATAACTGTTGGCGTAGAATTGCTGCGAAATTCAAAATACTGATTGCTAATTCCCGGTAGTTGGTATGGTAATTGCATTTACAAGATGTAGATGAGTACATGATAGGGTTTCAATGAGTATAAGGATTTTTCGAAAGATCAAGGATCAATGAAGTTGTTGGTAAATTTATTGCTAATGTGGTGGAACATGAAAGGTTCCCCGGTAACAAGAATCTATATGTCAAGATTATAATAAGGCTAATCTGAAAAGTCGAGGTTGACTGGTTGAATGGTTGATAATACTGGATACTTTGAAAGGGGATTGCAAGATTATTTTCGGTAAAAATAACGCTAAAGGATCTTGCACAGTTTTGAAGTCAAAGTATAGCTTTGAAAGATGTAGAGATCTAAGAATGATGTCACCAGTTCAGAGTTATGACTTGGATTCTAATCCGTCAATATCAGAATATATAATTGAATTTGTATGAAAACGATTGTATATCGTTGTGAGTATTGTTAATTTTTTTTTTTTTTGAATCTAAGTTGAAGAATCTTCAGTATAACATATTAATTGTGAACTTATATATTTTCTGAGTATTACCTACCCGTTAAAGATTTCACAATTAATATTTTGTACAAAGGAATTTTTATTACCTTCTTTACGAAAATATATGTATGTATATTTTCTTCAGATGTAATACAGATTTAATGAGTTAATATCATATTAAGCTCATTTAATTTTCGACTTGACTTAGAAATGATTAATCTTTAAAATATTAAAGATTACATAATCTTTGCGGAGTATTTCGCTAATGAAATCAATACTTCATTATTTATTCTTATTGATATTCCTTGGTGAAGGATGTTGGTAATCGTGGAATTTTTGTCAACCTTATAAGGCACAGATGATGTTTTCTGGAAAGTTTCGAGTACATCGAAAATGAAAATGTAAAATCAATTATGTAATTGAATAATACACTTGGTTTATTAGGAAATGTAATTCATTGAGTTGAAACAGATATTGTAGTTAACAAGGTTAAGTTGTGATGTACATTATAGCATATTAGTAATATGAATTAACCGAGTAGTATTTACCCTTTTTCAATTCTTACATAATAGCTTAGTACGAAAAGATTTAAAATTTATATATATAAGATATACATATAAATTCTTTAGAGGGATTGAGTTATTACTTCATAACTCATTGATACAATATACTCGTTGTTGACTCGTAATAATATCCACAGTGCCTTCTTGAACTGGCAGAGCTTGTGATGTTAGAGGCGATGTTGACAGCACTGACTGTGCTGGTGAGGCTAAGGGTACCGTTGATGTTGTTGGTAAAACAAGTCTAGCATGTACCTTACGCACCATTCTTGTCAGGGTTTCTATTCTTCCTTCTATCATCTCTATTCATCTGATTTACGGTTAGAACTGGGATAAATAATCTCTAAGATTTTAGAGATTACCTAATCGACGTATAATATTTTTTCGATGAAGTTATGAATCAGTACTTCATCGTTTATTGTTGTTGGTACTCCTTGGTACCTATGGTGCGTATGATGTTGATATCCGAGGTATAGATTGTGATGTTGAGGTGTGTGATGGGGATGTTGTTGTTGGTGGTGGTAATGGTACTGTTGGTGTTGATGATGGTGATACTGGTTATGCTGCATGAAATGTCCCGTTCTTATTGATTAAAAACGTTCCATATTAATTGATTTCGTTGCGAGGTTTTGACCTCTATATGAGACGTTTTTCAAAGACTGCATTCATTTTTAAAAAAAACCATAACCTTTATTTCATAGATAAAGGTTTTAAAAAGCTTTACGTAGATTATCAAATAATGATAATCTAAAATATCCTGTTTACACACGACCATTACATAATGGTTTACAATACAAATATGTTACAACAAAATAAGTTTCTTGAATGCAGTTTTTACACAATATCATACAAGTATGGACTCCAAATCTCGTCCTTATTTAAGTATGCGACAGCGGAAGCTCTTAATAATCACCTGAGAATAAACATGCTTAAAACGTCAACAAAAATGTTGGTGAGTTATAGGTTTAACCTATATATATCAAATCATAATAATAGACCACAAGATTTCATATTTCAATACACATCCCATACATAGAGATAAAAATCATTCATATGGTGAACACCTGGTAACCGACAATAACAAGATGCATATATAAGAATATCCCCATCATTCCGGGACACCCTTCGGATATGATATAAATTTCGAAGTACTAAAGCATCCGGTACTTTGGATGGGGTTTGTTAGGCCCAATAGATCTATCTTTAGGATTCGCGTCAATTAGGGTGTCTGTTCTCTAATTCTTAGATTACCAGACTTAATAAAAAGGGGCATATTCGATTTCGATAATTCAACCATAGAATGTAGTTTCACGTACTTGTGTCTATTTTGTAAATCATTTATAAAACCTGCATGTATTCTCATCCCAAAAATATTAGATTTTAAAAGTGGGACTATAACTCACTTTCACAGATTTTTACTTCGTCGGGAAGTAAGACTTGGCCACTGTTGATTCACGAACCTATAACAATATATACATATATATTAAAGTATGTTCAAAATATATTTACAACACTTTTAATATATTTTGATGTTTTAAGTTTATTAAGTCAGCTGTCCTCGTTAGTAACCTATAACTAGTTGTCCACAGTTAGATGTACAGAAATAAATCGATAAATATTATCTTGAATCAATCCACGACCCAGTGTATACGTATCTCAGTATTGATCACAACTCAAACTATATATATTTTGGAATCAACCTCAACCCTGTATAGCTAACTCCAACATTCACATATAGAGTGTCTATGGTTGTTCCGAAATATATATAGATGTGTCGACATGATAGGTCGAAACATTGTATACGTGTCTATGGTATCTCAAGATTACATAATATACAATACAAGTTGATTAAGTTATGGTTGGAATAGATTTGTTACCAATTTTCACGTAGCTAAAATGAGAAAAATTATCCAATCTTGTTTTACCCATAACTTCTTCATTTTAAATCCGTTTTGAGTGAATCAAATTACTATGGTTTCATATTGAACTCTATTTTATGAATCTAAACAGAAAAGTATAGGTTTATAGTCGGAAAAATAAGTTACAAGTCGTTTTTGTAAAGGTAGTCATTTCAGTCGAAAGAACGACGTCTAGATGACCATTTTAGAAAACATACTTCCACTTTGAGTTTAATCATAATTTTTGGATATAGTTTCATGTTCATAATAAAAATCATTTTCTCAGAATAACAACTTTAAAATCAAAGTTTATCATAGTTTTTAATTAACTAACCCAAAACAGCCCGCGGTGTTACTACGACGGCGTAAATCCGGTTTTACGGTGTTTTTCGTGTTTTCAGGTTTTAAATCATTAAGTTAGCATATCATATAGATATAGAACATGTGTGTAGTTAATTTTAAAAGTCAAGTTAGAAGGATTAACTTTTGTTTGCGAACAAGTTTAGAATTAACTAAACTATGTTCTAGTGATTACGAGTTTAAACCTTCGAATAAGATAGCTTTATATGTATGAATCGAATGATGTTATGAACATCATTACTACCTTAAGTTCCTTGGATAAACCTACTGGAAAAGAGAAAAATGGATCTAGCTTCAACGGATCCTTGGATGGCTCGAAGTTCTTGAAGCAGAATCATGACACGAAAACAAGTTCAAGTAAGATCATCACTTGAAATAAGATTGTTATAGTTATAGAAATTGAACCAAAGTTTGAATATGATTATTACATTGTATTAGAATGATAACCTACTATAAGAAACAAAGATTTCTTGAGGTTGGATGATCACCTTACAAGATTGGAAGTGAGCTAGCAAACTTGAAAGTATTCTTGATTTTATGTAACTAGAACTTGTAAAATATATGAAGAACACTTAGAACTTGAAGATAGAACTTGAGAGAGATCAATTAGATGAAGAAAATTGAAGAATGAAAGTTTTTGTAGGTGTTTTTTGTCGTTGGTGTATGGATTAGATATAAAGGATATGTAATTTTGTTTTCATGTAAATAAGTCATGAATGATTACTCATATTTTTGTAATTTTATGAGATATTTCATGCTAGTTGCCAAATTATGGTTCCCACATGTGTTAGGTGACTCACATGGGCTGATAAGAGCTGATCATTGGAGTGTATATACCAATAGTACATACATCTAAAAGCTGTGTATTGTACGAGTACGAATACGGGTGCATACGAGTAGAATTGTTGATGAAACTGAACGAGGATGTAATTGTAAGCATTTTTGTTAAGTAGAAGTATTTTGATAAGTGTCTTGAAGTCTTTCAAAAGTGTATGAATACATATTAAAAACACTACATGTATATACATTTTAACTGAGTCGTTAAGTCATCGTTAGTCGTTACATGTAAATGTTGTTTTGAAACCTTTAGGTTAATGATCTTGTTGAATGTTGTTAACCCATTGTTTATTATAACAAATGAGATGTTAAATTGTTATATTATCATGATATATAATATATCTCAGTATGATGTATATACAGTTATATGTCGTTACAACGATAATCGTTACATATATGTCTCGTTTCGAAATCATTAAGTTAGTAGTCTTATTTTTACATATGTATTTCATTGTTAATACACTTAATAATATATTTACTTATCATTTAACATAATTAACCAAGTGTATCAATATCTTAATATGATTCATATGTACCTAGTAAGACGTTGTTATAACGATAATCGTTATATATATCGTTTTCGAGTTTTTTAAATTAATAGTCTCATTTTTATGTATATAACTCATTGTTAAAATACCTAATGAGATACATACTTATAATAAAAACATGTTAACTATATATATAACCATATATATGTCATCGTATAGTTTTTACAAGTTTTAACGTTCGTGAATCACCGGTCAACTTGGGTGGTCAATTGTCTATATGAAACATATTTCAATTAATCAAGTCTTAACAAGTTTGATTGCTTAACATGTTGGAAACATTTAATCATGTAAATATCAATCTCAATTAATATATATAAACATGCAAAAGTTCGGGTCACTACAGTACCTACCCGTTAAATAAATTTCGTCCCGAAATTTTAAGCTGTTGAAGGTGTTGACGAATCTTCTGGAAATAGATGCGGGTATTTCTTCTTCATCTGATCTTCACGCTCCCAGGTGAACTCGGGTCCTCTACGAGCATTCCATCGAACCTTAACAATTGGTATCTTGTTTTGCTTAAGTCTTTTAACCTCACGATCCATTATTTCGACGGGTTCTTCGATGAATTGAAGTTTTTCGTTGATTTGGATTTCATCTAACGGAATAGTGAGATCTTCTTTAGGAAAACATTTCTTCAAATTCGAGACGTGGAAAGTGTTATGTACAGCCGCGAGTTGTTGAGGTAACTCAAGTCGGTAAGCTACTGGTCCGACACGATCAATAATCTTGAATGGTCCAATATACCTTGGATTTAATTTCCCTCGTTTACCAAATCGAACAACGCCTTTCCAAGGTGCAACTTTAAGCATGACCATCTCTCCAATTTCAAATTCTATATCTTTTCTTTTAATGTCAGCGTAGCTCTTTTGTCGACTTTGGGCGGTTTTCAACCGTTGTTGAATTTGGATGATCTTCTCGGTAGTTTCTTGTATAATCTCCGGACCCGTAATCTGTCTATCCCCCACTTCACTCCAACAAATCGGAGACCTGCACTTTCTACCATAAAGTGCTTCAAACGGCGCCATCTCAATGCTTGAATGGTAGCTGTTGTTGTAGGAAAATTCTGCTAACGGTAGATGTCGATCCCAACTGTTTCCGAAATCAATAACACATGCTCGTAGCATGTATTCAAGCGTTTGTATCGTCCTTTCGCTCTGCCCATCAGTTTGTGAATGATAGGAAGTACTCATGTCTAGACGAGTTCCTAATGCTTGCTGTAATGTCTGCCAGAATCTTGAAATAAATCTGCCATCCCTATCAGAGATAATAAAGATTGGTATTCCATGTCTGGATACGACTTCCTTCAAATACAGTCGTGCTAACTTCTCCATCTTGTCATCTTCTCTTATTGGCAGGAAGTGTGCTGATTTGGTGAGACGATCAACTATTACCCAAATAGTATCAAAACCACTTGCAGTCCTTGGCAATTTAGTGATGAAATCCATGGTAATGTTTTCCCATTTCCATTCTGGGATTTCGGGTTGTTGAAGTAGACCTGATGGTTTCTGATGCTCAGCTTTGACCTTAGAACACGTCAAACATTCTCCTACGTATTTAGCAACATCGGATTTCATACCCGGCCACCAAAAATGTTTCTTGAGATCCTTGTACATCTTCCCCGTTCCAGGATGTATTGAGTATCTGGTTTTATGAGCTTCTCTAAGTACCATTTCTCTCATATCTCCAAATTTTGGTACCCAAATCCTTTCAGCCCTATACCGGGTTCCGTCTTCCCGAATATTAAGATGCTTCTCCGATCCTTTGGGTATTTCATCCTTTAAATTTCCCTCTTTTAAAACTCCTTGTTGCGCCTCCTTTATTTGAGTAGTAATATTATTATGAATCATTATATTCATAGATTTTACTCGAATGGGTTCTCTGTCCTTCCTGCTCAAGGCATCGGCTACCACATTTGCCTTCCCCGGGTGGTAACGAATCTCAAAGTCGTAATCATTCAATAATTCAATCCACCTACGCTGCCTCATATTCAGTTGTTTCTGATTAAATATGTGTTGAAGACTTTTGTGGTCGGTATATATAATACTTTTGACCCCATATAAGTAGTGCCTCCAAGTCTTTAATGCAAAAACAACCGCGCCTAATTCCAAATCATGCGTCGTATAATTTTGTTCGTGAATCTTCAATTGTCTAGACGCATAAGCAATCACCTTCGTTCGTTGCATTAATACACAACCGAGACCTTGCTTTGATGCATCACAATAAATCACAAAATCATCATTCCCTTCAGGCAATGACAATATAGGTGCCGTAGTTAGCTTTTTCTTCAATAACTGAAACGCTTTCTCTTGTTCATCATTCCATTCAAATTTCTTCCCTTTATGCGTTAATGCAGTCAAGGGTTTTGCTATTCTGGAAAAGTCTTGGATGAACCTTCTGTAGTAACCAGCTAGTCCTAAAAACTGGCGTATGTGTTTCGGAGTTTTCGGGGTTTCCCACTTTTCAACAGTTTCTATCTTTGCCGGATCCACCTTAATACCTTCTTTGTTCACTATGTGACCGAGGAATTGAACTTCTTCCAACCAAAATGCACACTTTGAAAACTTAGCGTACAATTCTTCCTTCCTCAATACTTCTAACACCTTTCTCAAATGTTCACCGTGTTCTTGGTCATTCTTTGAGTAAATAAGTATGTCATCAATGAAAACAATGACAAACTTGTCAAGGTATGGTCCACACACTCGGTTCATAAGGTCCATGAACACAGCTGGTGCATTAGTTAAACCAAACGGCATGACCATAAACTCGTAATGACCGTAACGTGTTCTGAAAGCAGTCTTTGGAATATCATCTTCTTTCACCCGCATTTAATGATACCCGGAACGTAAGTCAATCTTTGAATAAACAGACGAGCCTTGTAGTTGATCAAATAAGTCGTCGATTCTCGGTAGTGGGTAGCGGTTCTTGATGGTAAGTTTGTTCAACTCTCGGTAGTCGATACACAACCTGAATGTACCATCTTTCTTCTTGACAAACAAAACAGGAGCTCCCCACGGTGATGTGCTTGGTCGAATGAAACCACGCTCTAAAAGTTCTTGTAATTGGCTTTGCAGTTCTTTCATCTCGCTGGGTGCGAGTCTGTAAGGAGCACGAGCTATTGGTGCAGCTCCTGGTACAAGATCTATTTGAAATTCAACGGATCGATGTGGGGGTAATCCCGGTAATTCTTTCGAAAATACATCGGGAAATTCTTTTGCAATGGGAACATCATTGATGCTCTTTTCTTCAGTTTGTACTTTCTCGACGTGTGCTAGAACAGCATAGCAACCTTTTTTTATTAGTTTTTGTGCCTTCAAATTACTAATAAGATGTAGCTTCGTGTTGCCCTTTTCTCCGTACACCATTAAGGGTTTTCCTTTTTCTCGTATAATGCGAATTGCATTTTTGTAACAAACGATCTCCGCTTTCACTTCTTTCAACCAGTCCATACCGATTATCACATCAAAACTCCCTAACTCTACTGGTATCAAATCAATCTTAAATGTTTCGCTAACCAGTTTAATTTCTCGATTCCGACATATATTATCTGCTGAAATTAATTTACCATTTGCTAATTCGAGTAAAAATTTACTATCCAAAGGCGTCAATGGACAACTTAATTTAGCACAAAAATCTCTACTCATATAGCTTCTATCCGCACCCGAATCAAATAAAACGTAAGCAGATTTATTGTCAATAAGAAATGTACCCGTAACAAGCTCCGGGTCTTCCTGTGCCTCTACCGCATTAATATTGAAAACTCTTCCACGGCCTTGTCCATTCGTGTTCTCCTGGTTCGGGAAATTTCTAATAATGTGGCCTGGTTTTCCACATTTATAACAAACTACATTGGCATAACTTGCTCCGACACTACTTGCTCTGCCATTACTCGTTCCGACACCATTTGTTCCTTTCGTTCTATTAACCCCTGGTCCGTAGACCTCACACTTCGCCGCGCTATGACCATTTCTTTTACACTTGTTGCAAAATTTGGTGCAGAACCCCGAGTGATTCTTTTCACACCTTTGGCATAGCTGCTTCTGATTGTTGTTGTTGTTGTTGCGGTTATTATTGTTGTTGGGATGATTGTTGTAGTTGCTGTTGTTGTTGTTGTTGTTGTTGGGCCATTTGTTGTAGTTGCGATTGATGTTGCGATTGTTGGGATAATTATTGCGATTATTGTTGTAATTGCTGTTGTTGTTGTATTGGTGATTCTTATCACCGTTTTCCTCCCACTTTCTTTTGACTTGCTTCACATTGGCCTCTTCAGCAGTCTGTTCTTTAATTCTTTCTTCAATCTGGTTCACTAGTTTGTGAGCCATTCTACATGTCTGTTGTATGGAGGCGGGCTCGTGTGAACTTATATCTTCTTGGATTCTTTCCGGTAATCCTTTCACAAACGCGTCGATCTTCTCTTCCTCATCTTCGAATGCTCCCGGACACAATAGGCACAATTCTGTGAATCGTCTTTCGTACGTGGTAATATCAAATCCTTGGGTTCGTAACCCTCTAAGTTCTGTCTTGAGCTTATTGACCTCGGTTCTGGGACGGTACTTCTCGTTCATCAAGTGCTTGAATGCTGACCACGGTAGTGCGTACGCATCATCTTGTCCCACTTGCTCTAGATAGGTATTCCACCATGTTAACGCAGAACCTGTGAAGGTATGCGTAGCGTACTTCACTTTGTCCTCTTCAGTACACTTACTTATGGCAAACACCGATTCAACCTTCTCGGTCCACCGTTTCAATCCGATCGGTCCTTCGGTTCCATCAAATTCTAAAGGTTTGCAGGCAGTGAATTCTTTGTAGGTGCATCCTACACGATTTCCTGTACTGCTAGATCCAAGGTTATTGTTGGTATGTAGCGCAGCATGTAATGTGGCTATGTTTGAAGCTAGAAAAGTACGGAATTCCTCTTCATTCATATTCACGGTGTGTCGAGTAGTCGGTGCCATTTCCTTCAAAATAGTCAAATGGAACAAGTTAATCATACAGAATATTAAGAGTAGTTAATAGTATTTCGTAGCATAATATGAACTCATTTATAAAAGCTTTTTCTTCATATTAGCGTTTTATAAGTTTAAATTCGGGTAGTACCTACCCGTTAAGTTCATACTTAGTAGCTAATATACAATTCAACTACTACAATTCTATATGAAAAACTGATTATAATAATATTTCGCGTTCAAACTTTTATACAATATTTTACAAACTTACAATACCGCTTATTTTACATAAAGCTTGAAATATAGCACACAATAACTTTGATACAAGATAGTTGTAAAGATAATTCTAGCTAGTACACAAGTCGTTCAGCAAAGGCAATAAAGACACGTAATTCATACGTCCAGAAACAAGTCATGCATTCTGGTTTTACTAGGACTACTTCCCATCCTTGGTCTTGTGCAACATAACCGTTATGGCCGTTTATAAGACAGCGTGTTGTAACGTCATCAAAGGGACGAGGGTTACGTAATGTCCAACAGTCCCGTAATAATCTAAAAACCTCATTTCTTACCCCAATTACCGACTCCGTCACTTGTGGAAACGTTTTGTTTAATAGTTGTAGCCCGATGTTCTTGTTCTCACTTTGGTGAGAAGCGAACATTACTAATCCGTAAGCATAACATGCTTCTTTATGTTGCATGTTAGCCGCTTTTTCTAAATCACGAAGTCCAATATTCGGATATATTGAGTCAAAATAATTTCTTAACCCGTTGCGTAAAATAGCATTTGGGTTCCCCGCAATATATGCGTCAAAGTAAACACATCATAACTTATGGGTTTCCCAATGTGATATCCCCCATCTTTCAAACGAAAGTCTCTTATAAACCAAGACATTCTTGGAACGTTCTTCGAATGTCTTACAAACTGATCTCGCCTTAAATAGTTGTGCCGAAGAATTCTGGCCGACTCTAGACAAGATTTCATCAATCATGTCTCCGGGTAGGTCTCTTAAAATATTGGGTTGTCTATCCATTTTGTGTTTTTAAACTGTAAAATAGACAAGAGTTAGATTCATAAAAAAAATACTTATTAATACAAGCAATTTTTACATATATCATAAAGCATAAGAACACTATATTACATATATTACACCACACGAATACAACTATCTTATTCTGACTCGCTCGTTTCTTCTTCTTCGGTTTTGGTTCGTTTTGCCAAGTTTCTAGGGATATATGATGTTCCCCTAATACGAGCCGTCGTTGTCCACATTGGTTTAGAAAAACCTGGTGGTTTAGAGGTTCCCGGGTCATTGTTACAACTTAAGAACTTCGGGGGTTGACGATACATATAAAGTTCATCGGGGTTGGAATTAGATTTCTCTATTTTTATGCCCTTTCCCTTATTATTTTCTTTTGCCTTTTTAAATTCAGTTGGGGTAATTTCTATAACATCATTGGAATTCTCGTCGGAATCCGATTCATCGGAGAATTGGTAATCCTCCCAATATTTTGCTTCCTTGGCGGAAACACCATTGACCATAATTAACCTTGGTCGGTTGGTTGAGGATTCTCTTTTACTTAACCGTTTTATTATTTCCCCCACCGGTTCCGATTCTTCTTCCGGTTCCGATTCTTCATCCGGTTCCGATTCTTCTTCCGGTTCCGACTCTTCTTCCGGTTCCTCTTCGGGAACTTGTGAATCAGTCCACGAATCATTCCAATTTACATTTGACTCTTCATTATTATTAGGTGAGTCAATGGGACTTGTTCTAGAGGTAGACATCTATCACATAATATCAAACACGTTAAGAGATTAATATATCACGTAATATTCATATGTTAAAAATATATAGTTTCCAACAAAAATGTTAAGCAATCATTTTTAAAGAAAACACGGTCGAAGTCCAGAATCACTAATGCATCCTAACAAACTCGATAAGACACACTAATGCAAATTTTCTGGTTCTCTAAGACCAACGCTCGGATACCAACTGAAATGTCCCGTTCTTATTGATTAAAAACGTTCCATATTAATTGATTTCGTTGCGAGGTTTTGACCTCTATATGAGACGTTTTTCAAAGACTGCATTCATTTTTAAAACAAACCATAACCTTTATTTCATAGATAAAGGTTTTAAAAAGCTTTACGTAGATTATCAAATAATGATAATCTAAAATATCCTGTTTACACACGACCATTACATAATGGTTTACAATACAAATATGTTACAACAAAATAAGTTTCTTGAATGCAGTTTTTACACAATATCATACAAGTATGGACTCCAAATCTCGTCCTTATTTAAGTATGCGACAGCGGAAGCTCTTAATAATCACCTGAGAATAAACATGCTTAAAACGTCAACAAAAATGTTGGTGAGTTATAGGTTTAACCTATATATATCAAATCATAATAATAGACCACAAGATTTCATATTTCAATACACATCTCATACATAGAGATAAAAATCATTCATATGGTGAACACCTGGTAACCGACAATAACAAGATGCATATATAAGAATATCCCCATCATTCCGGGACACCCTTCGGATATGATATAAATTTCGAAGTACTAAAGCATCTGGTACTTTGGATGGGGTTTGTTAGGCCCAATAGATCTATCTTTAGGATTCACGTCAATTAGGGTGTCTGTTCCCTAATTCTTAGATTACCAGACTTAATAAAAAGGGGCATATTCGATTTCAATAATTCAACCATAGAATGTAGTTTCACGTACTTGTGTCTATTTTGTAAATCATTTATAAAACCTGCATGTATTCTCATCCCAAAAATATTAGATTTTAAAAGTGGGACTATAACTCACTTTCACAGATTTTTACTTCGTCGGGAAGTAAGACTTGGCCACTGTTGATTCACGAACCTATAACAATATATACATATATATTAAAGTATGTTCAAAATATATTTACAACACTTTTAATATATTTTGATGTTTTAAGTTTATTAAGTCAGCTGTCCTCGTTAGTAACCTATAACTAGTTGTCCACAGTTAGATGTACAGAAATAAATCGATAAATATTATCTTGAATCAATCCACGACCCAGTGTATACGTATCTCAGTATTGATCACAACTCAAACTATATATATTTTGGAATCAACCTCAACCCTGTATAGCTAACTCCAACATTCACATATAGAGTGTCTATGGTTGTTCCGAAATATATATAGATGTGTCGACATGATAGGTCGAAACATTGTATACGT
Organism: Rutidosis leptorrhynchoides; assembly: GCF_046630445.1. Taxonomy (NCBI): domain Eukaryota; kingdom Viridiplantae; phylum Streptophyta; class Magnoliopsida; order Asterales; family Asteraceae; genus Rutidosis; species Rutidosis leptorrhynchoides. The sequence continues at coordinate 37,845,159 of NC_092343.1, forward strand.
GTCTATGGTATCTCAAGATTACATAATATACAATACAAGTTGATTAAGTTATGGTTGGAATAGATTTGTTACCAATTTTCACGTAGCTAAAATGAGAAAAATTATCCAATCTTGTTTTACCCATAACTTCTTCATTTTAAATCCGTTTTGAGTGAATCAAATTGCTATGGTTTCATATTGAACTCTATTTTATGAATCTAAACAGAAAAGTATAGGTTTATAGTCGGAAAAATAAGTTACAAGTCGTTTTTGTAAAGGTAGTCATTTCAGTCGAAAGAACGACGTCTAGATGACCATTTTAGAAAACATACTTCCACTTTGAGTTTAATCATAATTTTTGGATATAGTTTCATGTTCATAATAAAAATCATTTTCTCAGAATAACAACTTTAAAATCAAAGTTTATCATAGTTTTTAATTAACTAACCCAAAACAGCCCGCGGTGTTACTACGACGGCGTAAATCCGGTTTTACGGTGTTTTTCGTGTTTTCAGGTTTTAAATCATTAAGTTAGCATATCATATAGATATAGAACATGTGTGTAGTTAATTTTAAAAGTCAAGTTAGAAGGATTAACTTTTGTTTGCGAACAAGTTTAGAATTAACTAAACTATGTTCTAGTGATTACGAGTTTAAACCTTCGAATAAGATAGCTTTATATGTATGAATCGAATGATGTTATGAAGATCATTACTACCTTAAGTTCCTTGGATAAACCTACTGGAAAAGAGAAAAATGGATCTAGCTTCAACGGATCCTTGGATGGCTCGAAGTTCTTGAAGCAGAATCATGACACGAAAACAAGTTCAAGTAAGATCATCACTTGAAATAAGATTGTTATAGTTATAGAAATTGAACCAAAGTTTGAATATGATTATTACCTTGTATTAGAATGATAACCTACTGTAAGAAACAAAGATTTCTTGAGGTTGGATGATCACCTTACAAGATTGGAAGTGAGCTAGCAAACTTGAAAGTATTCTTGATTTTATGTAACTAGAACTTGTAAAATATATGAAGAACACTTAGAACTTGAAGATAGAACTTGAGAGAGATCAATTAGATGAAGAAAATTGAAGAATGAAAGTGTTTGTAGGTGTTTTTGGTCGTTGGTGTATGGATTAGATATAAAGGATATGTAATTTTGTTTTCATGTAAATAAGTCATGAATGATTACTCATATTTTTGTAATTTTATGAGATATTTCATGCTAGTTGCCAAATTATGGTTCCCACATGTGTTAGGTGACTCACATGGGCTGATAAGAGCTGATCATTGGAGTGTATATACCAATAGTACATACATCTAAAAGCTGTGTATTGTACGAGTACGAATACGGGTGCATACGAGTAGAATTGTTGATGAAACTGAACGAGGATGTAATTGTAAGCATTTTTGTTAAGTAGAAGTATTTTGATAAGTGTATTGAAGTCTTTCAAAAGTGTATGAATACATATTAAAAACACTACATGTATATACATTTTAACTGAGTCGTTAAGTCATCGTTAGTCGTTACATGTAAATGTTGTTTTGAAACCTTTAGGTTAATGATCTTGTTGAATGTTGTTAACCCATTGTTTATTATAACAAATGAGATGTTAAATTGTTATATTATCATGATATTATGATATATAATATATCTCAGTATGATGTATATACAGTTATATGTCGTTACAACGATAATCGTTACATATATGTCTCGTTTCGAAATCATTAAGTTAGTAGTCTTATTTTTACATATGTATTTCATTGTTAATACACTTAATAATATATTTACTTATCATTTAACATAATTAACCAAGTGTATCAATATCTTAATATGATTCATATGTACTTAGTAAGACATTGTTATAACGATAATCGTTATATATATCGTTTTCGAGTTTCTTAAATTAATAGTCTCATTTTTATGTATATAACTCATTGTTAAAATACCTAATGAGATACATACTTATAATAAAAACATTTTAACTATATATATAACCATATATATGTCATCGTATAGTTTTTACAAGTTTTAACGTTCGTGAATCACCGGTCAACTTGGGTGGTCAATTGTCTATATGAAACATATTTCAATTAATCAAGTCTTAACAAGTTTGATTGCTTAACATGTTGGAAACATTTAATCATGTAAATATCAATCTCAATTAATATATATAAACATGCAAAAGTTCGGGTCACTACACTGCTGGTGCTGCTGCTGGTGTTTGTAATCCTTGCACCATATTCTCCAAAGCCACTACCCGAACGCGAAGCTCGTTGACTTCTTCTATTATACTGGGATGATTGGCGATTCGGACAAGCGGATGAATGAGATTTAGAATATTGGATATTACGTAGTCGTTGCGAGCTGTTCTGGAAATGAGGGTAAAAATGGTGTTACGAACAGGTTCGCCGGTAAGTGCTTCGGGTTCTTCGCCAAGAGGTGAATGTGGTGGATAGAAGGGATCGCATTCTTCTTGTCTCCAATGATTAAGTAGATTACGAACCCATCCCCAATTCATCCAGAATAGATGATGGCTAATTGGTTGATCCATTCCGGTTACACTGTTTTCGGAACTTGAGTGGAAATCCATATCGGAATAGCTGTCGGAATCTAAGGAATTTGAACTAGATACAGGATCCATTTTGTGTAATCAAGGAAAATATTTTTGGAATGAAATAGATTATAGGACTAATTTGGTGCTCCTCAATACATAGTTTACATATGTGTTTATAACACCAGAATCCCATAAGTTACGGAGGATTTTACGGAAGATGTCAGGAAAAGTTTACTGTAATAGATATTGTAGTGACCCGAACTTTTCCATGTTTATATATATTAATTGAGATTGATATTTACATGATTAAATGTTTCCAACATGTTAAGCAATCAAACTTGTTAAGACTTGATTCATTGAAATATGTTTCATATAGACAATTGACCACCCAAGTTGACCGGTGATTCACGAACGTTAAAACTTGTAAAAACTATATGATGACATATATATGGATATATATATAGTTAACATGATACTATGATAAGTAAACATATCATTAAGTATATTAACAATGAACTACATATGTAAAAACAAGACTACTAACTTAATAATTTTTAAACGAGACATATATGTAACGATTATCGTTGTAAAGACATTTAATGTATGTATATCATATTAAGAGATATTCATACATGATAATATCATGATAATATAATAATTTAAAATCTCATTTGATATTATAAACATTGGGTTAACAACATTTAACAAGATCGTTAACCTAAAGGTTTCAAAACAACACTTACATGTAACGACTAACGATGACTTAACGACTCAGTTAAAATGTATATACATGTAGTTTTTTAATATGTATTTATACACTTTTGAAAGACTTCAATACACTTATCAAAATACTTCTACTTAACAAAAATGCTTACAATTACATCCTCGTTCAGTTTCATCAACAATTCTACTCGTATGCACCCGTATTCGTACTCGTACAATACACAGCTTTTAGATGTATGTACTATTGGTATATACACTCCAATGATCAGCTCTTAGCAGCCCATGTGAGTCACCTAACACATGTGGGAACCATCATTTGGCAACTAGCATGAAATATCTCATAAAATTACAAAAATATGAGTAATCATTCATAACTTATTTACATGAAAACAAAATTACATATCCTTTATATCTAATCCATACACCAACGACCAAAAACACCTACAAACACTTTCATTCTTCAATTTTCTTCATATAATTGATCTCTCTCAAGTTCTATCTTCAAGTTCTAAGTGTTCTTCATATATTTTACAAGTTCTAGTTACATAAAATCAAGAATACTTTCAAGTTTGCTAGCTCACTTCCAATCTTGTAAGGTGATCATCCAACCTCAAGAAATCTTTGTTTCTTACAGTAGGTTATCATTCTAATACAAGGTAATAATCATATTCAAACTTTGGTTCAATTTCTATAACTATAACAATCTTATTTCAAGTGATGATCTTACTTGAACTTGTTTTCGAGTCATGATTCTGCTTCAAGAACTTCGAGCCATCCAAGGATCCGTTAAAGCTAGATCCATTTTTCTCTTTTCCAGTAGGTTTATCCAAGGAACTTAAGGTAGTAATGATGTTCATAACATCATTCAATTCATACATATAAAGCTATCTTATTCGAAGGTTTAAACTTGTAATCACTAGAACATAGTTTAGTTAATTCTAAACTTGTTCGCAAACAAAAGTTAATCCTTCTAACTTGACTTTTAAAATCAACTAAACACATGTTCTATATCTATATGATATGCTAACTTAATGATTTAAAACCTGGAAACACGAAAAACACCGTAAAACCGGATTTACGCCGTCATAGTAACACCGCGGGCTGTTTTGGGTTAGTTAATTAAAAACTATGATAAACTTTGATTTAAAAGTTGTTATTCTGAGAAAATGATTTTTATTATGAACATGAAACTATATCCAAAAATTATGGTTAAACTCAAAGTGGAAGTATGTTTTCTAAAATGGTCATCTAGACGTCGTTCTTTCGACTGAAATGACTACCTTTACAAAAACGACTTGTAACTTATTTTTCCGACTATAAACCTATACTTTTTCTGTTTAGATTCATAAAATAAAGTTCAATATGAAACCATAGCAATTTGATTCACTCAAAACGGATTTAAAATGAAAAAGTTATGGGTAAAACAAGATTGGATAATTTTTCTCATTTTAGCTACGTGAAAATTGGTAACAAATCTATTCCAACCATAACTTAATCAACTTGTATTGTATATTATGTAATCTTGAGATACCATAGACACGTATACAATGTTTCGACCTATCATGTCGACACATCTATATATATTTCGGAATAACCATAGACACTCTATATGTGAATGTTGGAGTTAGCTATACAGAGTTGAGGTTGATTCCAAAATATATATAGTTTGAGTTGTGATCAATACTGAGATACGTATACACTGGGTCGTGGATTGATTCAAGATAATATTTATCGATTTATTTCTGTACATCTAACTGTGGACAACTATTTGTAGGTTACTAACGAGGACAGCTGACTTAATAAACTTAAAACATCAAAATATATTAAAAGTGTTGTAAATATATTTTGAACATACTTTGATATATATGTATATATTGTTATAGGTTCGTGAATCAACCAGTGGCCAAGTCTTACTTCCCGACGAAGTAAAAATCTGTGAAAGTGAGTTATAGTCCCACTTTTAAAATCTAATATTTTTGGGATGAGAATACATGCAGGTTTTATAAATGATTTACAAAATAGACACAAGTACGTGAAACTACATTCTATGGTTGAATTATCGAAATCGAATATGCCCCTTTTTATTAAGTCTGGTAATCTAAGAATTAGGGAACAGACACCCTAATTGACGCGAATCCTAAAGATAGATCTATCGGGCCCAACAAGCCCCATCCAAAGTACCGGATGCTTTAGTACTTCGAAATTTATATCATATCCGAAGGGTGTCCCGGAATGATGGGGATATTCTTATATATGCATCTTGTTAATGTCGGTTACCAGGTGTTCACCATATGAATGATTTTTATCTCTATGTATGGGATGTGTATTGAAATATGAAATCTTGTGGTCTATTATTATGATTTAATATATATAGGTTAAACCTATAACTCACCAAAATTTTTGTTGACGTTTTAAGCATGTTTATTCTCAGGTGATTATTAAGAGCTTCCGCTGTCGCATACTTAAATAAGGACGAGATTTGGAGTCCATGCTTGTATGATATTGTGTAAAAACTGCATTCAAGAAACTTATTTTGTTGTAACATATTTGTATTGTAAACCATTATGTAATGGTCTTGTGTAAACATGATATTTTAGATTATCATTATTTGATAATCTACGTAAATCTTTTTAAAACCTTTATCTATGAAATAAAGGTTATGGTTTGTTTTAAAAATGAATGCAGTCTTTGAAAAACGTCTCATATAGAGGTCAAAACCTCGCAACGAAATCAATTAATATGGAACGTTTTTAATCAATAAGAACGGGACATTTCAGTTGGTATCCGAGCGTTGGTCTTAGAGAACCAGAATTTTGCATTAATGTGTCTTATCGAGTTTGTTAGGATGCATTAGTGAGTCTGGACTTCGACCGTGTTTACTTGAAAAATGATTGCTTAACAAATTTTGTTGGAAACTATATATTTTTAACATGTGAATATTATGTGATATATTAATCTCTTAACGCGTTTGATATTATGTGATAGATGTCTACCTCTAGAACAAGTCCCATTGACTCACCTAATAATAATGAAGAGTCAAATGTAAATTGGAATGATTCGTGGACTGATTCACAAGTTCCCGAAGAGGAACCGGAAGAAGAGTCGGAACCGGAAGAAGAATCGGAACCGGAAGAAGAATCGGAACCGGATGAAGAAGTAGAACCGGTGGGGGAAATAATAAAACGGTTAAGTAAAAGAAAATCCTCAACCAACCGACCAAGGTTAATTATGGTCAATGGTGTTTCCGCCAAGGAAGCAAAATATTGAGAGGATTACCAATTCTCCGATGAATCGGATTCCGACGAGAATTCCGATGATGTTATAGAAATTACCCCAACTGAATTTAAAAAGGCAAAACAAAATAATAAGGGAAAGGGCATAAAAATAGAGAAATCTAATTCCAACCCCGATGAACTTTATATGTATCGTCAACCCCCGAAGTCCATAAGTTGTAACAATGACCCGGGAACCTCTAAACCACCAGGTTTTTCTAAACCGTTGTGGAAAACGACAGTTAGTATTAGGGGAACATCATATATCCCTAGAAACTTGGCAAAACGAACCAAAACCGAAGAAGAAGAAACGAGCGAGTCGGAATAAGATAGTTGTATTCGTGTGGTGTAATATATGTAATATAGTGTGCTTATGCTTTATGATATATGTAAAAATTGCTTGTATTAATAAGTATTTTTTTATGAATCTAACTCTTGTCTATTTTACAGTATAAAAACACAAAATGGATAGACAACCCAATATTTTAAGAGACCTACCCGGAGACATGATTGATGAAATCTTGTCTAGAGTCGGTCAGAATTCCTCGGCACAACTATTTAAGGCGAGATCAGTTTGTAAGACATTCGAAGAACGTTCCAAGAATGTCTTGGTTTATAAGAGACTTTCGTTTGAAAGATGGGGGATATCACATTGGGAAACCCATAAGTTACGATGTGTTTACTTTGACGCATATATTGCGGGGAACCCAAATGCTATTTTACGCAACGGGTTAAGAAATTATTTTGACTCAATATATCCGAATATTGGACTTCGTGACTTAGAAAAAGCGGCTAACATGCAACATAAAGAAGCATGTTATGCTTACGAATTAGTAATGTTCGCTTCTCACCAAAGTGAGAACAAGAACATCGGGCTACAACTATTAAACAAAACGTTCCCACAAGTGACGGAGTCGGTAATTGGGGTAAGAAATGAGGTTTTTAGATTGTTACGGGACTGTTGGACATTACGTAACCCTCATCCCTTTGACGACGTTACAACACGCTGTCTTATCAACGGCCATAACGGTTATGTTCCACAAGACCAAGGATGGGAAGTAATCCTAGTAAAACCAGAATGCATGACTTGTTTCTGGACGTATGAATTACGTGTCTTTATTGCCTTTGCTGAACGACTTGTGTACTAGCTAGAATTATCTTCACAACCATCTTGTATCAAATTTATTGTGTGCTATATTTCATGCTATATGTAAAATAAGCGGTATTGTAAGTTTGTAAAATATTGTGAAAAAGTTTGAACGTGAAATATTATTATAATCAGTTATTCATATAGAATTGTAGTAGTTGAATTGTATATTAGCTACTAAGTATGAACTTAACGGGTAGGTACTACCCGAATTTAAACTTATAAAACGCTAATATGAAGAAAAAGCTTTTATAAATGAGTTCATATTATGCTACGAAATACTATTAACTACTCTTAATATTCTGTATGATTAACTTGTTCCATTTGACTATTTTGAAGGAAATGGCACCGACTACTCGACACACCGTGAATATGAATGAAGAGGAATTCCGTACTTTTCTAGCTTCAAACATAGCCGCAGTACAGGCTGCGCTACATACCAACAATAACCTTGGATCTAGCAGTACAGGAAATCGTGTAGGATGCACCTACAAAGAATTCACTGCCTGCAAACCTTTGGAATTTGATGGAACTGAAGGACCGATCGGATTGAAACGGTGGACCGAGAAGGTCGAATTGGTGTTTGCCATAAGTAAGTGTACTGAAGAGGACAAAGTGAAGTACGCTACGCATACCTTCACAGGTTCTGCGTTAACATGGTGGAATACCTATCTAGAGCAAGTGGGACAAGACGATGCGTACGCACTACCGTGGTCAGCATTCAAGCACTTGATGAACGAGAAGTACCGTCCCAGAACCGAGGTCAATAAGCTCAAGACAGAACTTAGAGGGTTACGAACCCAAGGATTTGATATTACCACGTATGAAAGACGATTCACCGAATTGTGCCTATTGTGTCCGGGAGCATTTGAAGATGAGGAAGAGAAGATCGACGCGTTTGTGAAAGGATTACCGGAAAGAATCCAAGAAGATATAAGTTCACACGAGCCCGCCTCCATACAACAGGCATGTAGAATGGCTCACAAATTAGTGAACCAGATTGAAGAAAGAATTAAAGAACAGACTGCTGAAGAGGCCAATGTGAAGCAAGTCAAAAGAAAGTGGGAGGAAAACGGTGATAAGAATCACCAATACAACAACAACAGCAATTACAACAATAATCGCAACAATTATCCCAACAATCGCAACATCAATCGCAACTACAACAAACGGCCTAACAACAACAACAACAACAACAACAGCAACTACAACAATCATCCCAATAACAATAATAACCGCAACAATAACAACAATCAGAAGCAGCTATGCCAAAGGTGTGAAAAGTATCACTCGGGGTTCTGCACCAAATTTTGCAACAAGTGTAAAAGAAATGGTCATAGCGCGGCGAAGTGTGAGGTCTACGGACCAGGGGTTAATAGAACGAAAGGAACAAATGGTGTCGGAACGAGTAATGGCGGAGCAAGTAGTGTCGGAGCAAGTTATGTCAATTTAGTTTGTTATAAATGTGGAAAATCGGGCCACATTATTAGAAATTGCCCGAACCAGGAGAACACGAATGGACAAGGCCGCGGAAGAGTTTTCAATATTAATGCGGCAGAGGCACAGGAAGACCCGGAGCTTGTTACGGGTACGTTTCTTATTGACAATAAATCTGCTTACATTTTATTTGATTCGGGTGCGGATAGAAGCTATATGAGTAGAGATTTTTGTGCTAAATTAAGTTGTCCATTGACGCCTTTGGATAGTAAATTTTTACTCGAATTAGCAAATGGTAAATTAATTTCAGCAGATAATATATGTCGGAATCGAGAAATTAAACTGGTTAGCGAAACATTTAAGATTGATTTGATACCAGTAGAGTTAGGGAGTTTTGATGTGATAATCGGTATGGACTGGTTGAAAGAAGTGAAAGCAGAGATCGTTTGTTACAAAAATGCAATTCGCATTATACGAGAAAAAGGAAAACCCTTAATGGTGTACGGAGAAAAGGGCAACACGAAGCTACATCTTATTAGTAATTTGAAGGCACAAAAACTAATAAGAAAAGGTTGCTATGCTGTTCTAGCACACGTCGAGAAAGTACAAACTGAACAAAAGAGCATCAATGATGTTCCCATTGCAAAAGAATTTCCCGATGTATTTCCGAAAGAATTACCGGGATTACCCCCACATCGATCCGTTGAATTTCAAATAGATCTTGTACCAGGAGCTGCACCAATAGCTCGTGCTCCTTACAGACTCGCACCCAGTGAGATGAAAGAGCTGCAAAGCCAATTACAAGAACTTTTAGAGCGTGGTTTCATTCGACCAAGCACATCACCGTGGGGAGCTCCTGTTTTGTTTTTCAAGAAGAAAGATGGTACATTCAGGTTGTGTATCGACTGCCGAGAGTTGAACAAACTTACCATCAAGAACCGCTACCCACTACCAAGAATCGACGACTTATTTGATCAACTACAAGGCTCGTCTGTTTATTCAAAGATTGACTTACGTTCCGGGTATCATCAAATGCGGGTGAAAGAAGATGATATTCCAAAGACTGCTTTCAGAACACATTACGGTCATTACGAGTTTATGGTCATGCCGTTTGGTTTAACTAATGCACCAGCTATGTTCATGGACCTTATGAACCGAGTGTGTGGACCATACCTTGACAAGTTTGTCATTGTTTTCATTGATGACATACTTATTTACTCAAAGAATGACCAAGAACATGGTGAACATTTGAGAAAGGTGTTAGAAGTATTGAGGAAGGAAGAATTGTACGCTAAGTTTTCAAAGTGTGCATTTTGGTTGGAAGAAGTTCAATTCCTCGGTCACATAGTGAACAAAGAAGGTATTAAGGTGGATCCGGCAAAGATAGAAACTGTTGAAAAGTGGGAAACTCCAAAAACTCCGAAACACATACGCCAGTTTTTAGGACTAGCTGGTTACTACAGAAGGTTCATCCAAGACTTTTCCAGAATAGCAAAACCCTTGACTGCATTAACGCATAAAGGGAAGAAATTTGAATGGAATGATGAACAAGAGAAAGCGTTTCAGTTATTGAAGAAAAAGCTAACTACGGCACCTATATTGTCATTGCCTGAAGGGAATGATGATTTTGTGATTTATTGTGATGCATCAAAGCAAGGTCTCGGTTGTGTATTAATGCAACGAACGAAGGTGATTGCTTATGCATCTAGACAATTGAAGATTCACGAGCAAAATTATACGACGCATGATTTGGAATTAGGCGCGGTTGTTTTTGCATTAAAGACTTGGAGGCACTACTTATATGGGGTCAAAAGTATTATATATACCGACCACAAAAGTCTTCAACACATATTTAATCAGAAACAACTGAATATGAGGCAGCGTAGGTGGATTGAATTGTTGAATGATTACGACTTTGAGATTCGTTACCACCCGGGGAAGGCAAATGTGGTAGCCGACGCCTTGAGCAGGAAGGACAGAGAACCCATTCGAGTAAAATCTATGAATATAATGATTCACAATAACCTTACTACTCAAATAAAGGAGGCGCAACAAGGAGTTTTAAAAGAGGGAAATTTAAAGGATGAAATACCCAAAGGATCGGAGAAGCATCTTAATATTCGGGAAGACGGAACCCGGTATAGGGCTGAAAGGATTTGGGTACCAAAATTTGGAGATATGAGAGAAATGGTACTTAGAGAAGCTCATAAAACCAGATACTCAATACATCCTGGAATGGGGAAGATGTACAAGGATCTCAAGAAACATTTTTGGTGGCCGGGTATGAAAGCCGATGTTGCTAAATACGTAGGAGAATGTTTGACGTGCTCTAAGGTCAAAGCTGAGCATCAGAAACCATCAGGTCTACTTCAACAACCCGAAATCCCGGAATGGAAATGGGAAAACATTTCCATGGATTTCATCACTAAATTGCCAAGGACTGCAAGTGGTTTTGATACTATTTGGGTAATAGTTGATCGTCTCACCAAATCAGCACACTTCCTACCAATAAGAGAAGATGACAAGATGGAGAAGTTAGCATGACTGTATTTGAAGGAAGTCGTCTCCAGACATGGAATACCAATCTCTATTATCTCTGATAGGGATAGCAGATTTATTTCAAGATTCTGGCAGACATTACAGCAAGCATTAGGAACTCGTCTAGACATGAGTACTGCCTATCATCCACAAACTGATGGGCAGAGTGAAAGGACGATACAAACGCTTGAAGACATGCTACGAGCATGTGTTATTGATTTCGGAAACAGTTGGGATCGACATCTACCGTTAGCAGAATTTTCCTACAACAACAGCTACCATTCAAGCATTGAGATGGCGCCGTTTGAAGCACTTTATGGTAGAAAGTGCTGGTCTCCGATTTGTTGGAGTGAAGTGGGGGATAGACAGATTACGGATCCGGAGATTATACAAGAAACTACCGAGAAGATCATCCAAATTCAACAACGGTTGAAAACCGCCCAAAGTCGACAAAAGAGCTACACTGACATTAAATAGAATTTGAAATTGGAGAGATGGTCATGCTTAAAGTTGCACCTTGGAAAGGCGTTGTTCGATTTGGTAAACGAGGGAAATTAAATCCAAGGTATATTGGACCATTCAAGATTATTGATCGTGTCGGACCAGTAGCATACCGACTTGAGTTACCTCAACAACTCGCGGCTGTACATAACACTTTCCACGTCTCGAATTTGAAGAAATGTTTTGCTAAAGAAGATCTCACTATTCCGTTAGATGAAATCCAAATCAACGAAAAACTTCAATTCATCGAAGAACCCGTCGAAATAATGGATCGTGAGGTTAAAAGACTTAAGCAAAACAAGATACCAATTGTTAAGGTTCGATGGAATGCTCGTAGAGGACCCGAGTTCACCTGGGAGCGTGAAGATCAGATGAAGAAGAAATACCCGCATCTATTTCCAGAAGATTCGTCAACACCTTCAACAGCTTAAAATTTCGGGACGAAATTTATTTAACGGGTAGGTACTGTAGTGACCCGAACTTTTCCATGTTTATATATATTAATTGAGATTGATATTTACATGATTAAATGTTTCCAACATGTTAAGCAATCAAACTTGTTAAGACTTGATTAATTGAAATATGTTTCATATAGACAATTGACCACCCAAGTTGACCGGTGATTCACGAACGTTAAAACTTGTAAAAACTATATGATGACATATATATGGATATATATATAGTTAACATGATACTATGATAAGTAAACATATCATTAAGTATATTAACAATGAACTACATATGTAAAAACAAGACTACTAACTTAATAATTTTTAAACGAGACATATATGTAACGATTATCGTTGTAAAGACATTTAATGTATGTATATCATATTAAGAGATATTCATACATGATAATATCATGATAATATAATAATTTAAAATCTCATTTGATATTATAAACATTGGGTTAACAACATTTAACAAGATCGTTAACCTAAAGGTTTCAAAACAACACTTACATGTAACGACTAACGATGACTTAACGACTCAGTTAAAATTTATATACATGTAGTTTTTTAATATGTATTTATACACTTTTGAAAGACTTCAATACACTTATCAAAATACTTCTACTTAACAAAAATGCTTACAATTACATCCTCGTTCAGTTTCATCAACAATTCTACTCGTATGCACCCGTATTCGTACTCGTACAATACACAGCTTTTAGATGTATGTACTATTGGTATATACACTCCAATGATCAGCTCTTAGCAGCCCATGTGAGTCACCTAAGACATGTGGGAACCATCATTTGGCAACTAGCATGAAATATCTCATAAAATTACAAAAATATGAGTAATCATTCATGACTTATTTACATGAAAACAAAATTACATATCCTTTATATCTAATCCATACACCAACGACCAAAAACACCTACAAACACTTTCATTCTTCAATTTTCTTCATCTAATTGATCTCTCTCAAGTTCTATCTTCAAGTTCTAAGTGTTCTTCATATATTTTACAAGTTCTAGTTACATAAAATCAAGAATACTTTCAAGTTTGCTAGCTCACTTCCAATCTTGTAAGGTGATCATCCAACCTCAAGAAATCTTTGTTTATTACAGTAGGTTATCATTCTAATACAAGGTAATAATCATATTCAAACTTTGGTTCAATTTCTATAACTATAACAATCTTATTTCAAGTGATGATCTTACTTGAACTTGTTTTCGTGTCATGATTCTGCTTCAAGAACTTCGAGCCATCCAAGGATCCGTTGAAGCTAGATCCATTTTTCTCTTTTCCAGTAGGTTTATCCAAGGAACTTAAGGTAGTAATGATGTTCATAACATCATTCGATTCATACATATAAAGCTATCTTATTCGAAGGTTTAAACTTGTAATCACTAGAACATAGTTTAGTTAATTCTAAACTTGTTCGCAAACAAAAGTTAATCCTTCTAACTTGACTTTTAAAATCAACTAAACACATGTTCTATATCTATATGATATGCTAACTTAATGATTTAAAACCTGGAAACACGAAAAACACCGTAAAACCGGATTTACGCAGTCATAGTAACACCGCGGGCTGTTTTGGGTTAGTTAATTAAAAACTATGATAAACTTTGATTTAAAAGTTGTTATTCTGCGAAAATGATTTTTATTATGAACATGAAACTATATCCAAAAATTATGGTTAAACTCAAAGTGGAAGTATGTTTTCTAAAATGGTCATCTAGACGTCGTTCTTTCGACTGAAATGACTACCTTTACAAAAACGACTTGTAACTTATTTTTCCGACTATAAACCTATACTTTTTCTGTTTAGATTCATAAAATAGAGTTCAATATGAAACCATAGCAATTTGATTCACTCAAAACGGATTTAAAATGAAGAAGTTATGGGTAAAACAAGATTGGATAATTTTTCTCATTTTAGCTACGTGAAAATTGGTAACAAATCTATTCCAACCATAACTTAATCAACTTGTATTGTATATTATGTAATCTTGAGATACCATAGACACGTATACAATGTTTTGACCTATCATGTCGACACATCTATATATATTTCGGAATAACCATAGACACTCTATATGTGAATGTTGGAGTTAGCTATACAGGGTTGAGGTTGATTCCAAAATATATATAGTTTGAGTTGTGATCAATACTGAGATACGTATACACTGGGTCGTGGATTGATTCAAGATAATATTTATCGATTTATTTCTGTACATCTAACTGTGGACAACTAGTTGTAGGTTACTAACGAGGACAGATGACTTAATAAACTTAAAACATCAAAATATATTAAAAGTGTTGTAAATATATTTTGAACATACTTTGATATATATGTATATATTGTTATAGGTTCGTGAATCAACCAGTGGCCAAGTCTTACTTCCCGACGAAGTAAAAATCTGTGAAAGTGAGTTATAGTCCCACTTTTAAAATCTAATATTTTTGGGATGAGAATACATGCAGGTTTTATAAATGATTTACAAAATAGACACAAGTACGTGAAACTACATTCTATGGTTGAATTATCGAAATCGAATATGCCCCTTTTTATTAAGTCTGGTAATCTAAGAATTAGGGAACAGACACCCTAATTGACGCGAATCCTAAAGATAGATCTATCGGGCCCAACAAGCCCCATCCAAAGTACCGGATGCTTTAGTACTTCGAAATTTATATCATATCCGAAGGGTGTCCCGGAATGATGGGGATATTCTTATATATGCATCTTGTTAATGTCGGTTACCAGGTGTTCACCATATGAATGATTTTTATCTCTATGTATGGGATGTGTATTGAAATATGAAATCTTGTGGTCTATTATTATGATTTGATATATATAGGTTAAACCTATAACTCACCAACATTTTTGTTGACGTTTTAAGCATGTTTATTCTCAGGTGATTATTAAGAGCTTCCGCTGTCGCATACTTAAATAAGGACGAGATTTGGAGTCCATGCTTGTATGATATTGTGTAAAAACTGCATTCAAGAAACTTATTTTGTTGTAACATATTTGTATTGTAAACCATTATGTAATGGTCGTGTGTAAACAGGATATTTTAGATTATCATTATTTGATAATCTACGTAAATCTTTTTAAAACCTTTATCTATGAAATAAAGGTTATGGTTTGTTTTAAAAATGAATGCAGTCTTTGAAAAACGTCTCATATAGAGGTCAAAACCTCGCAACGAAATCAATTAATATGGAACGTTTTTAATCAATAAGAACGGGACATTTCAGATATGCCAAGATATGAATTTTTCTATACTCTATCTATGCAATCAATGCAATAAGATGCGTTTAGACTTAAGATGATAAACATGTAATTTTCGACAAGAAATGATAATCAAAACTTTTAACATGCAGACATGGTCGAAGTCCAGACTTACTAATGCATCCTAACCACTATCAGTTAGACACTCATGCAAGACCTGGTTCGCTAGGACCAACGCTCTGATACCAACTGTGACGATCGCTCCAAATCCATATGGACGAACACGTCATTCATCGATTTCATTGCGAGGTATTTGACCTCTATGTGATACGTTTTGTAAACATTGCATTCTTTTGAAAAGATACACCATAAATGAATATTTAAATCAAAGGTTTTCGACATCTGATGATTTCTACATATAGACAATCACCGTAATATAATAGTTTACAATGATACTTCCGTTGACAATGCAGTCAAAATAAGATACATGGTGATGATTTGGTGAATGCAACGTTTCCTTGAAAAGTATGTCATGTAAGACTCCATGCACATAGCTTGTCTAACATATAAGCAAACAGCGAAAGACTTCTAGGAACCTGAGAATAAACATGCTAACAAGTGTCAACACAAAGGTTGGTGAGTTAATAGTTTTATTGTTTCGTATAATCTGTATATAAAGGTGAATCACAAGATTTCAGTTGTTTCATCCAGAAACGTTTGTTAAATTATTCTACAAGATTGAGCACTGATGTGTGCGAGGTGTACTAGGAAATAGTATTAATTTTTACAAGGAAATACTATTAAATACGATACAATTTTACACAAGTTATTTATTTATTTATAGAGTGGATATACCTAAACCTTGCTACAACACTTATAGGCAGTGTACCGAATCGTACAGTAGTGTAGTTTTTAGTAAGTACGGTTCGTTCCACAGGGATCTCTTAAACAAGCTTAACGCTATATTTTTAAAAACTATATTTGTAAAAATACAACAATATATATAAGTAATATTATTATTATAAAGGGGGGTTTTTTACCATTTACTGACCGGTTTGTCGATTTTAAAACTTTAGTCGCAGTTAAAACCTAATGTAAAATATTAAAAATAAATACAACTTAATTTAAAGCGTAAAGTAAATAACGATAATGAAATTGCGATAAATAAAAGTGCGATAAAATAAAATTGCGATAATTAAAAAGTACGATAATTAAAAGTGCAATTAAATATAATGACAATAAATAAAAGTGCGATAATTAAAAGTGCAATTAAATATAAAATAAAGGAAATTAAATATGAAATAAAGGAATTATGCTTATTTAAACTTCCATAATCATGATTTTTGACGTGTTGTTTCTAGTTTATTCCCATGGGTTAATTGTCCTTTGTCCTGGATTATTCGATATGTCCATACGGATTTGTCCATAATAGTCCATCAGTCATAAATATAAAGTGCGAAAGCCTTCGTCAAATTATTCTTATTCCCGAAGTCAAATATTCTAACTAATTGGGGATTCGAATTGTAACAAGGTTTTAATACTTTGTTTAATGAATACACCAGGTTATCGACTGCGTGTAAACCAAGGTTTTACTACTTTGTTAACAATTACACCAATTACCCTTGAATGTAATCCACCCCTGTTTCAACAAGTCTATTAACTATTAATCCAGTTCTGTGTCCGGTAAAATGAACAATTATTGGTATTTATAGATATCCCGCCCACCGTACCCAGTCAAGCGTATGTGGTTATATATAAATACGTCAAATTATAAGTTTATATATTAAATTAACGAGGTATCGTTTAGTTAATATAAAACACATTAATAGCCCATAGTCTAATTTCCACAAGTGTCGTTCTTTTATTCAAACCCCAATTATGGTATAAAGCCCAATTACCCAATTTTAATATTTAGCCCAACATCATGATTACTTCGGCATTAAATAAGTATAATAATAACTTAGCTACGAGACATTAATTTAAAAATAACATTAACCATAACTTACAGTGATTAAAAATAGCGTTACATGGACAGAATTTCGACTTACACCCTTACAACATTCGCTAACATACCCTTATTATTAGAATTTAAAATTAAAATTAAAATTAAAATTAAAATTATAATATATATATATATATATATATATATATATATATATATATATATATATATATATATATATATGTATATATATATTTTTACGTATGATAGAAAGGAAAGAAAAAGATGTCAAATATCGATCGAATGCGTTGCCTTTTATAGGCCTCATTTCAGTTTTGGTGTGCTCCGCGATCTCGAAGGGTTTCTCCTTTACAGCTCCGCGAGCGCGGAGTAGTGAATTATAGCTCATCCAAGTTTGGCTCCTAGCTTGCCGACGGATTTTTTAATAAATAAATATAATATATATAATTTTAAGAATTATTTATATATTATATTATATTTATATGCATAGTTGACTTGTAATTTTTGCTCCGTTGCGTCGTGCATTGAAAGTTGACTTAGGTCCCGGTTCTGGATTTTCGAACGTCCTTGCGTACAATTTAATATCTTGTACTTTTTGTTTTTGTAACTTGTACTTTTGTCATTTCTAGACGCTTCTCACCAATAATTGGAACCTCTTTGATTGTATTTTGTACTTTTGAGCTTTTTGTTCATTTGCGTCTTCAATTCGTCGAATCTGTCTTTTGTATTCACCTTTTATTATTTAAACGAATATCACTTGTAAATAGAACAAATGCAACTAAAAGCTTGTCTTTCTTGAGGGATAATGCTATGAAATATATGTTCGTTTTTAGCATTATCAAATATTCCCACACTTGAGCGTTGCTTGTCCTCAAGCAATATAGTCTTGAAATAAAAATACTAGAATCACTTCTTTATTCTTCACACTTTGTACATCAGTGATTTCTATACGGCGGTATAAACAATGGTAGTAACGATGTGGTTTACAGTCCCACATGACTATAAAAATTTATATCCATTAAGGAAATTGGATCTTTATGAAAACATTTGATCTTTTGAAGATTAAATCTAGCTTTTACCCTAGATAAGTTTTCCAGAATAACCCTTCACCGGTGTTTGCAAAATATTTTTGTGGGTTTGGTGGGTTTCATATTTGAAAATTTTAGCTCAAAACTTGCGGTTTTGTGTCACCCACTTGCTAACCTTGTATTAGGAAAGCAACACGTCCAGTATACTTGCTCCGTATATTACCTTTCGATAAACTACCGTCCGGTTGTAAAGGAAAGCGTTGAACAAGCAACTGTTAAGGCAATGTCCCCTGACATGCTTTTAATTATGGTCTATAACGTGTCGGATGCAATTACTATCCTTGGTAGGAGCAATAGTAAAGCTCACCCTTATAATTTTTCGGTCTGGCACAAGGTCCTGTCCTTGACCATGCTATGCAACCACCGTTCTTACGGTTGACACCCGATTTGGTTCAGGTGACCTAACGAATTCTAGGTGAATTCCTAGGATTTTACGTTCAATGGTAATGAACGCAATGAAATGGGTTTTTAGAAAACAAATCGGTTTGTAATTTGATCAAAATATTTTCTCGTTCAAGCTCGAGTTTAGATATCATCGAATTCCATGAGTTTGTAATTTTCAATCTTTAAGGTCAATCTCAAGGATTGAGTAATATCAGTCTTAAAAGCTGATTTTTGATCTTTAAGGAGATTATCCTTTCTGGGGATCTGATTCATTAGTCTTATCCAGCTAATTTGCACGGCGTCCTCCCTATTTTACAAGACAGATCCTCTCATGGTTAGGATAAGTCTGACCACTTGGTGACCCTGTTTGATGCTGAGGTCCGTGGATTTCCTGCTGATTTTAGTGATGACTTTTCTAGATTTTTCGTCAACCTACAGCTGGTCTGGACGACAACTTCATGACCTAAATCAAGAAGCGCATGTCTTTTTCGAAAGACTTTACTTCCTTTTAATGATAGAATTGATTCATCGTGTAGATCCATCTTTCTTTCAAATGTATTACAGTAAATTGGGTAAAACTGTTTAGATTAGTCTAAAGCAAAAGTATCTTTAGTTATTTGTTACAAAAATATGTGACTTATATTTTAAATAACTTGGTAAAGTTTTCCCACACTTGGCTTTTATTTTCCTTTCTTTGCCTTTTTATTGTCTTCTATTCCATTTTAAATGAATTCTAACATTTTGGTTTGTTTCTCAATTTATGTCCTTTCCGAGGTAACAATAATTTCGGTGTTAACACCTAGTTTTATCGTTCATAAATATGTATAAACATGATTTTGAATTCATTTATTTGAAAATTTTGAAAATTTTTACTAGAATTGGGTAGTCAGTATATAAGAATAGGGCTGTTCTTTATTATCAGAGAGCACTAGATTCTAATACAACTACTGCGTTACTAGTATTTTTAATGGTAACCAAGTGTAAAATTTTTTTTTTTAAAAATCCGAAAGAATTTAACCCCTTCCCACACTTAAGATCTTGCAATGCCCTCATTTGCAAGAAATCAGTAACAATTTAAATTATTGAGGGTGATTAGCGTAGAAAAATGATTAAATTTTACTAAAGTTTTCAAACATATTGGCGTTTGTTTGTTGAATGATAAATGGTGCACATCATTTGTTCATTCTGTTTGTTGTTTCATCACATTTATTTTGCATCTTGTCATCAAAATTAGTAGCTTTTGCTGAACTTAATGCCAGTATTTGAAAATGCATTGTTTTACCCTGTTGTGTACATAAGATAAACTGCAAACATATATACATATTTTTGAAGTTTGGTATATTACCCCACATTCAAAAATTATTAAAATATAATAATAAAAGTTAGAAAATTATAAAAACTAATACAATACCAACATAAGTATTAAATATAGCAACATTACAAATAAATAAGATAAATAAGACTAAGTAAACTAGGGTTGATTCTGAAACCAGTAGGGGTTCCATGGTTCATTGTATCTATCTTGATATGCTTGAAATGGGTCATAGGTAGGAAAAGGTGGTCTCGTGTCCTCGGTCCACGGAGGAAAATGGACTGGCTCAGTAGGAATGTAGGTCCTACCTTGGGAGGCTAAATAGGTTTTTATATATTCTTGATGATATTGCCAAGCCTGATACTCTTGTTGCATAGCCCGTTGGTATTCAGTTTGGGACATTATTCTTTGTATATCGGTCATTTGGTTTCCTCCTCCCACATTACCTTGCTGTTGACCTCTTTCTACCTGTGGATGATTCCCTTGATATGGAAGTGCAACATTATTTCTTTTCAACAAAACCTTTGCACCAGCATATACCCGCATATCAATCCGATCACAAGGAATGGGTACTTGTACTAACTCCCTCCCCCGAGTAATATCCACACCGAGGTACTCGGCAATTAAAGTCACAAAAATACCACCTCTTATAATACTATTGTTTCGCATTCCCTTTATCATATTCGACAAATAATAGCCCACACAATAAGGAATACTTACAAAGCTCTGTGGGTCTCTAATACACATTAGATAAAATAAATCATCTTCAGTCACTTTATCTTTATTTCTACCCCTTTGTGTAATAGAGTTGGAAATGAATCTATGGATTACCCTAAGCTCAGCTCTATGTATATCAGTATAAGAATAATGACCTCCACGAAAACGATTATGACTAGTCATTATACTCCACAACTCATTCTTATCAAAATCATAATCAACCCTTCTACCATTACTTATTAACTGTCTACAATCATTAGTTAATAATTCTTCAGCTGTATAAATACACAAAGCTTCAGCCATATCTAATAAAGACATACGGCGCATCACACCTCCTAATAGAAATCTAATAAAACTTATATCCGTTAAACTAGTTACTTCATCATTTAGTTCAATAGTACTTATTAACTCAACGCACCATTCCTTATACACAGGTCTACGTATAGTGAATAGATTAATCCAATCATTGAAAGTAGAATTACCATACCTTTGTGTAAGTAATTCTCTTATTGGCTCGGCCAATCTCACTGTCTCTAATGGTGCCCAATCTATCACCCTGGACACTTCAACATCTTTGGGATAAAGAATGCTCAAGTTCCTCTGATATTTTGGATAGTCTATCCAAAATCTGTCAAATCGTAAGTTAGGGTGTAGATTTGCTTCAATTGATCGCGACAATGAAATTGAAGGATGCGGTTGATTCTGTTTGTATTGTTCACTGAGATCTTGATCCTCGTCACTTTCATTATAAGTATTCAAATTTTGTGGCGCGGATGAAGATTCACCTCGTTCATTCTGCTAAACACATTAAACAAAAAGGAATTGTGCATCCAAAAATGCATTGGTATTAGCAAAATAACAATTAAAAATAACTAACATGACATGTTTAATTAGAATCAAATTTATACACATTTTCATATTTTTATCAATTCTATACTTTTTCAAATAAACAAATATGAGAATGTATATAATGTTCATTAGTATGTAACATCTAAAACATGTCAAAAAGAGTCATTATAACAATTAAACGAGTTCCAATTGGCATTCATATCAAATTAAGCAAGTTCATTCAATTTTTTTACTTAAAAAGTCAACAAATTTCTTCAAAATTCATGTTTGTAATCAAATTTTGGATCAATTAACACCTCAAACATGTTACACTACTTAATTTATCATCAATTCATAACAATAATCGGCCATAACTCGTTTATATCAAAAAAAGCCCCAAATTGCTCAAGAACACAAATCCTAGATTCCTAAAAATTTTGAAGTTTTTGGCTTCAAATCATGTTAAATAGCATCAATCTAGGTTATACATGCATAATATATCATCGATTTATCTCTAATTACACTAGAAACTAACAAAATCAAATTAGGTAAATTTAGCTCAAGAACACTAAAAATTCGAATTTAAGAGTGTTAGGGGTGTAGGAATTACCATTCTTCTTGAAAGGGATCTAGGTAGGAATCTCCACATCAATTTTTAGCAACAAATTTGATGAAAAACGGTGCAAAATGGCGATTTGTGTGTGTTTTTTCGTGGGTTTTTCGCAGAATATTTGTGTGGTGTGTGTGTGTATGAAACTGGTCTGTCGACCAGTTTATCCTTTCTGGGTTTTGGTTGCTCCGCGATCTCGAAGGTGTATACCTTTCGAGCTTCGCGATCTCGAAGCTCCCTTTTTTTTTTGAAAAATCTTATACTAATAAAACATATAATTAATTAAAAATTAAAATTTTGTTTCTTTTTAGGATGAGGGCGTTTCGGATCGTTGTCCTAGTCCGTCCCTCGACAAAATTTTAAAATTTGTCAATTCAAAGCTCAGTTTTAAAAGCAAAGATTTTTGGGTTTTTTAAATGTTTTTGGCATACTTTAATTCAATAAGATTAAAAATAATGATAATATAGTTCTCGTCCCTCCCTTAGGTAAAGCAATTTCGGTTCAACGACCTAGTCTTCAACTCACGACGAATTTTAAAAATCATATTTTTAATTTAACGAAATAAAGTAAATTTTTGTTTTTAAATTCACACCAAACTTAAATTTAAAATGCATAAAATTAAAAATTCAAATTAAAAATTCACACCAAACTTAAATTATATTTTTGTTTTTATACATACAAACTTATTTTAAAAATATTAATTTTTCAAATATTTAAAAATTGAAATATATTGATTTTAAAAAGGTTCACAATATTAATTTAATTTTTAAATATTAATTTTAAAAACATGGTAAAAATTAAAATTAAAAATCTTTTTGGTCTTTTATCCCACTTTAATCAATCAAATATTATCAAAAATATACGCCCCTCTTTTCGGTAAAGTAATTTCGGTTTCATAACCTAGTTTAATTCATGACGAATTTTTGAAATATTTTGGGTTGATTAATTAAAGATATTTATACCTTAAGAATAAACGGTAAATTTCGCAGTGATGTAATAAATTTTTGTATGATATCAATAATTTCGGTCGCAAAACCTAATTTTATTGAGTACCAATTTAATACTTTATAGCGAAATTTAGCCTTTATTATCAAAAGGTTCAAAGTAATAAAAATAAAAATAAAAATTGTACATACTTACCTGTGAAATAGAATTCTTAGTGACCTGCTTTAGCCCACTCATAAGATAGTCGAACTAATTGGTTTTCCATAGCTACATAGGCGTAACCTCGAGCATTCAACGTTTTTTCTTCGAAACATATGAACGGTCCATCTCTGCATAAAGTAACGAATTCGGTATTGGAATATGTCTGATTCGTTGAGCATTTTCCTTCGTGTGACCATTTTCCGCATTTGTGACATCTTTCAAGGTGTCGTGCTCTTCTTTTCGCTGTGGATTTTATTTTCCTTTACCAAACTGTAACTTATTATTTTCGTTTCTGGATTCTTTTCTTACTCCATCCAATTTACCTCTGATTAATGATACTATTTCACTTGGAAGGGTGTCATTATTACGTTTAGTGATCAAAGCGTGTAGCATTAGACCATGGTTTAGTTCATAGGAAGTCTTCATCTCGTCAAACCTAAAAAAAATAAAAATTCAGAATGGGGGGAGAAGACTAGTTCTTTAGGGTCTGCTAGGGAAAGATCATTCGGGTTCCATTTTCGAGAACTACACGAAAACAGAAAATCTAACTCTAACAGAAATACATATTATCCTTTAAAGACTTAAACCTCCCCACACTTAGTTGAAATTGTGATTAACATTATTTTCAATTGGATCATCAACAACTTGTATATCTTTGACTTTTACGTCAATCCATTTGTTGATTTCCTCCGTAGCTTTCACAAATTCAACTAACATCGCCTTTTCTTTTGGCGATAAATTAGATACTAATCGGTTACATAACTTAAAGTTTCCCTTAATCTTAGCATCGTGAATCCGTTTATAAAGTTTCTTCGTTGAACTGTTAAAAACGGGTTCATCTAATTTCTTATCATCAACGGGGTTCTTTGTGATCGGATCATCATTAAGTGTTTCTTCATCTTCCCCATACTTATCCGTTTTTATTGGCTTAACAGTTTTGGTTGGTGGAGATCTAAACTTTCGGTTCACAAAGGTGATCGATTTATCACCATCCCTAAGTGTCATTCTACCTTCTCTTACATTAATGAATGCCTCGGTGGTTGCTAAAAATGGGCGACCTAAAATTAGAGGAATATCAAGGTTTTCCTCCATATTAATCACTATGAAGTTTGCAACAAAGGTCAAACTTCCCACGTTAACAAGTAAATTATTTGATATTCCAACCGGGTGTTTAATGGTTAGGTCAAATGATTGAACACCTATTTTGGTTGGTTTTAATTTACCCATATCTAATCTTTTGTTTAAGGAAAGAGGCATAATATTTGCACTTGCTCCTAAATCTGCGAGTCCATTATATACAGCACCATCATTAAGCAAGCAAGAAATGATAAATTCACCCGGGTCTCCTGCTTTAGTAAGTCGAGTTGGTTTGTAAACCTTTTTCGGGTGTTCTTTTCTTGGTTCTTTCACTTCTATTTGAAATTCTTGTTCACATTTTTCTTCATTTCTTGAAATGGGAGGTTTGTATAAGAATTCTTCTTCATCACTCCAATTTGAATCCTCCCTATTTTCCAATTTTGATTTTTCATATGTTGTTGGTAACATATTTATGTTTTCATTTTGAAGGTTTTCTTGGGTGGTGAAATTATGATTGACTTCATTGCCAACTTCCATCAGACCATGTATGTAATGTTTAACTCTGTGACCATTAACTTTAAATGTAATCCCATTTGAATTTATTACCTCTATTGTCCCGTACGGGAAAACTCTTTTGACTATGAATGGTCCAGACCATCTTGATTTCAATTTTCCAAGAAATATCTTGAATCGTGAATTGAAAAGAAGAACTCTGTCTCCTTCTTTAAATTCTTTCGAACTTCTGATTCTTTTATCAAGCCATTTCTTCGTTCTTTCCTTATAGATTAAGGAATTTTCATATGCTTCATGTCTTAATTCTTCTAATTCGTTTAATTGACTTAATCGTAGACGTTCGGCTTCATGTAAATCAAGATTACATGTCTTCAAAGCCCAAAATGCTTTGTGTTCAATTTCTACTGGAAGATGATATGCTTTTCCGTAAACGAGTCTAAAAGGTGTGGTTCCAATTGGAGTTTTGTAGGCTGTTCTAAAAGCCCAGAGTGCATCCTCCAATTTAATGGACCATTCCTTCGGATTTGATCCTACGGTTTTCTCTAGAATACGTTTTAAAGCTCGGTTGGTATTTTCAACTTGTCCACTTGTTTGTGGATGATATGCGGTGGAGATTTTATGAGTTACTCCATATCTTTTAAGAACTTTCTCAAGTTGATTATTACAGAAATGAGTACCCCGATCACTTATTAAAGCTTTCGGTGTTCCGAACCTTGCAAAAAGACGTTTTAAAAAGTTGACTACAACTCGTGCATTGTTAGTTGGGAGAGCTTGTGCTTCCGCCCATTTAGATACATAATCAATGGCAACGAGAATATAGAGATTATTATGAGATTTTGGAAATGGACCCATAAAGTCAATACCCCAAATGTCAAATACTTCACATACTTGAATGACATTTTGTGGCATTTCATCACGTTGACTTATCTTTCCGGCCCTTTGACAAGCATCACAGGATTTGCAAAGAAGGTGTGCGTCTTTGAAAATTGTACGCCAATAGAATCCAGCATCGTAAACTTTTCTTGCTGTAAGTTGAGGCCCATAATGCCCTCCTGTTGGTCCTGTGTGACAATAGTTTAAGATTTGGCTAGCTTCATCCCCGAATACACATCGGCGTATTATTCCATCGGGACAACTTTTAAACAAATGTGGATCTTCCCAGAAATAGTGTTTTATATCACTAAAGAATTTCTTTCATTTTTGGTACGACAACCCTTTTTCAAGGAATCCACATACTAAGTAGTTTGCATAGTCTGCAAACCATGGAATTTTATTATAATCTATCTTTAATAGATATTCATCAGGAAAGTTGTCTTGTATGGCCGATTCATTTAGAACTTCTAATTCGGGATTTTCTAGACGAGAAAGATGATCAGCGGCGAGATTTTCTGCTCCCTTTTTATCTCGGATTTCAATATAAAACTCTTGTAAGAGTAAGATCCAACGGATTAATCTTGGTTTGGCATCTTGTTTTGAAAATAGGTATCTAATAGCAGAATGGTCGGTATAGACCACCGTTTTAGCTAGAACGAGATATGAACGAAATTTGTCAAAAGCAAAGACAATAGCAAGGAGTTCTTTTTCAGTAGTTGTATAATTTGTTTGTGCTCCTTGTAACGTCTTACTAGCATAATATATAGGTTGAAATCGTTTTTCAATCCTTTGTCCTAAAATGGCTCCCATTGCAAAATCACTTGCATCGCACATAAGTTCAAACGGTAGATTCCAATTTGGAGTTATCATGATCGGCGCATTAGTGAATTTTTTTTAAGAATATTAAAAGATTTGATGCATTCATCTGAAAAGATGAATGGAGCATCCTTTTCTAGGAGTTTATTCATACGAGTGGCAATTTTAGAAAAATCTTTTATAAAACGTCGGTAAAAACTGGCATGCCCTAGAAAACTCCTAACTCCTCTAACATTAGTGGGATGTGGAAGTTTAGCAATTACATCTACTTTAGCTCTATCCACTTCAATTCCTTCCTTTGAAATTTTATGACCAAGAACGATGCCTTCTTTAACCATGAAATGGCATTTCTCCTAATTAAGAACTAGATTTGATTGTTCGCATCTAATAAGCATTCGTTCAAGATTAACTAGACATGATTCAAATGTATCACCGAAGACTGAAAAGTTATCCATGAAAACTTCCATGCATTCTTCTATCATGTCGTGAAAAATCGCCATCATGCACCTTTGAAAGGTTACAGGGGCGTTGCAAAGTCCAAATGGCATGTGTTTGTAAGCAAAAGTACCATAAGGGCACGTGAATGTGGTTTTCTCTTGATCCTCGGGTGCTATTAGAATTTGAAAATATCCGAAAAAACCATCAAGAAAACAATAGTAACTATTTCCGGCTAATCTTTCCAACATTTGATCAATAAAAGGTAAGGGAAAGTGATCTTTTCTGGTGGCGTCATTTAATTTTCTATAATCAATACAAACACGCCATCCTGTTACAGTCCTAGTAGGAATAAGCTCATTTTTTTCATTTGTAATGACAGTCATGCCACCCTTCTTAGGTACACATTGAACTGGGCTTATCCATGGGCTATCAGAAATTAGATAAATTAAACCTGCATCTAGCAGTTTAATAATTTCTTTCTTAACAACATCTTGCATATTAGGATTTAGTCTTCGTTGGCGTTGCACATACGTTTTATGACCTTCTTCCATAAGGATTTTATGTGTGCAATACGAAGGACTTATTCCTTTAATGTCATGAATCTTCCATGCAATGGCTGGTTTATGAGCTTTTAGCACAGAAATGAGTTTAGATTTTTCATTTTCAGTAAGAGAAGACGATATTATTACAGGTAATTCAGATTCACCATGTAAATAAGCATATTCCAAATGGTTTGGAAGTGGCTTTAACTCTAATGTCGGTGATTCTTCTATCGATGATTTATATCGATATCTGTCTTCTTCTTTTAGCATTTGAATTTCTTCTGTTGTTGGTTCATATCCATTAGCCATAAGTGTAGCTAACATTTCAGTTTCATCAATTGGTTCAGTACTTTCTCCTAAAGAACATTCTCCTGTTCCTTGTAGTTCTGGAAATTCTTCTAACAATTCTGCATGTGATTCTATAGTTTGAATATAATAACATGTATCATCTGCAGATTGTGGTTGTTGCATAGCTCTATCAACTGAAAAGGTAACACTCTCGTCCTCTATACTTAGGGTCAGTTTCTTACCAAACACGTCTATTATTGCTTTAGCCGTGTTTAAGAATGGTCTTCCTAATATGAGAGGAACTCGAGAATCTTCTTCCATGTCCAGAATAACAAAATCTACTGGAAATACTAAAGTACCATCTTTAACTAGCATGTTCTCCATTATCCCTCTAGGATATTTTACTGATCGATCGGCTAGTTGTATACTTATTCTTGTTGGTTTCAATTCTCTAAGGTCTAGTGTAGTGTATAATGAATACGGCATTAAATTTATACTAGCACCTAAGTCTGCCAATGCTTCTATTGAACTAAGACTATCCAGAAAACATGGAATTGTGAAACTTCCTGGATCTGAAAGTTTTTCTGGTATCTTATTCAACAGCACGGTAGAACAATTAGCATTCATAGTAACAGCAGAGAGTTCTTCCATTTTCTTTCTATTTGTGATCAGATCTTTTAAGAATTTAGCATATCTAGACATTCCTGAGATCACATCAATGAAAGGAAGATTTACATTTATTTGTTTAAACATATCCAAGAATTTGGATTGCTCGGCTTCAAGTCTCTCTTTTCTCATTTTACTCGGGTAAAGAAGCGGTGGTTGGTATGGTTTAACATAAGGTTTAGCCTTAACTGTGTTATCTTCATTAACCTTTTCAACTACCGGTTCTGTTTCCTTATCTTGCTTAGATTGTAGTTCTTGTGGGGTAGGAATAGCTTCATCAGAAATTACAGGTATTTCAGGTGGTTTAAGTGTAATACCACTTCTTGTGGTAATGGCTTTAGCTGTTTCATTCCGGGGGTTAGCATTAGTATCACTAGGTAGACTTCCCGGTTTTCTTTCACCTATCAATCTTGCTAGGTTACTTAATTCTTGTTCCAAATTTTGAATAGAAGCTTGTTGATTTCTAAATGCTTGAGCATTTTGTTCATTGGTTTGTTTCTGAGATGTGAAAAACTGTGTTTGAGAATCAACTAGCTTTGACATCATGTCTTCTAAATTTGGCTTTTTATCATCGGTTTGTGGTGGTTTGTTTTGAAAAATAGGTCTTTGTTGATTGTAAGTATTATTGGATACTTGTTGATTGCTAGGACCTTGTTGGTTGTTGTATGGAACATTTCGGTTATAATTCTGGTTTTGATTGTAGATCGGTCTTGGCGGTTGATAATTATTCTGATAATTATTTTCAGGCCTTTGGTTTATGTATGAAACATTCTCTCTTTGTTCCATTGTTAGTTCAATACTAAGACAATCATTTGTCAAATGTGGTCCTCCACACTGCTCACAACTAATTCGTATTGAGTGAA
This sequence comes from Rutidosis leptorrhynchoides, assembly GCF_046630445.1. Classification (NCBI taxonomy): domain Eukaryota; kingdom Viridiplantae; phylum Streptophyta; class Magnoliopsida; order Asterales; family Asteraceae; genus Rutidosis; species Rutidosis leptorrhynchoides. The sequence continues at coordinate 37,875,137 of NC_092343.1, forward strand.
TATCTTTAGTCATCTTTTCCATTCGTCTTTCGACAGCATCTATCTTTGCGGAAATGGAATCTAAGTCATGGCTAGAATCGGCTCTAGCTGCTTTAGATGATCTAACGATATCTTTTTCTTGGTGCCACTCATATGAGTGGGAAGCAGTGTTATCAATAATTTTGTAAGCATCAGTTGCTGTTTTCTTCATAATGGAACCACCAGCTGCTATATCGATGTCTTTCCTTGTAGTGATGTCGCATCCTTGGTAGAATATTTGTACTATTTGACAAGTGTCTAAACCATGTTGCGGACATCCTCTTAATAACTTTCCAAATCTTGTCCACGCTTCATATAGAGTTTCGTTTGGCTTTTGTGTGAACGTAACAATTTCTCCTTGAAGTCTCACGGCTTTAGATGCCGGAAAGAATTGTTTAAGAAATTTTTCAACTAAAACGTCCCATGTATCAATCGCCCCTTCAGGTAACGATTCCAACCAATCTTTGGCTTCTCCCTTTAAAGTCCGGGGAAATAACATGAGATATATCTGTTCATCCTCTACTTCTCGAATTTTAAATAAAGTACAGATCCTATTAAAAGTACGAAGATGTTCATTTGGATCTTCCTTCGGTGCACCACTAAATTGGCATTGATTAGTCACCATGTGTAGAATTTGTCCTTTGATTTCATAATCTGGCGCATTAATGTCTGGTTGAGTAATTGCGTGACCTTGGCCAGTGCGTTTAGCTCGCATTCGGTCTTCCATACTTAGAGGTTCCAGATTCTCCATAATTGAATTTGTTGAATCTGAATCACTAGAGGATTCTGATTTAATGGTTCGTTCCTCAACAATCTCTGTTTGAATGATTGGTGGTTCCGGAGGAAAGATTAATGGTTCAGGATCTCGGAATCGTCCCTGAATATTTTCCGGATTCTCAATTGTGAGGTCGGGTTCGAAAAATGGATTATCGGAAATTTGAATTGGAGTACTTGGTTGACTGGATGACGATTCTAAAGAAAAATCAACGGCGACAATATTTGCTAGATGTCTTGATCTGGTTACAGGTGGTGAACGTACAAAAGGTGGTGAACGTTTTTCTCGGTGCATTCACTGAATATCCTATTAGTTTTTAAAAAGGAAGAAAAATTATATAAGTTATCAAATTAATAGACTTTTCTGATTTTGCCCACGTTTCGAATAACCAAAAGATGCAGCAGAGGGGCAGGATTCGTTTGGTCTCAATATAATTGAGTACTGTTTGGCTCCAATAACCCGGTCCACGTACAAATCCAACTATTACTACGAACCAGAAAATTTTGATGTCTATCAATTTAACCACTTAAAATAATTTTTCGTTAAAGTTTAAAGAAATTTAGATAAGAAATAGAAAAAAAATCTAAGTCCTAAAAACTAGAGCGTCGAGAAATAAGAAAGAAAAAGAGCGCGTCGAAAAACGTCGAAGAAAAATAAAAGGTCGAAAATTAAAAATAAGAAAGTAGCGCGTCGAAACTTAAAAAGAAACTAAAAACTAAGAATTAAAAGTTGCGTCTAAAAATATTAAAGCTTAAAAGAAATATTATATCCCAAATGGAAATAACTTAAAAAGGTACTAAAACTTAAAAAACGGCGTCGCAAAATTCTAAAGCACCTAAATCTTAGTCTAAAGAAAAAACACTTAAGGGATTTTACGGCAATGCCTAAAAATCTAGAAATAAAAATAACTATGGCAAAAACTATGACTTAAAACTAAAAACGAGCGAAAAATACAAATATTACTCTAAAATAAATTAAAAAGGAACAAAATATAAAAATATACTTAAAGTTGTAAAAAGTACAATTTTTATAAAAATATTATTTTTATATTATTTATTTTATAAAAGTATTAATTTTATATATTATTAAAACTAATTAAACTAAAAATACAAATTAATAATAAAAACTAAAACTAATTAATTTAAAATTAAACCCTAATTAGGGTTTTAATAATAATAATAAATAATACTCCGTAATTAATGCAGAATTAGGGTTTGACCAGGCGTGTCAGGGTGTGCTACGCGATCTCGAAGCTCTCTGCCCTTTTCTACTCCGAGATCGCGGAGATGAATATTACCGGATTAAGTATTGGGCTAAAAACAGTTCGGCCCACTTCGATATTTAAATAAAAATAGCGTTGGGCTTCGACTGGTTTCGGCCCAATTCTCAGTTTTAATTAATTTTTTTTGTTTTTGTTTTTGATATTTATATAAAATATTTATATAAATTAAATAAAAACTTAATTTTAAAAAACTAAAATAGAAATAAAATTACTTTATAATTTTATATATTATATATTTTGAACAAACTTTTTTAAAAATAAATATTTTTTATAGCGTTTCGCTTTGGCTGTCCCCGGCAGCGACGCCAAAAATACTTGATGTGTGCGAGGTGTACTAGGAAATAGTATTAATTTTTACAAGGAAATACTATTAAATACGATACGATTTTACACAAATTTATTTATTTATAGAGTGGATATACCTAAACCTTACTACAACACTTATAGGCAGTGTACCTAATCGTACAGTAGTGTAGTTTTTAGTAAGTCCGGTTCGTTCCACAGGGATCTCTTAAACAAGCTTAACGCTATATTTTTAAAAACTATATTTGTAAAAATACAACAATATATATAAGTAACATTATTATTATAAAGGGGGGTTTTTTACCGTTTAATGACCGGTTTGTCGATTTTAAAACTTTAGTCGTAGTTAAAACCTAATGTAAAATATTAAAAATAAATACAACTTAATTTAAAGCGTAAAGTAAATAACGATAATGAAATTGCGATAAATAAAAGTGCGATAAAATAAAATTGCGATAATTAAAAAGTACGATAATTAAAAGTGCAATTAAATATAATGACAATAAATAAAAGTGCGATAATTAAAAGTGCAATTAAATATAAAATAAAGGAAATTAAATATGAAATAAAGGAATTATGCTTATTTAAACTTCCATAATCATGATGTTTGACGTGTTGTTTCTAGTTTATTCCCATGGGTTAATTGTCCTTTGTCCTGGATTATTCGATATGTCCATACAGATTTGTCCATAATAGTCCATCAGTCATAAATATAAAGTGCGAAAGCCTTCGTCAAATTATTCTTATTCCCGAAGTCAAATATTCCAACTAATTGGGGATTCGAATTGTAACAAGGTTTTAATACTTTGTTTAATGAATACACCAGGTTATCGACTGCGTGTAAACCAAGGTTTTACTACTTTGTTAACAATTACACCAATTACCCTTGAATGTAATTCACCCCTGTTTCAACAAGTCTATTAACTATTAATCCAGTTCCGTGTCCGGTAAAATGAACAATTATTGGTATTTATAGATATCCCGCCCACCGTACCCAGTCAAGCGTATGTGGTTATATATAAATACGTCAAATTATAAGTTTATATATTAAATTAACGAGGTATCGTTTAGTTAATATAAAACACATTAATAGCCCATAGTCTAATTTCCACAAGTGTCGTTCTTTTATTCAAACCCCAATTATGGTATAAAGCCCAATTACCCAATTTTAATATTTAGCCCAACATCATGATTACTTCGGCATTAAATAAGTATAATAATAACTTAGCTACGAGACATTAATTTAAAAATAACATTAACCATAACTTACAGTAATTAAAAATAGCGTAGCGTTACATGGACAGAATTTCGACTTACACCCTTACAACATTCGCTAACATACCCTTATTATTAGAATTTAAAATTAAAATTAAAATTAAAATTAAAATTATAATATATATATATATATATATATATATATATATATATATATATATATATATATATATATATATATATATATATATATATATATATATATATATATATTTTTACGTATGATAGAAAGGAAAGAAAAAGATGTCAAATATCGATCGAATGCGTTGCCTTTTATAGACCTCATTTCAGTTTTGGTGTGCTCCGCGATCTCGAAGGGTTTCTCCTTCACAGCTCCGCGAGCGCGGAGTAGTGAATTATAGCTCATCCAAGTTTGGCTCCTAGCTTGCCGACGGATTTTTTAATAAATAAATATAATATATATATAATTTTAAGAATTATTTATATTTTATATTATATTTATATGCATAGTTGACTTGTAATTTTCATTCCGTTGCGTCGTGCATTGAAAGTTGACTTAGGTCCCGGTTCCGGATTTTCGAACGTCCTTGCGTACAATTTAATATCTTGTACTTTTCGTTTTGTAACTTGTACTTTTGTCATTTCTAGACGCTTCTCACCAATAATTGGAACCTCTTTGATTGTATTTTGTACTTTTGAGCTATTTGGTCATTTGCGTCTTCAATTCGTCGAATATGTCTTTTGTCTTCACCTTTTATTATTTAAACGAATATCACTTGTAAATAGAACAATTGCAACTAAAAGCTTGTCTTTCTTGAGGGATAATGCTATGAAATATATGTTCGTTTTTAGCATTATCAAGCACCCTGGTAACTAAGCTTTAACGTCTATCTAATAAGTACCCCTGTGTTTAACATGCAACCAACATGTACGATACACTCAAATAGCATACGTCTGTGTTTATAGTTCATGCTAGGGTTTCTATACCTGGAACAGACGGGGACGTCAAGCCCTATGGATCCATATACTACTACTCGCGCCCACCAGTTCTTATAACTGGCAGTTACTAGTTACCAAAGCTAAGGGATTTTCGGTTCAAACTCAGTGTAGAATTTAGTATGTACTTGTATCCATTGCGTTTAAAATAAAGTGCATGTATTCTCAGCCCAAAAATATATATTGCAAAAGCAATTAAAAAGGGAGCAAATGAAACTCACCTTAGCAGCATATTAAATCGTTCCCCAAAATGTGACCGAAACTCGGATTACCAAATAACCGTAGATCTCAACCTAGAGAAAATATGTTGGTCAATAAATGTCTATCAAGCTAAGTCTGGTCATAGTGTATCACAATCCTAATGCTCGAGATCGACATACAAAAGTTATTCAAAGTCGTTTCAAAAAGTCAATTTTGACAATAGTTCACAAAACGAGATGTACCTTATATAAGGATTCATTTACTTGGTTGGTAATATTCAAAAATCCATTTTATCAATGTTACAAACAAGTTGTTTAAATATTAATTGCAGATTCAAAAGCAATTTTAATTAACGTCAATCATAATTCAGTTGATCATATCTTTTAATCCGTTCATCGAAACTATTCGGTATCTAAATGAAAAGTTATTGATTTTTCGCCAGCTTTCCAAAAACATGTATATCATATACCTTTTACCAGTAATATATGTATTTAATTCTTGATTCATTATAAACTGTTTAACGACGAAATTTAGCATACACACGTATAAATATACATACTCGAGCACTAGAATGTATACACTATTAATTTATAAAAGATAAAATATAAATGCTTACGTATTAATATTGAGATTCAATATTGTAGGACAGTACGTAGACGTAACGGAGATGATAAATACTAGGTTTGTTTCACAAATATACCCCCGAACATTACCCATAACCTCCTTGGCAATAACCTATAATTTCCTTAGCTCTATCCCGCTCGAAAACTTGTTTTGAAATTATTTGAACATCACTCCGTCGTAATATATTATTATTTTTGTATCGTAAAAATAATAATACTAATACTAATAATAATAATAATAATAAGATTAATAATAATAATCTTAATATTAATAATAATAATAATAATAATAATAATTAATAATATATATATATATATATATATATATATATATATATATATATATATATATATATATATATATATATATATATATATATATATATATATATATATATATATATATATGAGATACAGAGAGATTTGAGAAGAAGAAAGTAAATAAATTCGAACAAAACTGCGAGCTTTATAGACCTGGCCTGATTTCTACTGCCATGCGATCGCATGGCTTGGTAGAAGGATTCCCATGCGATCGCATGGGGTCCTTTTCCAGCTCACAAAACTTTTGTCCTAACGTTTGTCGACATGTTTAAATATAATATATATTATATTTAATTTATATAATTATTTATATATTATATTATATTTACGTGCATAGTTAACTTGTAACATTTGTTTCGATAAGTCGTACGTCATCACTCGACTTATGTCCCGGTTCCAGTTTCTCGAACGCATTTTCGTACGTTAGAAAACTACTTTTCGTTACGCGACGTGTACCTTTATCAAAAATTAAACTTAATCATTGATAAACTTTGTCACTCAAAGTATAGCTTTAATCAATTAAGTGTTTTGGTTATTTGCTTCTATAAATCATCGTCTCGTAGTATATATACATATATATATACATATATATATATATATATATATATATATATATATATATATATATATATATATATATATTCATTTTAAAATAGCGATTTACTGTAGCAAAGTTACTGTAGCAAATAGTGATTTTTGAAAACACTGTAGCTTTTCGAGTACTGTAGAAATTCGAAAATACTGTAGCAAATTAGTGTTTTACTGCTTTATCTTAAACGTTTTAGTTAACTTATCTAAATATCAATCGAATCAATAATCGAATGTTACTATCGTTTACTAAATAACTTGAAATCATATATATATATATATATATATATATATATATATATATATATATATATATATATATATATATATATATATATATATATGCACATTAAATTATATATATATTGTTCGTGAATCTTCGAGAACAGTCAAAGAATAATTGATTACATGAATATAGTTCCAAAACTTTGAGACTCAACATTACAGACTTTGTTTATCGTGTCGGAAACATTAAATCATTAAAGATAAAGTTTAAATTTGGTCAGAAATTTCCGGGTCATCACACATAGTGTTTAATTAACTAACCCAAAACAGCCCGCGGTGTTACTACGACAGCATATATCCGGATTTTACGGTGTTTTTCGTGTTTTCCGGTTTTAAATCATTAAGTTAGCATATCATATAGATATAGAACATGTGTTTAGTTGATTTTAAAAGTCAAGTTAGAAGGATTAACTTTTGTTTGCGAACAAGTTTAGAATTAACTAAACTATGTTCTAGTGATTACATGTTCAAATCTTCGAATAAGATAGTTTTATATGTATGAATCTAATGATGTTATGAACATCATTACTACCTCAAGTTTAGTAGGTAAACCTACTGGAAGTGACAAGAAATGATCTAGCTTCAAAGGATCTTGGATGGCTTGAAAGTTCTTGAAGTAGAATCATGACACGAAAACAAGTTCAAGTAAGATTATCACTCGAATTAAGATAGTTATAGTTATAGAAATTGAATCAAAGTTTGTATATGAGTATTACCCAGATTTAGAATGATATCTTACTGTAAACAACAAGGATTTCTTGAGGTTGGATGATCACTTTACAAGATTGGAAGTGAGCTAGTAAACTTGGAAGTATTCTTGATTTTATGAAACTAGAACTTGTAGAATTTATGAAGAACACTTAGAACTTGAAGATGGAACTTTAGAGAGATCAATTAGATGAAGAAAATTGAAGAATGAAAGTGTTTGTAGGTGTTTTTGGTCATTGGAATATGGATTAGATATAAAGGATATGTAATTTTGTTTTCATGTAAATAAGTCATGAATGATTACTAATATTTTTGTAATTTTATGAGATATCTCATGCTAGTTGCCAAATAATGGTTCCCACATGTGTTAGGTGACTCACATGGGCTGCTAAGAGTTGATCATTGTAGTGTATATACCAATAGTACATACATTTAGAAGCTGTGTATTGTACGAGTACGAATACGGGTGCATACGAGTAGAATTGTTGATGAAACTGAACGAGGATGTAATTGTAATCATTTTTGTTAAGTAGAAGTATTTTGATAAGTGTCTTGAAGTCTTTCAAAAGTGTATGAATACATATTAAAACACTACATGTATATACATTTTAACTGAGTCGTTAAGTCATCGTTAGTCGTTACATGTAAATGTTGTTTTGAAACCTTTAGGTTAACGATCTTGTTAAATGTTGTTAACCCATTGTTTATTATATCTAAAGAGATGTTAAATTATTACATTATCATGATATTATGATATATTAATATATCTTAGTATGATATATATACAGTTAAATGTTTTTAAAAAGATAATCGTTACATATATGTCTCGTTTCGAAATTCTTAAGTTAGTAGTCTTGTTTTACATATGTAATTCATTGTTAATATACATAATGAAATGTTTACTTATCATTTATCATGATTAAACATAGTGTAACAATATCTTAATATGATTCATATGAAATTAGTAAGACGTTGTTATAACGATAATTGTTACATATATCGTTTCGAGTTTCTTAATTCAATAAACACAATTTTATGTATATAACTCATTGTTAAAATACCTAATGAGATACTTACTTATCATAATATCATGTTAACTATATATATAATCATATATATGTCATCATATAGTTTTTACAAGTTTTAACGTTCGTGAATCACCGGTCAACTTGGGTGGTCAATTGTCTATATGAAACCTATTTCAATTAATCAAGTCTTAACAAGTTTGATTGCTTAACATGTTGGAAACACTTAATCATGTAAATATCAATTTCATTTAATAAATATAAACATGAAAAAGTTCGGGTCACTACATTATCAATGTTACAATTAAAATCTTTCATCTCTACATGAACATCCACAATCTCATTTTCCTCATCAACAATGTAATCACTATCCTCAGAGTCACTACCTTCACTGTGATCACCCTCTACTAAGCTCCCTTCACTGTGAAAAACATCATCTACTAAGTTATCATTATTAATTTGTTGTGTCCATAACCTCTTCCCTTTTATATCCTCATGTTCAGCATACACATCAATTTGCCTATAAATCACATCACCATCTTCTAGACAACTAGGCAAATAGTCCCTATGTTCATTATCATTTAGAAGATTTAACCCAGTATCCATGTTTGTATTGGGTTAATGTAAGACCCTGTTTTCCTTTTCAGTTAAGTGGGACGCCGCCCAAGATTCGGGACGCCGTCTAGCAGTGAAGCATTGGATGCCGTCCAATACTTGGGACGCCGTCCAGATGTACTGACGGGCCAGTTGTTTTATTTGGTTTTAAAAAAGGGGTATTTTGGTCAAATCACTTTTGTGCCGGTTTGGAGCCCTCAAAACTGATCTAGATCCCATTTGTGGATCACATTTCATCCACACAAACACTCTCATCCAATTCTAGAGAGAGGAAAAGAGTTTAGAGAGAGAGAGCTTGATTTGGACAAGAAGGAGTTAGATTCTCACCAAAGCTCGGGTTTTAAAATTGTTCATCTCGCTCCTAGCTACGTTCTGGTTGTTGTGATAAGTTCTAAATTCGAATTTTATTGTTTGATTTGATATTCAAAGTTAGGGTTTGAACTTAAATTGTTGATAAACCTATTTAAACTCATGAAGTGAGTTTAGTGATGCTAGTAATCGGGTTTTGTGGTGTCGTTGGTGGATTTTGGGTTGGTGGTTGTTTTGGTCAAGTTCAAGACTTGCAAAATGGGTTAATCACTAGTTTTAGTGATTATGGGTGTGTTGAAACCCATTTTGGGTGTATTTTAGTTGACTAATTTTGAAGTGGGTCAAAATTAGGGTTTGGTGTCAAATTGGGCATAATAAGTGTTTATCACTTAAGAATTGAGTATATTATGATGTTAGAATATAATCGCTAGTTAATCGTGATTATAAGTGTTTTGGGCGAGTTTTAACTTAGTCAATGTAAGGTATGTGCAAATGGGTCGAAATTGCACTTATGGTGTTTTGGGCATAAGCTAGAGTGTTTAGCTTATTTGTTTGTGAATTATCTAGGTGATTCACGTTAGACGATTAGGAGCTCAAGCCAGAGTTGCCTTTCTTGTAATCGAGGTGAGTGGAATATTTATACATATATGTATGTGGTTTATTTACTCGTACGTGATGTGGGCCTTAGGTGCCACATCGTGAGTATTGGGTGTTATGTCACAAGATGGTGACTTATTGAGGTTATGGGTGAAGAGAACTACAGGTCGGTAGTGTCTCGTTAGGTAACTCACAAGTCGGTGACACCTCATGGTGGTTCACGAGGCGGTAACCCCTTTAGTATTTCGTTAGGTGACTCACAAGTCGGTGACACCTTTTGGAGGTTCACAAGTCTGTGTCCTCGTATGTAATGGCGAGTGTTTCGCAAGTCGGTGACACCCTATAGTGCTTCACAAGTCGTTGACACTTCATAGTGTTCACAAGTCGGTGACACTAGATGGTGAATCACAAGTCGGTGATACCATAAGTCGAAGAAGTGATTCACGAGTTGGTGACATTTCTTAGTGCTCACAAGTCGGTAACACTAGGTGGTGCTTCACGAGTCGGTGACGCCACATGACTTTCACAAGTCGGTGACCCATAAGTATTAAGGGGTAGTTCACAAGTCGGTGACACCCTTTGGTGATTCACAAGTCGGTGACACCTTATGATGATTTACAAGTCAGTGATATCATACGAGTGAGACTCGACGTTATGAGTCGTCTACAAGTCAGTAGTGCCATAGCGGGGAACGGTTTGGTATGTTTGTGCATTGTATTGATTTAGTATATTATTGTGTTGAGTTATATACTAACGTTGTTGATTGTTGTATGTGGGAATGCTAGATTACTTATACGTTTTATACGTGTTGTGTGTTGGGGTATGCGCGTAGGTAAATTACATATGTATATGTATAAGTATTGCATTCACTAAGCATTAGCTTACCCTCTCGTTGTTTACATTTTTAGGTTCGGAAGCGGATTCGGCAAGGGTATGCTCGGGATTTAGTTGGTCTCCCCTTTTGATGTTTGCTTGGATTACTTTTGAATTCGACCTAGGATTGGGTAGTTTATCCCCAAACATCATGCTCGTAGTTGTTTGGAACTTAAACTCATTTGGGTCTAAGCTCGTATTTCTGTATGTATTTCGTAAAATGGCCGATGTGGGTCTGATGTTGTAAAACATGGTTTTATTGTGGAAACGTCTTAGTTTTAATTATATTATCATGTTGTAAAAAGGGTGTCGTTTAAAAGTGTCGGGAAGCGGATTTTTCGCTCACGTAAGTTGGACACCTAGATCAGAATCTGGCAGTTCATTTGGACGCCGTCCAGATCTTCTGGACGCCGTCCAAGTCTTCTTTGCTGGACGCCGTCCAGATGTGTTGATTAAATTTTTTTTTTTTACCGTGTTTTTTAAATAACGAAGTCGGGTCGTTACAGTTTAAGAAATCTGTGACAACCCGGAAATTTCCGACCAAATTTAAACTATATCTTTATATGTTTTCGACACGATAAGCAAAGTCTGTAAAGTTGAATCTCAAAATTTTTGAACTATTCAAATACCCTTCGACTGTTCTCGATGATTCACGAACAATTATGTGTAAATAGATACATATATATACTATAACTTGAAAGCGTAACAAAGTATTAAGTATATGATACTGTGCATTAAACTTATTGGTTTAAATATCTATGTGAATATTTATGATAAGTTGGATATTAATTGTTTGAATAACTTGCGTTGTTTTTTTTTTTAAATGTGTTTTTAAATAATATATATTAAGTTGATTATAAAACATTTGATAATACTATAATATTGGTAAATAACAAGACGATGATTTATAGAAGAAAATGACCAAAACACTCAAATGTATAAGTTATATTTCGAGTGGTATAGTTTATAGATAATTTAAGTTTATATTTTGACAAAGGTACGAGTCACAAAACGTAAAGTACAAGTTTTCTCAGTGTACGAGAGGACGTTCGAAAACTTGAAACCGGGACATAAGTTGAGTGATGACGTACGACTTATCGGAATAAAAATTACAAATCAACTATGCACGGGAATAAAATATAATTTATAATTAATTAATTTAAATTATATATATATTATATATTATATTTAATTATGTCAGCAAGGAAGTGGCCAAAACAAGTGGTGAGCTGAAGCAAGCTGCTCCGCAATCGCGGCATATTTGCACTCACACACTCCACAATCGCGGAGCTGTGGGATCAGTTTCTGGCCTATAAAGCCCGAGCTCGTTGCAGAAGGCGTGCATATTTTTTTTTTCTCAATCTCTCTTATATATATATATATATATATATATATATATATATATATATATATATATATATATATATTATTATTATTATTATTATTATTATTATTATTATTATTAAGATTAATATTATTATTAAGATTAATATTATTATTATTAATCTTATTATTATTAGTAGTAGTATTATTATTATTATGTTTTACATAAAATATTACGACAAAGTCATGAGCGTGTCATTTTCAAAACAAGTTTTCAAACGGGTTTAAGCTAAGGAAACTATAGGTTATAGCTATGGAGGTTATGGGTAATGTTCGTGGGTATTGTTCGCAAGTCAAACTTAGTGTTTATCATCTCCGTTACGTCTACATACTTTCCTACAATATTGAATCACAATATTGATACGTGAGCATTCATATCTTATCTTTTATATATTAATAGTGTATTCATATCTAATGCTCGAGTATATATGTTTATGCATGCTTGTATGCTTTAATTTTGTCATTTGATAGTTTATGATGAAACACAAATTTAATACATATACTACTGATAAAAAGTATATGATATGCATGTTATTGGAAAGCTGGCGAAAAATCAATAACTCTTCATTTAGAAATCGCGTAATTTCGATGAACGAATTAAAAGATATAGTCAACTGAATTATGATTTACGTTAATTGAAATTGCTTTTGAATCTGCAATTAAAATTTGAACAAACTTGTTTATGAGATTGATAAAATGGATTTTTAAATATTACCAGCCAAGTAAATGAATCCTTGTATAAGGCACGTCTCGTTTTGTTGAACAATTGTCAAAGTTGACTGTCTAATCAGGTTTTAAAGCTTTATAAACACTATAGTCTGATTTTACAAGTATTGAAAAACTATGTGAAATAATAAAGTATTTTCGATTGCCATGATAATTCAAATATAATATAGCTCCTGAAATAAATAATATTTTGAGTTTGTTAAACTATAAATTCGTTCAATTATCAAGACTTATACTATGTTAATAAACATGTATAGATTTAAAGATCGTATTGAGTCAGATTGACTTTTTGAAATGACTTTTGATAACTTTTGTATGTCGATCTCGAGCATTAGGATTGTGATACACTATGACCCAACCTAGCTTGTTAGACATTTATTGACCAACATATGTTCTCTAGGTTGAGATCTATGGTTATTTTGCATTTTGAGTTTCGGTCACATTTCGGTGAATGACCTTATCTGCTGCTAAGGTGAGTTTCATTTGCTTCCTTTTTAATTGCTTTTGCAATCTATATTTGTAGGCTGAGAATAATGCACTTTATTTTAAACGCAATGGATACAAGTATATACTAAATTCTACACCGAGTTTGAACCGAAAATCCCTTATCTTTGATAACTAGTAACTGCCGGTTATAAGAACTGGTGGGCGCGAGTAGTTGTATATGGATCCATAGGGCTTGACATCCCCGTCCGTTTCAGGTATAGAGACCCTAGCCTGAACTATAAAATAGACGTATACTATTTGAGGTTAGTACACGTTGGTTTGCGTGTATTGTACATGTTAGTTGCATGTATGTTAAAACAGGGGTACTTATTATATAGACGTTAAAGTTTAGTTACTAGGGTGCTCAACTTCGTAGAATATTTTGATAAACGTTTTTAGATGAAACAACTGAAATCTTGTGATCCACCTTTATATACAAATTATGCGAAACATTAAAACTATGAACTCACCAACCTTTGTGTTGACACTTTTAAGCATGTTTATTCTCAGGTTTCTAGAAGTCTTCCGCTGTTTTCTTATATGTGATACAAGCTATGTGCATGGAGCCATACATGCTTTATTCGAGAAAACATTGCATTCACAAAATCATCACCATATATCTTATTTTAACTGCATTATCAACGGATGTAGTATTGTAAATTATTAATTACGGTGATTGTCTATATGTAGAAATTATCAATCGTCAAAAACCTTGGAATTTGGTATTCAATTATGATGTGCCTTTTCAAAAGAATGCAATGTTTACAAAATGTATCATGTAGAGGTCAGTACCTCATTGTGAAATCGATGAATGATGTATTCGTCTAAATAGATTTGGACGGGTCAATTAAAGTTGGTATCAGAGCTGGTTTAACCTGTGTCGTCGGCTTAATCGTAGAGGGGGTTCTCACAGTGTTACCTGTGATGAAGCATTGGCTCTTACTCCTCGCGGTCCAAATATGGTTGGTTTTGCCGAGAGGCAGGGCCGTAAAATCAGTGTCTGAGGTACACTCAGTGGTCACCAGGCGATTAGCTGGGAAGGTACTGGGTGGGACGTGTGGTGTCCCCAACTGAATTATAGTTGGTATCAGAGCTTGAGGTCATAGGGAACCAGAATTTGCATTAGTGTGTTTAACTGGTAATTGTTAGGATGCATTAGTGAGTCTGGACTATGACCGTATCTGTTTTTACCGAGTTTTGCTTATCATTTCTTGTCAGAAATTACTTGCTTATCGTTCCTAAGTCTAGACGCATTTTCTTGCATTTATTGCATAGATAGTGTACAGACGAATTCATATCTTGGCATATATGTTAATGTAAACTTTACCTAACATCTTCCAAAGATTCCTCCGTGGTTTATGGAATTTTGGTATTATATATACATATATAAATTATGTATGGAAGAATACCAATCTAAATTCTATAATCTATTTCATATCAAAAATCATCTCCCTAATTATATAAGATGGATCCCGTATCTAGTTCAAATTCCTTAAACTCCGACAACTATTCCGATATGGAGTTTCACTCGAGCTCCGAAAGCAGTGTGACAAGAATGGATCAACCAATTAGCAATCATCTATTCTGGATGAATTAGGGATGGGTTCGTAGTCTACTTAATCATTGGAGACAAGAAGAATGTGATCCCTTCCATCCACCACATTTCCCTCTTAGCAAGGAACCTGAAGCACTTACCGGCGAGCCTGTCCGTGATACCATTTTCTCTTTCATTTCCAGAGTATCTCGTCATGATTATATACTATCTCAAATTCTAGATCTTATTTGTCTGCTCGTCCAAACCGACAACCACTCCGGTGTAATAGAAGAAGTCAACGAGCTTCGCGCTCTGGTAGTGGCTTTGGAAAATATGGTGCAAAGGTTACAAGCACCAGCAGCATCACCGGCATCAACAGTACCACCATCACCAACACCAACAGTACCATTACCACCACCAACAACAACATCTACATCACACACCTCAACATCACAATCTGTACCTCGAACATCAACGTCATACGCACCATGGATACCAAGGAATACCAACAACAACAAACGATGAAGAATTGATTCATAAATTCATCAAAGAAATATTTTGCAGAGAATATGTAGTTTCTAAAAGTTTTAGAGATTACTTATTCTAGTTCTAATTATAAATCAGATGAGTGAGTGAATAGAAATGATGAAATAAAACCCTGATCGGAATGGTGCACAATTTACAAGCTAGATCTGTTTTATTAGCAGCATCTACAACATCACAAGCTCCGCCAGATCCATAATCACCGCAAACATCATCAATAATCAACAATGCGTATATCGTATCAACGAGTTATGAAGTATTAACTCATTCCCTCTGAAGAAATTATATGTATATTATATATATATATATATATATATATATATATATATATATATATATATATATATATATATATATATATATATATATATATATATATATGAATTTTGGGATCAAAATAAATCTTTTCGTACTAAGCTATTACGTGTGAATCTTAACTAGTAGGTACTACTCGGTTAGTTCATGTTACTGATATGCTATGATGTACATCCTTCGTTAACCACAATCTCCGTTTCAACTCAATGAATTCCATTTCATAATAAACTAAGTATATTATTCAATTATATGTTTGATTTTATACTTTCATCTTCGATGTATTCAAAACTTTCTAAAAAACATCATGTACCTTGTGAAGTTAGCAAGAGTTCCATGAGCACTAACATGATTCGCTGAGGAAATATCAATAAAACTGAATAACGAAGTATTGATTACATCAGTGAATTACTCCGCGAAGATTATTAAATCTTTAATGTTTTAGAGATTATTCATTTCTAATCCAGCCGAAAATCAAATGAACTTAATATGATATTAACTCATTAAATCTGTATTACATCTGAAGAAAATACACATATATATATTTTCATAAAGACTGTAATAAAATTCTCTCGTACAAAATATTACTTGTGAAACTTTTAACGGGTAGGTAATACCCGGAAGATATATAAATTCACAATTAATATGTTACATTCTTCGATTCTGATTAAGCAAATCATCAACTATACTCACTACTTTCACAACGATATACATTCTTTCATAGAAATCAAAACAACCATTCGCATCCAAATTTGATTACATATTATGATTTTAAAAAATCAGAATCCAAGCCAAGATTTAACAGAAAACATCACTCTTAGATTCTTACATCTTTCAAATGCCATACTTTGAATTCAAAACTGACTAGAACAACATATGTATACATATAAAATTCATCTCTTAGAATTATGAGCTTTCATTCTGAAATTCTGAAAAGCAACCAGTCTACGAATTAATACTCTGAATGTTGAAAAAGCTGATGAAGTAGCAAAAACTGTAAACGATCTTAACAGTAAAAAGTTTGATGATAAAGAATAAGGTGTTGGAAAAGCTCCGAAAAAGAGAAGGTTTGGAACAGAAAAATTGACCAAACTATGAAGGAGGCTATGGACAAATCACAAAGACTAAACCTGCCTTCAAAGAATCTAAATGATTCAGTGTCTGCTGAAGTCATTAACGAATACTTTGCTCCTGACTCTAAACTTTTGCGGACAAATCTTGTTCATCACCTTTCGATATTAGAAATTCTAAGATATCATCGTATCTTTCATTATAAATATCATCGATATTTCTGAAGATATTTTTATAAATATTCTTATCTGAAATCATTTATCTCTTCGCGTTATCTGTATTACATCATAAAGGAAACTGTTTAGTTTCTATATTCTATAAACCTTCGAGTTTAAATTATGAATGTTTTGAAGAAGTGTTGGGAATTGAAGCATGAGTTAGTATAATATAATGACACTTGATCAACGTGATTATATTATAGTAAGTCATGCTGAGTTTCTAAATGGAACGTGATGATTCACAGATAATAACGTCATCATGTGCCATGTTACACGACTCTTGTATTCTACTTAAACTCTAAACATATCAAGAAAATATTTTTCTTGATGATTCGGCATTTTCCGAGGTATTCTAGTAATTTGACAAATCAAGATCATGCCATTACAATTTAATTCTTAGAACATTAACTATGTTCATTCCAAAATTCATATCTGCGAATTCTGGATCATTACATGCGGTGCTTAATGGATAGAAGAGAAAACAGAGCATGAGGCTCCAAAATAAAAATAGGGGTATAAATCGCAGCAAAAAGGAAAGAGCATTAACTGTGGACGTCGATGATTATAGAAAGACAGAAGCAGGGACTCTGAAAAATAAGGAAAGATATAAAGCCTGACGACAACACATAAATTACAAACCGTGTATATCAATAAGTATTGCAACGTAAAGATACGGGAGAACTAAAAACCCTATAAATCCAAGAGTATAGTAAAAGTGAATAGATTCCTCTGACGACAGATGAAAAAGAAGAATGATAGATATGAAAGTTAGGAGTATATCAAGAATCAGAACTGGATGAAGCATATTGACGAATACTTTAAAGTATGAGTTAAGGGAGGAAGAATAGAAGGTGAGCTATGGAAATAAAGAAACGAAGGGAGTGGATTTATAGCGAAAAATCTGACAGAGCAATTGTGACAGGTTATCGCATTTAATCAAAGAAGATCCTAATTTTCTTAATTACCGAAGAATCAAATCTTATTACGAAGATTTTTCCCTAAATCCCTTGAACTCCGGAAATCAATCCTATCTATGTCAAAAGATATGACGAATCTACATTTATTCATTTCACTCTTTTGTGATAACTTCACTCGTACTTTTCACAAAATCGAATTATTTTATCTTTAGTACTCAATGATGATAAAACTCTAATTTTCAGCTCGTATGCGTCATAAAAACATACTTATTGTCAGCCATGACCATCCCAATCAAATTTCGAGACAAAATTTCTTTAACGGGTATGTACTGTGACAACCCGAAAATTTCCGACCAAATTTAAACTAGATCTTTATATGTTTTCAACACAATAAGCAAAGTCTGTAAAGTTGAATCTCAAAATTTTTGAACTATTCAAATACCCTTCGACTGTTCTCGATGATTCACGAACAATTATGTGTAAATAGATACATATATATACTATAACTTGAAAGCGTAACAAAGTATTAAGTATATGATACTGTGCATTAAACTTATTGGTTTAAATATCTATGTGAATATTTATGATAAGTTGGATATTAATTGTTTGAATGACTTGCGTTGTTTTTTTTTTAAATGTGTTTTTAAATAATATATATTAAGTTGATTATAAAACATTTGATAATACTATAATATTGGTAAATAACAAGACGATGATTTATAGAAGCAAATGACCAAAATACTCAAATGTATAAGTTATATTTCGAGTGGTATAGCTTATAGATAATTTAAGTTTATATTTTGACAAAGGTACGAGTCGCAAAACGTAAAGTACAAGTTTTCTCAGTGTACGAGAGGACGTTCGAAAAACCAAAATCGGGACATAAGTCGAGTGATGACGTACGACTTATCGAAACAAAAATTACAAATCAACTATGCACGGGAATAAAATATAATTTATAATTAATTAATTTAAATTATATATATTATATATTATATTTGATTATGTCGACAAGGAAGTGGCCAAAACAAGTGGTGAGCTGGAGCAGGCTGCTCCACAATCGTGGCATATTTGCACTCACACACTCCGCAATCGCGGAGCTGTGGGATCAGTTTCTAGCCTATAAAGCCCGAGCTCGTTGCAGAAGGCGTGCATATTTTTTTTTCTCAATCTCTCTTATATCTATATATATATTATTATTTATATTATTATTATTAAGATTAATATTATTATTATTATTAATCTTATTATTATTAGTAGTATAATTATTATTATTATTATTATTATGTTTCACATAAAATATTACGACAAAGTCATGAGCGTGTTATTTTCAAAACAAGTTTTCAAACGGGTTTAAGCTAAGGAAACTATGGGTTATAGCTATGGAGGTTATGGGTAATATTCGTGGGTATTGTTTGCAAGTCAAACTTAGTGTTTATCATCTCCGTTGCGTCTACGTACTTTCTTACAATATTGATACGTGAGCATTCATATCTTATCTTTTATATATTAATAGTGTATCCATATCTAATGCTTGAGTATATATGTTTATGCATGCTTGTATGCTTTAATTTTGTCATTTGATAGTTTATGATGAAACACGAATTTAATACATATACTACTGATAAAAAGTATATGATATGCATGTTATTGGAAAGCTGGCGAAAAATCAATAACTTTTCATTTAGAAATCGCGTAATTTCGATGAACTAATTAAAAGCTATAGTCAACTGAATTATGATTTACGTTAATTGAAATTGCTTTTGAATTTGCAATTAAGATTTAAACAAACTTGTTTATGAGATTGATAAAATGGATTTTTAAATATTACCAGCCGAGTAAATGAATCCTTGTATAAGGCACGTCTCGTTTTGTTGAACAATTGTCAAAGTTGACCGTCTTATCAGGTTTTAAAGCTTTATAAACACTATAGTCTGATTTTACAAGTATTGCAAAACTATGTGAAATAATAAAATATTTTTGATTGCCATGATAATTCAAATATAATATAGCTCCTGAAATAAATAATATTTTGAGTTTGTTAAACTATAAATTCGTTAAATTATCAAGAGTTATACTATGTTAATAAACATGTATAGATTTAAAGACCGTATTGAGTCAGATTGACTTTTTGAAATGACTTTTGATAACTTTTGTATGTCGATCTCGAGCATTAGGATTGTGATACACTATGACCCGACCTCGCTTGTTAGACATTTATTGACCAACATATTTTCTCTAGGTTGAGATCTAAGATTATTTTGCATTTCGAGTTTCGGTCACATTTCGGTGAATGACCTTATGTGCTGCTAAGGTGAGTTTTATTTGCTCCCTTTTTAATTGCTTTTGCAATCTATATTTTTGGGCTGAGAATACATGCACTTTATTTTAAACGCAATGGATACAAGTATATACTAAATTCTACACCGAGTTTGAACCAAAAATCCCTTAGCTTTTGTAACTAGTAACTGCCGGTTGTAAGAACTGGTGGGCGCGAGTAGTTGTATATGGATCCATAGGGCTTGACATCCCCGTCCATTCCAGGTATAGAGACCATAGCCTGAACTATAAAACAGACGTATACTATTTGAGGTTAGTACACGTTGGTTTGCGTGTATTGTACATGTTGGTTGCATGTATGTTAAAACAGGGGTACTTATTATATAGACGTTAAAGTTTAGTTACCAGGGTGCTCAACTTCGTAGAATATTTTGATAAACGTTTCTGGATGAAACAACTGAAATCTTGTGATCCACCTTTATATACAAATTACGCGAAACATTAAAACTATGAACTCACCAACCTTTGTGTTGACACTTTTAAGCATGTTTATTCTCAGGTTCCTAGAAGTCTTCTGCTGTTTGCTTATATGTGATACAAGCTATGTGCATGGAGTCATACATGCTTTATTCGAGAAAACGTTGCATTCACAAAATCATCACCATGTATCTTATTTTGACTGCATTATCAACTGATGTAGTATTGTAAACTATTAATTACGGTGATTGTCTATATGTAGAAATCATCAATCGTCAAAAACTTTGGAATTTGATATTCAATTATGGTGTGCCTTTTCAAAAGAATGCAATGTTTACAAAATGTATCATGTAGAGGTCAGTACCTCACTGTGAAATCGATGAATGATGTATTTGTCTAAATGGATTTGGACGGGTCATCACAAAATCTATATAACACAGACCTGGTGGGATCATAACCTAATTCTTGCATGTCTAAATCCAGTTGTCCTAAACAAAACTTTTCAATGTCAAAACAATCAATGTAGTCAGTTTTACCTTGCGTGTACACAATTTCACTACCCATTCTAAAATATCCACCATGATGTAACACAATCGTGAACAAATCAGGGTATACATCTGAAAAAATGTAAAAAAAAATAAAGTTAACAAAACAATAAACTAAGATTTGGGGTTCTGCTGAATTATGAGATTTAGGGTTCATAAACCATACCGTATAGTTGATCGATATCCTTTTGATCATTTTCTAATGGACGAAAAGTCCATGAATCATCCATTTATGATCAATTTTGATATTAGGGTTTTGTTCAATCGTAACAGTAATTGGAGGGATGGAGAGGGAAAAGAAGTAGGTTTTAACGACCCGTTCATATCGATTATAAACGATTCATCTCAATTGATTTCATTGCGAGGTATTGACCTCTATATGATACGTTTTACAAACATTGCATTCGTTGAAAGACAACTCATTTTAAAATATAACCTTTCGATACAAATGATATATGATTCTCCTAATATGAATGACTAATCTTTTATAACAGTCTTTTTGAACTCAATGATTTGAATGCAACGTCTTTTGAAATATGCCATGAATGACTCCAAGTAATATTGCTAAATTGAACAAATGTACAGTGGAAGATTTCTTTCGTACCTGAGAATAAACATGCTTAAAAGTGTCAACCAAAAGGTTGGTAAGTTCATAGGTTTATCATAATCATTCATTTCCATAATTTTAATAGACCACAAGATTTCATTTTTATATTACACATAACCCGTTTAATAAAATAGTACGCATAACCTGCGAATTAAAATTCATACATATGGTGAACACCTGGTAACCGACATTAACAAATACATCTAGAATATCCCTAAATATACAGGTACACTCATCTATATATAAAATCGAAGTACTAAAGCATCCATAACATGGATGGGGTTTGTTAGGCCCAATAGATCTATCTTTAGGATTCGCGTCAATTTGGGGGTCTGTTCCCAAATTCTTAGGCTACCAAGCTAAAAAGGGGCATATCCGGTATAATAATCCAGCCATAGAATGTAGTTTTAAGTATTTGTGTCTATTTCGTAAAATAGTTGTAAAAACAGCGCATGTATTCTCGGTCCCAAAAATATATATTGCAAAAGCATTTAAAAGGGAGCAAATGAAACTCACAATACGATATTTTATAGTAAAAATATGCATACGACGGAATTGAACAATGCAAGGATGGCCTCGGATTCACGAACCAATATCATTTATATATATGTTAACACATATAATGGTAATCGAACAACTTTATATATATGTAGTTATGTATTAAGATTAATATTTATATATAATTTTATTAATACTTATAATATATTTTAATGCTTATTTGATATATGATTTAATTAATGTTATGTCAATATAAATAATATTCTATTAGTTAAATCATAATATTATGTAATATTAGTATATATTTTTATATAAATATCTTCTGTTTGCAAAAATTAATAATAACACTAAGTTAAGGATAATAATGATAATGATAGTAATAATAGTAATAATAATAATAAAAAATATTACTTTTTAATAATGAAAATTTTAATAAAGAAAATGACAGTTTTTAATGATAACAAAATAATAATTTTAGTAGGAATGATACTTTTAATAATAATAGTAGTTTTTAAATAAAATGATAAGTTTAATAATAATGATAATGAAAATAATTATTTTGATAATAATACTTAATACTTAATAATAATAATAATAATAATAATAATAATAATAATAATAATAATAATAATAATAATAATAATAGTAATAATAGTTTAACTATAATCTTAATAATAATAATAATAATAATACTTAATAATAATAATAATCATGATAGTCGTATTATTTGTTATACAATAATTATAATAACAATAATTTTAATAGTTATAATAACATTAATAATAGTAAAAATATTAATAATAAGAATTAGAATAATTCATTATAATATTAATATTAATAATAATAATAATAATAATAATAATAATAACAATAATTATAATTATAATAATTATAATTCTAATAATTATACCTAATAAAAGGTCCATTCGTTTGTTAGTGGTTCTCCAGATCAGATCAAATATAGAAGAGGTAAAACGCAGAGAAAATCAAGGTTTATAGGGTCTTCAATTCATCAACAGATCCATCAGTCAAGCAACAAATCATCGATGTACAGTAGGTCATTGATTCATTATCATCATCATTCAATCGTCATCGTTATCGAATCAACATAAAATCGAAGCAGGTGTTTGGTTGGTGTCTGTTCACACAAGGGAGAAAAAATTGAACACCGCAGCATGTAATAACAGAGACTTCATCAATTCATCATCAATTGATTATGATCGGTCCAGTAATTGATCAATTAGGTACATGATGTTCTTGTAATTTATTTACTTATTTATTTGTATGAATTTATATTTTTATCAATCGTCATCATTCCTTGTAAATTAGTAATCAGTTCATTCAGATTTATTTTGGTGTAATCTATTTATTTGGTTCAATTGTTTATAACTGAACTATAAAATAGAAACAACAGGGAGCAGTAGAAATAATCGTATAGCAGCAACAGTTATAAATTAATTGAATTGGTGTGGTTTACTATGATTTAAACAGATAGACAGGAACGAATTTAGCAGTTATAGTGGCGAACCTTGACAGAAAAACAGAGAGTTACCTAGCGTAGCAGCAGCAGCAGCTTGTCAGGTGGGTTTTGGTTAATTGAATAGATTAGGAAAAAAAATGAATCATAGTTGTGTTCAATAGTAGGCAAGGTTGTAAAAGTCGCGAGTCGGGGACGCATCGGTCGAGACCTAAAAAGGACGTGTCGGGGGACGCGTCGGGGACGCATCGATCGTTGACCAACGTTGACTTTATTAATAATTTCTTAAATATATATTTATATATATGTAAAATAGTTGATTATGTACCATAAATTTCTTAAATAAGAACTTGAATTTAAAAACAATCAAACTTCAAACTCAATTAATGTTACCGAGTACATAATCAGTAAGAACACAGAGAAAAGAGCGGCCAAAAATATGAAAACAAACCCTAATTTTAAAATATATCAAATCTTGACGAAAATTTGACTGACTTTGACCGTTTTTGACGGTCTTTGACAGACTTTGATCAAACTTTTAGCTCTGACCGTCTTTTGAGTCGTTTTCAGAAAAAACGGGACGGAGAACCCAAAAAAACGACTCATC
This sequence comes from Rutidosis leptorrhynchoides, assembly GCF_046630445.1. Lineage (NCBI taxonomy): Eukaryota > Viridiplantae > Streptophyta > Magnoliopsida > Asterales > Asteraceae > Rutidosis > Rutidosis leptorrhynchoides. The sequence goes on from NC_092343.1 coordinate 37,899,573, forward strand.
GGCCGACGCGTCGGTCAAGTCGGATGACTTTTACAACACTGATAGTAGGTAACAAGGTTGTGGCTTACGGATATCAGCAATAAATGAGTTTTGTGTCGATGGTGTTTGGTTCTTCAATAGAGGAAGTAAACAGCAAACGCAGCGGTAGGAGTTAGTTCCAAACAGGTTGTTTTGGGTGATGACGAGTGGTGTTTTTGGGTTGTTAAACTGCGAATGAAACAGCAACAGTTGCAGTATTAAACGGGTGTTATGTCAATAATAATTGTGACGGTTAGATGATTATAAGTGATTGTTTTGTTGTTTGAACGAAAACAGAAAAAAGGAAGTGGGTTTCGGTTGTGGTGGTCGACGGGTTATTGGTTTATGTTGGTGTATGTCTTGGTTATTGAAGTCGAAAAATGGATAGATAGTGGCTGTGGTATTTGAACAGGAGACGCAGAAAAGAAAACCCAATTGGGTTTGGGTTCTTGTAGCTATTCGAACCACAAAAACAAAATCCATAACTCGATAGTTGTAGTTGGAGAGTTGTCGATGTTGGATAGTTTTGGTCGAAACAAGAGCAAAACATGAGAGGTGTTCGGGTGGGTTTTTTCTTGATCAAACAAGAATATGAATTGGTGAGGATGAAGATTGTACATAGATATTATCATATATATATATATATATATATATATATATATATATATATATATATATATATATATATATATATATATATATATATATATATATATATATATATATATATATATATATATATATATATATATATATATATATATATATGTATATATATATATGTATATATATATATGTATATATATATATGTATATATATATGTATATATATGTATATACATATATATATGTATATATATCTATATATATATATATATATATATATATATATATATATATATAATAGAGAGAAAGAAGTAGGGGAGAGGGTGAATAATATATATGTATATATTATGTGTGTGCCCCTTGTGTTATCTGTACTAGCGTGAAAATATATATTCTTACATTTGCTTTATGTCAATGAAAAGATAAGACAACCATTTACTGTTAAATCATAACTCGTGAAGTTTATTTGTTGAGATCCACATATCTATGTATTATTTATTTTATTTACTTGTTCAATATACTTGGTAGATATTGATTATGATTGTATATAGATATATAGAATCGATGCAAGACATACTAAAAAGATTTGAAACAAGAAAAGTACTATATCACGGGAAGAACTACAAATGCAATTAATTTTAATAGATTTTCAAGATCTAAATCTATTCTCCACAAAACGTCAGCTCATTTTTGTTTAATCCGGTTACAAGTTCAGTGCATTCATATTAGCATATTTTTTATATATCGAACAGGACCCATAATTATAACAGGACGGCCCTGATCATATATATTGAATAATAATAATAATAATAATGTAACAAGCATGAGTTACATAATTTGTATATTACAACTTTATTTATTATATATATATATATATATATATATATATATATATATATATATATATATATAATATATTACATCATATACACATAAGTAATATGGATATATTATATATTAATACGTTACAAGTTATTATATACATATATATTTATATACATATCTATTTACAATCAGTTGTTCGTGAATCATCAGAATAGTCAAAGGGTAACTGAATATATGAAACAGTTCAAAATTTTTGAGATTTCAATATTACAAACTTTGCTTATCGTGTCAGAAACATTAAATCATTTAAAGATAAAGTTTAAATTTGGTCAAAAATTTCCGGGTCGTTACAGTACCTAACCGTTAAAGAAATTTCGTCCCGAAATTTGATTGGGATGGTCATGACTGACAAAAAGTATATTTTCATGACTCATAGGAGTTGGAAATTAGAGTTTTATCATTAGTGGGTAATATGGATAAAACAATTCATTTATGTGAAAAGTACGAGTGAAGCTATCACAAAAGAGTGAAATGAATAAATGTAGATTCGTCATATTGTAACAACCCAACCCGTCCAACCGACAACGCTTAAAAAATTTTTTATAAAATTTGGCCAGTTCAGCATTCGGCGTGGCGGGCCCCACTGTGGAGCGGCGCTCCAAAGTGGTCTGTCCACTCTTTCCTTTTTTGACAAAAAGATCGTCCAATTCCGGGTACTTTTAGACGAAACGGTTTTCACAACACGATAAAGTAAGTAAAACTAACACGTTTCATAATAAAACAAGTTTTACAACACCGGGCCCACATCGACCCAATTTACAACAAGTGACCATTTCGACCCATTTTAGTTTAATACAAAACTTAGATCGAGCATGGCGATTGGGGATACGCTACCCAATCCTAATCAATCCAAAGCACGTTCTCTAAAGTAACCTACACAATCCAATAGTTCTCACGCTTACCCGAGCCATCACCTCCACGCGAATCTATAAAAATGTAAACAACGAGAGGGTAAGCTATGAAAGCTTAGTGAATGCAATAATTATACACATACATATATAATCTACTTACTTGCAAACACTTACACAAATACCGCATACGAGCTAGCAACTCAACAAACATGCAATCACAATGCATACTAAAATATCCGCAATTCACAATAAGCTAGCACCGCCAAAAGCATATAGTTCACAATTTAATATGCTAAAATTACAACACATAACCATGGTTAACCAATAGAACGAGGAAACGGTGTTTAAAGACCGTCAGAGTTCGTAACAACCATTAGTGCACTTAAAACTTCGTACACTAACCCCACGGGTGGCATCTTAACACATCGATACTTCACCCCGGGTGGCGTCTTAACACGTCGACACTTCACCCCGAGTGGTGTCTTAACACTTCGACACTTCACTCTTCATTTTACTTGAGGTGGCATCTTAACATGTCGATACTTCACCTCGAGTGGTGCCTTAACACATCGCCACTTCACCCGTTATTCTCTTAGAGTGGCATCTTAGCACATCGATACTTCACTCCGGGTGGTGTCTTAACACATCGACACTTCACCCCGGGTAGGGTCTTAACACATCGACACTTCACCCGTCATATTACTTTGAGTGGTGTCATAGCACATCGACACTTCACTCGTCACGTGAAATGTGGTGTCTTAGCACATCGACACTTCACATTTCATGCTACAACAAATAAATACATTATATACCTACGCATATAATTATTCCACTCACCTCATGAAGTCGAGCATTACAAACCATGTGCGAAATCTCCACCACACGCGACCGAGCAAGATTTTACCTATAATACGCATATAGGTATACACATAATCAACATACAACCTCATTTGGACTCTCGACCCGCCCGAATGAACAACAAGTGCAAAATATACCCTTTTGCACTTTTAACTCTACCCGAAGGTCCAAAACTAACGAGACTAGTTTTCGCATTCTCGAAATACCCAAATGTGTCAACTTTAACCTTTAAATGCATACTAGCTCGTATTTTACACAAAACCCATTCCATGGTTGACCAAGTTTGACTTTATTGCTAAAACACCAAATTTTAACCTAAAATCACTTCTCGCGAGTAATTACATCAAAAGCATCATTTAACACTTAACAAAAGCGTTTAACATCCAATTAATCCCAATTAGTGTCATCCTCAATTTTGACCCAATTCAAATTGCTCATTTTGACCAAAGTCATAAAACGCCCCAAAATCACTAACGACTAGTGATTATATTTCCAAGACAACCACTAACACTTAAATCAAGTATTTACCTACTTGATTTACCAAAACTTGACTTAAAACTTAATTTGACACCGAATCAAGCTTACTTGTCCCGAAATACCCATTTGACCCGTTTTGACCTAAATTAGGGTTTACACCCAAAAACCAAGTCAACACAAGTGTTCTAACGTTTAACCAACACACGCAAGACCCAAACTAATAATTTCATCACTCGAAACCCTAAGTCACCCATTTAGGCTTACTTACTTGAATCTTACCCAAAACCCCCAAATTTCACAATAAAATAGGTTTATAACACTAACTAACACAAACCCTAACTCAAACAATAATCTTAACAATGAAATTCGGATTTAGAATTTACCATAACAATCAAAACGTAGCCGAGAACGAAAGGAACAACTTTAACACTCGAGCTTTCGATACTTTAACACTCGAGCTTTCGATCGATTCAAGCTTCTTCTTCTTCAAAACCCCAAATCTCTCCCTAGAAATCTCTCTCTCTCTCTCTAAGATAAGATGAGAGAAATGTGTGGATGCCAAAATGATCCAAAAGTGGATCTAAAACTGCTCTAAGTGCCACAAATCCGTCCACAAGTGAAAGGACCCAAGTACCCCTCATTTAACCCTTTAAAAATGCTGAAAATTGCATCAGACGCGATTGGAGCGCCGCTCCAAAGGGTGGAGCGCCGCTCCAACCTTCAGGTCAGTTTTCAGCAACTTGTTTTGGCCATAACTTTTTGACCGTAGCTCCGTTTTCGATGAATCAAATATCGTTGAAAACGTAATAAGATTTCCTTTCTAATGGTAAGGTTTTGAAATATCAACTCAAACTTTATTTGGGGTCAAAAAGGTACGTACACACCTTGTGACTCCAAACAATGTCCAATTTTCTTCGACGTTCGAGCAAGCAACACGTACATGTCTCGTACACTTCATACACGCATCGTACACCATAAATACATTATGTACAATAAATATTTGGGTCTTACACATATCTTTTGACGTAGATAAGATTGATTTCCAGGGTTCAAGGGATTTGGAGAAAATTTTCGTAATAAGATTTGATTCTTCGGTAATTAAGGAAATTAGGATCCTCTTCGATTAAATGCGATAATCTATCTCGATTGCTCTGTCGGTTATTTCACTATAAATCCACCCCCTTTGTTTCTTTTATATTTTGGAGTTCCATACTTTTGTTTTCTCTTCCCGACTTCAAGTCAAGCGAATAATGGTCCAGAATTTGTCGATATGAATTTCAGAATGAACAGAGTTAATGTTTTAAGAAATAAATAGTAATAGCACAATCTGACTTGTCAAATTACCAGAATTCAAGGGAAAAGATAGGACTATCAAGAAAATATGTTCTTGATATGTTTATAGATTAGATAGAATGTAAGAGTCGTGTAACATGGCACATGATGACGTTATGGTCTGTGAATCATCACGTTCCATTAGAAACTCAGCATGACTTACTGTAATATAATCACGTTGATCAAGTGTCATTATATTATACTAACTCATGATTCAATTCCCAACACTACTTCAAAAACATTCATACTTTAAACTCGAAGGTTTACAGAATAAAGAAACTAAACAGTTTCCTTTATGATGTAATACAGATAGCTGAAGAGATAAATGATTTCAGATAACAATAGTTATGAAGATATCTTCAGAAATATCGAGGATATTTATAATAAAAGATACGATGATATCTTAGAATTACTTTGAGTGGTGTCTTAGCACATCGACACTTCACTCGTCACGTGAAATGTGGTGTCTTAGCACATCGACACCTCACATCTCACGCTACAACAAATAAATACATTATATACCTACGCATATAATTATTCCACTCACCTCGTGAACTCGAGCATTACAAACCATGCGCGAAATCCCCACTACGCACGACCGAGCAAGATTTTACCTATAATACGCATATAGGTATACACATGTGATGACCCGAAAATTTCTGACCAAATTTAAACTTTATCTTTAAATGATTTAATGTTTTCGACACGATAAACAAAGTCTGTAATGTTGAGTCTCAAAGTTTTGGAACTATATTCATGTAATCAATTATTCTTTGACTGTTCTCGAAGATTCACGAACAATATATATAACTTAATGTGCATATATATATATATATATATATATATATATATATATATATATATATATATATATATATATATATATATATATATATATATATATATATATATGATTTCAAGTTATTTAGTAAACGATATTAACATTCGATTATTGATTCGATTAATATTTAGATAAGTTAACTAAAACGTTTAAGATGAACCAGTAAAACACTAATTTGCTACAGTATTTTCGAATTGCTACAGTACCCGAAAAGCTACAGTGTTTTCAAAAATCTCTATTTGCTACAGTAAAAAAACTTTGCTACAGTGACTTCACTAAAGTAAAACACTATTTTAAAATGAAAATGTATATATTATATATATATATATATATTAACAAATAGCGAGACGATGATTTATAGAAGTAAATGACCAAAACACTCAAAAGTTTAAGATATACTTTGAGTGGTATAGTTTATGGATAACTTAAAGCTATATTTTGACAAATGTACGTGAAACGAAACGTAAAATGCAAGTTTTCTAAATGTACGAAAGAACGTTCGAAAAACCGGAACCGGGACATAAGTCGAGTGATGACGTACAACTTATCAGAACTAAAATTACAAATCAACTATGCACGTGAATTTAATATAATATATAATTAATTATATAAATTATATATATTATATATTAATATGTCGACAAGCTAAATGTTAAACAAGATGTGAGCTGGAAAATGTTCCCATGCGATCGCATGGGAAATGGTCATGGAGACCATGCGATTGCATGGCAGTAGAATTCAGGCCACAAGTATAAAAGCTCGACTTCTGATTCAGTTTGCACACATCTTTCTATCTCTCTCGTATTATATATTATTATTATATATTATTATATATTCTTATATATTATTATTATTATTATTATTATTATTATTATTATTATTATTATTATTATTATTATTATTATTATTAAGATTAATATTATTATTAATCTTATTATTATTAGTATTATTAATTAGTATTATACATAAAATACTACGACGAGGTCATGAGCGTGTCACTTTCAAAATGGGTTTCGAGCGGGATAGAGCTAAGGAAATTATGGGTTATAATTATGGAGGTTATGGGTAATATTCGCAAGTCAAACCTAGTGTTTATCATCTCCGTTACGTCTACATACTTTCCTACAATATTGAATCTCAATATTGATACGTAAGCACTCATATTTTATCTTTTATATATTAATTATGTATCCATGTCTAGCGCTCGAGTATATATATTTATACATGCTTGTATGCTAAATTTCATCGTTAAAAAGTTATGATGAATCACGAAGTAAATACATATATTACTGATAAAAGGTATATGATATGCATGTTTTTTGAAAGCTGGCGAAAAATCAATAACTTTTCATTTAGATATCGAATAGTTTCGATGAATGGATTAAAAGATATGATCAACTGAATTATGATTGACGTTAATTGAAATTGCTTTTGAATCTGCAATTAAGATTTAAACAACTTATTTACAAGATTGATAAAATGGATTTTTAAATATTACCAGCTGAGTAAATGAAATCTTATATAAGGCACGTCTCGTTTTGTTAAACTATTATCAAAATTGACTTTTTGAAACAACTTTGGATAACTTTTGTATGTCAATCTCGAGCATTAGAATTGTGATACACTATGACCTGACCTAGCTTAATAGACATTTATTGACCAACATATGTTCTCTAGGTTGAGATCTATGGTTATTTGGTAATCCGAGTTTCAGTCACATTTTGGTGAACAACTTTATATGCTGCTAATGTGAGTTTATAGATCCTTTTTTAAATGCTTTAAATATTTTGGGCTGAGAATACATGCAATTTATTTTAAACGTAATGGATACAAGTACATACTTAATTCTACACTGAGTTTGAACCGAAAATCCCTTAGCTTTGGTAACTAGTAACTGCCAGTTATAAGAACTGGTGGGCGCGAGTAGTAGTATATGGATCCATAGGGCTTGATATCCCCGTCCGAGCTAGAGCACTAGCCTTTTAACGGACGTATGCTATTTGAGAAGCGTACACGTTGGTTTACGTGTATTATTAATATGATTATACAAAGGGTACAAATTATATATACATTAGGTTTAGTTACCAGGGTGCTCAATCTTGTAGAATATTTTGATAAACGTTTCTGGATGAAACAACTGAAATCTTGTGGTCCACCTTTACGTACAGCTTATGCAAAACATTAAAACTATGAACTCACCAACCTTTGTGTTGACACTTGTTAGCATGTTTATTCTCAGGTTCCCTAGAAGTCTTCTGCTGTTTGCTTATATGTTAGACAAGCTATGTGCATGGAGTCTTACATGGCATATTTTTCAAGGAAACGTTGCCTTCACCAAATCATCACCATGTATCTTATTTTGACTGCATTGTCAATGGAAGTACTATGTAAACTATTATTTACGGTGATTATCTATATGTAGAAATCATCAAATGTCGAAAACCTTTGATTTAAATATTCATTTATGGTGTGCCTTTTCAAAAGAATGCAATGTTTACAAAACGTATCATATAGAGGTCAAATACCTCGTAATGAAATCGATGAATGACGTGTTCGTTCATAGGGATTTGGAGCAATCGTCATAGTTGGTATCAGAGCGTTGGTCCTAGTAAACCAGGTCTTGCATGAGTGTGTCTAACTGATAGTTGTTAAGATGCATTAGTAAGTCTGGACTTCGACCGTGTCTGCATGTTAAAAGTTTTGCTTATCATTTCTTGTCGGAAATTACATGCTTATCATTCTTAAGTCTAGACACGTTTTCCTGTATTTATTGCATAAATAGTGTATAGACAAAAATTCATATCTTAGCTTATCTGTTACTGTAAACTTTTCCTGACACATTCCGAAAATTTCTCCGTGATTTATGGAATTTGATATTATATATACATATGTAAATTATGTATTGAAGAATACCAAACTAAATTCAATAATCTAATTCATATCAAAAATAATCTCCCTAATTATACAAGATGGATCCCGTATCTAGTTCAAATTCCTTAAACTCCGACAGCTATTCCGATATGGATATTCACCTGAATTCCGAAGACAGTGTAACCGGAATGGATCAACCAATTAGCCATCATCTATTCTGGATGAATTGGGGATGGGTTCGTAGTCTACTTAATCATTGGAGACAAGAAGAAGGTGATCCCTTCCATCTACCACATTGCCCTCTTGGCGAAGAACCTGAAGCACTTACCGGCGAACCTTTTCGAGACACCATTTTCTCTCTCATTTCTAGAGTATCTCGTCACGATAATATACTATCTCAAATTCTGGATCTTATTCATCCGCTCGTCCAAACCGCCAATCATCCCGGTGTAGTAGAAGAAGTTAACGAGCTTCGCGCTCGGGTAGTGGCTTTGGAGAATATGGTGCAAAGGTTACAAGCACCAGCAGCATCACCGGCATCAACAGTACCATCGACAACAACACCAACAGTACCATTACCACCACCAACAACATCCGCATCGCAAACCTCAACTTCACAATCTGTTCTACGAGTATCAACGTCATACGCACCGTAGTTACCAAGAAATACCAGCAACAATAACCAATGAAGTAGTAACTCATTTGCCCTGAAGAAATTTTATATATATTTAATATATATATATATATGAAATTTGAAATCAAAATAAATCTTTTCGTACTAAGCGATTACATGTGAATCTTAACTGGTAGGTACTACTCGGTTAGTTCATATTACTAATATGCAATGATGTACATCCTTCCTTAACAACTTAACCATTGTTAACTACAATCTCTGTTTCAACCCAATGAATTCCATTTTATAATAAACCAAGTGTATTAATCAATTACATAATTGATTTTACATTTTCAATTTCGATATACTCGAAACTTTCCAGAAAACATCATCTGTGCCTTGTAAGGTTCACAAAAATTCCAAGAGCACCAACATCTTTCACCAAGGAATATCAATAAAAATAAATAATGAAGTGTTGATTTCATTAGTGAAAAACTCCGCAAAGATTATGTAATCTTTAATGTTTTAGAGATTAATCATTTCTAAGTCAAGCCGAAAATCAAATGAGCTTAATATGATATTAACTCATTAAATTCGTATTACATCTGAAGAAATATACATACATATATTTTCATAAAGACTGTAATGAAAATTCTTTTGTACAAAATATTACTTGTGAAATCTTTAACGGGTAGGTAATTCCCGGGAAATATATAAGTTTACAATTAATATGTTATACTGTACATTCTTCAACTTTGATTCAAAAAATATTAACTATGCTCACAGCGATATACAATCGTTTCCATACAAATTCAATTACATATTCTGATATTGAAGGATCAGAATCCAAGTCAAGATTTAACGGGTGACATCATTCTTAGATCTCTACATTTTCAAAGCTATACTTTGACTTCAAAAATGTGAAAGATCCTTTAGCATTGTTATTACTAAAAATAATATTGCAATCCCTTTTCAAAGTATCCAGTTTTACCACACTTTCAACCAGTCAACTTCGACTTTTCAGATTAACCTTATTATAACCTTGACATATACGTTCTTGTTACTGGGGAACCTTTCATGTTTCACCACATTAGCAGTAAATTTACCAACAACTTTATTAATCCTTGACCTTTCAAAAAATTCTTATACTCATTGAAAACCTATCATGTACTCATCCACATCTTGTAACAATAATTGCCATACCAACCACCGGGAATTAGCAATCAGTATTTTGAATCTCGCAGCATTTTCTACGACAACAGTTATATATAGATAACATCTATCTTCTAGACTTATATACTTCGAATGTGAAGTTTCTGAAAAACATCCCAAACTATGAACTAGTTTTCTGAAATTGGAAAAATGCTGATGAAGCAGCAAAAACTGTAAACGACCTTAACAATCAAAAGTTTGATGATAAAGAATAGTATGGTGGTAAAGCTGAGAAAAAGAGAAGGTTTGGAACTGAAAACCGGATTGAGTAAAGTATGAAAGAGGCTGAGGATAAATCACAAAGACTGAACCTGCCTTCAAAGAATCTAAATGATTCAGTGACTGCTGAAACCATTAGTAAGAACATTACTTCTTATTCTAAACCTTCACAGACAGATTTTCCGCATCATCCTCTGATATTAGAAATTCTAAGATATCATCGTATCTTTCATTATAAATATCCTCGATATTTTTGGAGATATCTTCATACCTATTCTTATCGGAAATCATTCATCTCTTCGCACTATCTGTGTTACATCATAAAAGAAACTATTTTAGTTTCTAAAATCTGAAAAGTTCGAAAAAATGGATGTTTTGAAGTAATGTTGGGAACTGAAGCATGAGTTAGTATAATATAATGACACTTGATCAACGTGATTATATTATAGTAAGTCATGCTGAGTTTCTAATGGAACGTGATAAAGGTTTACAAATCACACCCTCATCATGAACCATGTTACATAACTCTTTCATTCTATTTAATCTCTAAATATATCAAGAAAATACTTTTCTTGATGATTCGGTCTTTTTCAGATATTCTGGTAATTTGACAAATCAAGATCGTGTCATTACAATTTCTTTCTTAGAACATTAACTATGTTCATTCTGAAATGTATAGCTACGAATTCTGGACCATTATTCGCTTGACTTGAAGTCGGGAAGGAAAAACGAAAGCATGGAGCTCCTAAATATAAGGGAAAATATAAAGCCTGACAACAACACATATATTACAAACCGTTTATATCAACACGTATAGCAATATAAAGACACTGAAGAATGAAAAATACTATAACCCCAAGGTAATAGTAGAAAAAAATAACTTCCTCTGGTGGCAGATGAAAAAGAAGAATGAAGGATACGATAGCCAAGAAAATATCAAGAATCAGAACTGGATTAAGCATTTCACAATCTTTTGGAAGTATGAAATAAGGAAGAAGATGTAGGAGTGGTGAAAATAATGAAACGGAAGTGGTTAATTTACAGCGAAATATCAGACATAACAATCGAGGCAGATTACGCATTTAAAGGAAATCTTAATTTCCTTAAATTTCGAAGAATCAAATCTTATTTAGATTATGAAGATTTTCTATTCCTTAAATTCCGAAAATCAATCGTAACTATGTCAAAAATTAAGACGAATCTCTATTCTTTCATTTCACTCTTTTACGATAACTTCTCATATACGCTTCGAGAAATTGGATTGTTTTATCCATATTATTCAACGGTGAGAAAATTCTATTTATCAACTCATATTAGTCATGAAAATATTTTTATTGTTAGCCATGACGACCTCACTTAAATTTCGGGACGAAATTTCTTTAACGGGTAGGTACTATGATGACCCGAAAATTTCTGACCAAATTTAAACTTTATCTTTAAACGATTTAATGTTTTCGACATGATAAGCAAAGTCTGTAATGTTGAGTCTCAAAGTTTTGGAACTATATTCATGTAATCAATTATTCTTTGACTGTTCTCAAAGATTCACGAACAATATATATAACTTAATGTGCATTTATATATATATATATATATATATATATATATATATATATATATATATATATATATATATATATATATATATATATATATATATATATATATATATATATACATATATATATATATATATATATGATTTCAAGTTATTTAGTAAACGATATTAACATTCGATCATTGATTCGATTAATATTTAGATAAGTTAACTAAAACGTTTAAGATGAACCAGTAAAACACTAATTTGCTACAGTATTTTCGAATTGCTACAGTACCCGAAAAGCTACAGTGTTTTCAAAAATCTCTATTTGCTACAGTAAAAAAACTTTGCTACAGTAAACTCGCTACAGTAAAACACTATTTCAAAATGAAAATGTATATTATTTATATATATATATATATATATATATATATATATATATATATATATATATATATATATATATATATTAAAAAATAGCGAGATGATGATTTATAGAAGTAAATGACCAAAACACTCAAAAGTTTAAGATATACTTTGAATGGTATAGTTTATTGATAATGCTAAAAATGAACATATATTTCATAGCATTATCCTTCAAGAAAGACAAGCTTTTAGTTGCAATTGTTCTAATTTCAAGTAATTATCGTTTAAATAATAAAAGGTGAAGACAAAAGACAGATTCGATGATTTGAAGACGCAAATGACCAAAAAGCTCAAATGTACAAGATACAATCCAAGTGGTTCAATTTATTGATGAGAAACGTCTCAAAATTACAAAAGTACAAGCCGCAAAACGCAAAGTACAAGATATTAAATTATACAAAAAGGCGTTCGAAAATCCGGAACCGAGACATGAACCAACTTTCAACGCTTGACGCAACGGAGCTAAAAGTACAAGTTAACTATGCACAAGAATATAATATAATATTTAAATAATTCATAATAAGAATAATAATAAATAATAAAAAGTTGTTAATTGAGCATAGTTAAGGGGTCATAAGTGAAAATTTCAAATCAATATTTGCTTATAAAAGCAACGCATTCGGAGGCTTTTAATAGATACTTTTTTTTCAATCTTTCTTTTTCTTTATGTAATATATATTTATAATTATAATTTTAATTATAATTAAGATTAATAATAAGTTATGGTTTAGTTGGGTTATTGTAAGAAATGTTTTATGGGTTTTAAGTCGGAACTCTGTCCGTGTAACGCTACGCGAAAATAATCACTGTAAGCTATGTTCTTCCTTTTTAAATTAATGTCTCGTAACTAAGTTATTATTATGCTTATTTAAGTCAAAGTAATCGTGATGTTGGGCTAAAATATTAAGACGGGGTTATTGAACTTTGGACCATAATTAAGGTTTGGGCAAAAGACCGACATTTGTGGAAATTAGACTATTGACTATTAATAGATGGGGGGTATTGTCTAATTGAGTGACAACTCATTGGAGTCTGTCGAACCTATCTTCAAATTAACTAACCTAATAATTAATAATGATTATGGTTGTCCTATTTAGTGATGTTCATATGGAATCTGTTATAATCATTTAATTAATCAATTGGGTTGGGTAATTGATTATTCATTCTGATCAAGTGGATGAATTAATATTCATAAACTAATTAAAACAGGGGTGGATTACATACAGTGATAACTGGTGTAATTATTGACAGAAGTGATAACTGCGTCACAGTTTAAATCCTTAATTAGTTGGAATATTTGACTTCGGGTATAAGGGTAATTTGACGAGGACACTCGCACTTTATATTTATGACCGATAGACTATTATGGACAAAAACCAGATAGACGTATCAAATAAACCAGGACGAAGGACAATTAACCCAGAGTAATAAATTAAAATCAAAACGTCAAACATCATGATTACGGAAGTTTAAATAAGCATAATTCTTTTATTTTATATCTCATCGTACTTTTATTTACTGTCATTTTATTTATTGTAATTTTAAATATTGTTATTTATTTTACGCACTTTAATTATCGTCATTTATCTTTACGCTTAAAGTCTCAAAATCGACAAACCGGTCATTAAACGGTAAACCCCCTTTTATAACAATAATAATATTACTTATATATTTATATAAATATAGTTAATAAAAATATAGTACGTTTTCACTAGCTCCCTGTGGAACGAACCGGACTTACTAAAAACTACACTACTCAACGATTAGGTACACTGCCTATAGTGTTGTAGCAAGGTTTAGGTATATCCCATCCGTAAATAAATAAAATAACTTGTGTAAAATTGTATCGTATTTAATAGTATTTCCTAGTAAAATATAAGCTATTTCATATACACCTCGCATAACATCATTTATGGATAACTTAAGGCTATATTTTGACAAAGGTACGTGACACGAAACGTAAAATGCAAGTTTTCTAAATGTACGAAAGAACGTTCGAAAAACCAGAACCGGGACATAAGTCGAGTGATGACGTACAACTTATCGGAACTAAAATTACAAATCAACTATGCACGTGAATTTAATATAATATATAATTAATTATATAAATTATATATATTATATATATTATATATTAATATGTCGACAAGCTAAATGTTAAACAAGATGTGAGCTGGAAAATGTTCCCATGCGATCGCATGGGAAATGGTCATGGAGACCATGCGATCGCATGGCAGTAGAATTCAGGCCACAAGTATAAAAGCTCGACTTCTGATTCAGTTTGCACACATCTTTCTATCTCTCTCGTATTATATATTATTATATTATTATTATTATTATTATTATTATTATTAATAAGATTAATATTATTATTAATCTTATTATTATTAGTATTATTAATTAGTATTATACATAAAATACTACGACGAGGTCATGACCGTGTCACTTTCAAAACGGGTTTCGAGCGGGATAGAGCTAAGGAAATTATGGGTTATAATTATGGAGGTTATGGGTAATATTCGCAAGTCAAACCTAGTGTTTATCATCTCCGTTACGTCTACATACTTTCCTACAATATTGAATCTCAATATTGATACATAAGCACTCATATTTTATCTTTTATATATTAATTGTGTATCCATGTCTAGTGCTCGATTATATATATTTATATATGCTTGTATGCTAAATTTCGTCGTTAAACAGTTATGATGAATCACGAAGTAAATACATATATTACTAATAAAAGGTATATGATATGCGTGTTTTTGGAAAGCTGGCGAAAAATCAATAACTTTTCATTTAGATATCGAATAGTTTCGATGAATGGATTAAAAGATATGATCAACTGAAATATGATTGACGTTAATTGAAATTGCTTTTGAATCTGCAATTAAGATTTAAACAACTTATTTACAAGATTGATAAAATGGATTTTTAAATATTACCAGCCGAGTAAATGAAATCTTATATAAGGCACGTCTCGTTTTGTTAAACTATTGTCAAAACTGACTTTTTGAAACAACTTTGGATAACTTTTGTATGTCGATCTCGAGCATTAAGATTGTGATACACTATGACCTGACCTAGCTTAATAGACATTTATTGACCAACATATGTTCTCTAGGTTGAGATCTACGGTTATTTGGTAATCCGAGTTTCAGTCACATTTTGGTGAACAACTTTATATGCTGCTAATGTGAGTTTATAGATCCCTTTTTAAATGCTTTAAATATTTTGGGCTGAGAATACATGCAATTTATTTTAAACGCAATGGATACAAGCACATACTTAATTCTACACTGAGTTTGAACCGAAAATCCCTTAGCTTTGGTAACTAGTAACTGTCAGTTATAAGAACTGGTGGGCGCGAGTAGTAGTATATGGATCCATAGGGCTTGATATCCCCGTCCGAGCTAGAGCACTAGCCTTTTAACGGATGTATGCTATTTGAGAAGCGTACACGTTGGTTTGCGTGTATTATTAATATGATTATACAAAGGGTACAAATTATATATACGTTAGGTTTAGTTACCAGGGTGCTCAATCTTGTAGAATATTTTGATAAACGTTTCTGGATGAAACAACTGAAATCTTGTGGTCCACCTTTACGTACAGCTTATGCAAAACATTAAAACTATGAACTCACCAACCTTTGTGTTGACACTTGTTAGCATGTTTATTCTCAGGTTCCCTAGAAGTCTTCCGCTGTTTGCTTATATGTTAGACAAGCTATGTGCATGGAGTCTTACATGGCATATTTTTCAAGGAAACGTTGCCTTCACCAAATCATCACCATGTATCTTATTTTGACTGCATTGTCAATGGAAGTACTATGTAAACTATTATTTACGGTGATTATCTATATGTAGAAATCATCAGATGTCGAAAACCTTTGATTTAAATATTCATTTATGGTGTGCCTTTTCAAAAGAATGCAATGTTTACAAAACGTATCATATAGAGGTCAAATACCTCGTAATGAAATCGATCAATGACGTGTTCGTTCATAGGGATTTGGAGCAATCGTCATAGTTGGTATCAGAGCGTTGGTCCTAGCAAACCAGGTCTTGCATGAGTGTGTCTAACTGATAGTTGTTAAGATGCATTAGTAAGTCTGGACTTCGACCGTGTCTGCATGTTAAAAGTTTTGCTTATCATTTCTTGTCGGAAATTACATGCTTATCATTCTTAAGTCTAGACACGTTTTCCTGTATTTATTGCATAAATAGTGTATAGACAAAAATTCATATCTTAGCTTATCTGTTACTGTAAACTTTTCCTGACACATTCCGAAAATTTCTCCGTGATTTATGGAATTTGATATTATATATACATATGTAAATTATGTATTGAAGAATACCAAACTAAATTCAATAATCTAATTCATATCAAAAATAATCTCCCTAATTATACAAGATGGATCCCGTATCTAGTTCAAATTCCTTAAACTCCGACAGCTATTCCGATATGGATATTCACCTGAATTCCGAAGACAGTGTAACCGGAAAGGATCAACCAATTAGCCATCATCTATTCTGGATGAATTGGGGATGGGTTCGTAGTCTACAATCATTGGAGACAAGAAGAAGGTGATCCCTTCCATCTACCACATTGCCCTCTTGGCGAAGAACCTGAAGCACTTACCGGCGAACCTTTTCGAGACACCATTTTCTCTCTCATTTTCAGAGTATCTCGTCACGATAATATACTATCTCAAATTCTAGATCTTATTCATCCGCTCGTCCAAACCGCCAATCATCCCGGTGTAGTAGAAGAAGTTAACGAGCTAGAGCACTAGCCTTTTAACGGACGTATGCTATTTGAGAAGCGTACACGTTGGTTTGCGTGTATTATTAATATGATTATACAAAGGGTACAAATTATATATACGTTAGGTTTAGTTACCAGGGTGCTCAATCTTGTAGAATATTTTTATAAACGTTTCTGGATGAAACAACTGAAATCTTGTGGTCCACCTTTACGTACAGCTTATGCAAAACATTAAAACTATGAACTCACCAACCTTTGTGTTGACACTTGTTAGCATGTTTATTCTCAGGTTCCCTAGAAGTCTTCCGTTGTTTGCTTATATGTTAGACAAGCTATGTGCATGGAGTCTTACATGGCATATTTTTCAAGGAAACGTTGCATTCACCAAATCATCTCCATGTATCTTATTTTGACTGCATTTTCAACGGAAGTACTATTGTAAACTATTATTTACGGTGATTTTCTATATGTAGAAATCATCAGATGTCGAAAACCTTTGATTTAAATATTCATTTATGGTGTGCCTTTTCAAAAGAATGCAATGTTTACAAAACGTATCATATAGAGGTCAAATACCTCGTAATGAAATCGATGAATGACGTGTTCGTCCATATGGATTTGGAGCGATCGTCACAGCACATAATCAACACACAACCTCGTTTGGACTCTCGACCCGCCCGAAAGAACAACAAGTACAAAATATACCCTTTTGCACTTTTAACACTACCCGAAGGTTCAAAACTAACGAGACTAGTTCCCGCGTTCTCGAAATACCCAAATGTGTCAACTTTAACCTTTAAACGCATACTAGCTCGTATTTTACACAAAACCCATTCCATGGTTGACCAAGTTTGACTTTATTGCTAAAACACCAAATTTTAACCTAAAATCACTTCTCGCGAGTAATTACATCAAAAGCATCATTTAACACTTAACAAAAGCGTTTAACATCCAATTAATCCCAATTAGTGTCATCCTCAATTTTGACCCAATTCAAATTGCTCATTTTGACCAAAGTCATAAAACGCCCCAAAATCACTAACGACTAGTGATTATATTTCCAAGACAATCACTAACACTTAAATCAAGTATTTACCTACTTGATTTACCAAAACTTAACTTAAAACTTAATTTGACACCGAATCAAGCTTACTTATCCCGAAATACCCATTTGACCCGTTTTGACCAAAATTAGGGTTTACACCCAAAAACCAAGTCAACACAAGTGTTCTAACGTTTAACCAACACACGCAAGACCCAAACTAATAATTTCATCACTCGAAACCCTAAGTCACCCATTTAGGCTTACTTACTTGAATCTTACCCAAAACCCCCAAATTTCACAATAAAATGGGTTTATAACACTAAATAACACAAACCCTAACTCAAACAATAATCTTAACAATGAAATTCGGATTTAGAATTTACCATAACAATCAAAACGTAGCCGAGAACGAAAGGAATAACTTTAACACTCGAGCTTTCGATCGATTCAAGCTTCTTCTTCTTCAAAACCCCAAATCTCTCCCTAGAAATCTCTCTCTCTCTCTCTCTCTCTAAGATAAGATGAGAGAGATGTGTGGATGCCAAAATGATCCAAAAGTGGATCTAAAACTGCTCTAAGTGCCAAAAATCCGTCCACAAGTGAAAGGACCAAAGTACCCCTCATTTAACTCTTTAAAAATGCTGAAAATTGCATCAGACGCGATTGGACCACCGCTCCAAAGGGTGGAGCGCCGCTCCAACCTTCAGGTCAGTTTTCAGCAACTTGTTTTGGCCATAACTTTTTGACCGTAGCTCCGTTTTCGATGAATCAAATATCGTTGGAAACGTAATAAGATTTCCTTTCTAATGGTAAGGTTTTGAAATATCAACTCAAACTTTATTTGGGGTCGAAAAGGTACGTATACACCTTGTGACTCCAAACAACGTCCAGTTTTCTTTGACGTTCGAGCAAGCAACACGTACATGTCTCGTACACTTCATACACGCATCGTACACCATAAATACATTATATACAATAAATATTTGGGTCTTACAACTCTCCCCACTTAAACTCGATCACGTCCTCGTGATCTTCGTCACTCAACCTATCCGGACCTACACCCTATGGTCCTTCGACGTACTTTCGAACTCGAAGTCTACGAAATTTTCCGCAACGCGAAGGTCTTACACCGCACTTAAGCTACCCTTCCGATGAATCACCCCCTTTCAACTTAAATCTCCATCCGCGATTTACCAAATCCACGAATCCGAGCACTAGAAACTTGCTCAATCCCTCACATCGGGAAGAACTCAACCAATCTCGTACCGAGATATCACCCCTTTGGTGTACCCTTCATAAGTACAATGCCAAGAGTAACCACGTCCCACAATAAGGTCAACATCCAAAACGACGAAGACCGAGTAAAAGTAAATCCTTACGGATAACACTTACCACTTAACATCCCTTCAAGTTCTCCCATCTACAACTCGCAACAAGCTACATCCTTAACTATATCACCCAACGCGATCTATTAGGTCCACTACGATGTGACCCAAGTCTTGCATTAATCCAAATTGAGAAGGATTCATGCCACGTTAAAACTTCGTGCTTCACCGGTTCATAAACGTACACTCAACCGTTCAATCATGAATGTTCTCCGATTCAAGAACCAACTCCCCTCGTCTCCACAACCGGGTCATTCCTTCAACGAAGAAATTTCGGTATCACCAACTAATCACACTAGGGATACAAACATTCCCATGAATGGATCTGCACACGACCTTCTGTATCTGAATTAATCCAGGACGACAATAATACACCACAAGTTAGACAAAACATCAACACTCGACACAGGGTTTCTCCCCTAAACCCAACAACACATCCATACAATACGGCTTCCTAGCACTAGCATGTAAACTATTTGTGTACTAGAATCCTGTCAATAGCGAATTATCATCCCAACAATTCGCAATTCGTCACGCGACCTTCAAAAGTATTCACCAATGTCAGGTGAATCCTCCAACCTAGACCGTCCGTTAAGGATGGTTTCGACATTTCAATGCGGCTAACGGGTCGCATCACTAGGGAATGCACCCTCGCAAACAAACAAAACCCACGTGTCTCTATGTGAGACAATCGAAAATAGAACTCCCCGCCTCACAGTCATCCATAAAGTGGAATAATCCACTGACAATATCCACAATCACGTTTCCCGAAAGGGAAAATACAGTATCCATACCGAAATCGAACTCGTACCTACTCAACAGCACTATCCGGGTTTCGCACCAACCCAATTTTACATCACGAGAGCACCCGCAATGACAGTTACATTCTCTCATGTCCGTGATCTCAAACTTCACACTTGGTCTCATACCGCACTTGGTACTGCACGACCACCATATACAAGAAGACTTACGCTTCACTTGATCTAACACCACCGGAGATTCCTCGGGCGGCAGTAAAAACTCCCCCACTTAGGATTTATCTCTCCATTCTCACCGCCAAGATGATAACATCCCGCGGAATTGTAATTCCATGTCACACCTGACCATTCTCACCGTTGGTCATAAACATCAAATCACCGCAAATTCACTTTAGGCTCTCAGAGCCGACATGTACAATCACTTGAGAAGTCGTACACGCGACGACATCGCACCATCATACCATAAATCATAATTAATAGCTCTTCATCATTCGCAAAGCGAACTCCACCAAAGTCACACATACGCCTCTATGACTAGGCATATGCCACTCCGCTTAATCATTCGTGCATCACAGTCGAGATCACCTGACCTTCTACGCAACGAACCATTATCAACAATTGCTCACTCTCATGGGGAAGAGTGACCAATCCGACACAATAATTGCATCGACCGCAATATCAACGCTTCATCATAACCTTCTACCTAATCGACCATTAAGTCGATCACCGGCTCACCGGTCATCCTTACTCGTCCATCACATAAGAGCAACAAGATTCGCTCATCCCTCACTTCATAAGAATTATTTCTGCAATGCTCTTAAATTTCGACCTTCGCAACCGTCAAATTACTATCACCCGTCGATCACTATTTAAAATCTTCGATGCTTCAAGGGTATCTCACGGGCACCCTAAGCACAAAGTGATCACACCATCACCGGAGTTGAACATTACACTAGCAAGTATAAGAAGGCACCTGACGCCGTGTCATGCAGACTCCCACCACAATCAACCGAATTTTAGAAACTCAATCTTTAGGTTCCATACAACCGATGTCACCTATCTCTCTATAATAATGACTCGAAGTCATACCTACCCGACAAACCTTACGGTTTATCGTCTTATCAAAAGTTCCTAGCGATCACACGCTACCCGCAATTTCCACAAGGCCAAACGATATAGCCTCACGAATCCCTTCATCTAACTCTAAAGAGATGCTCGGGAACACCAAGTCTTACACCCTTCTACATCTCGATAAAAACCACTACTACAAGGGATATTCCATTAGGAATGTTACCCTATAACCCACAACACACTAACACAAACAACATTATACGGGTCTCACTCCCATGAGTTTAACGACCCGAAGACTCCTCGATCTCGCCAATTCCAAGGCAACTCATAACAAGAATCCTAACATGATTCTCTAACCACACACTCTACCGAGTGTAACTCAAAACTACAATCATTAGACTTATTGCATTCCATTACGGAATTCAAGTCTTCGCCGCACACACGCAAACGTAAATCGGTCATCCTAGTTACGATGGGTAACTAAAACCAATAACAATCTCAACAGTGCACCCACTACTTAGGGTGACTAAGCACGCACCAAACTCGTGAGTTGGCTAGCTCACTTAACTAATCAAATCCATCGTACACTTCCCGACTCGTAAAGAACTCGATGTGACAACAAGCACATTACTCGAGACCACTATATTCTAGGAACCAATAAAAGATTCCTAATTCGTCCCGTTCTACCCCAACCATGCCATGTTTCCTCCGTTCGGTATTTGTCATGTCATGCTTGGTGTCAAGATACACTTTCGTAATAATGGTGAGCAGTCACTATTACAAATGCGTACCTTACCATTTCCATATGGTCATGCAAAGTACTTTCCCGGACTGACGCAACATTCACACAAAATAACACGCGATAAATCCTAGTACCCGAATGACCCAAGTCCTTACCGTGAACTTGATCACTCAAATCGCCAAACATGCGAATCTCTCCAATAGATTCGTCCCTAGGACACCGCACCAAAAGATACCTGTATATATACACCAATATACAATAATAATAAACGTACACAAGTATACCACAACAACAAGTCAACCTACAACCTAGGTGACTATCACTAAAACAACGTCCAAGTTCGCCTACTTACATTAGGCACTAGCGATCTAAGGCACTAATTTACACACGAAATAGGGCCCCACAAAATTCCACATTGGACAAGCACAAGTCCTAGTTAGTCATCTACTCTAAGGCACTAACAAATCTCAATCCGACCCGTAATCCTATAAGTCCCGCAATTAACGCACCACTGTCAATAAGTCTAAGACTAGGCACCTATTCCAAGGTCACCTAATTCCCTTAGACCATGCTCTGATACTACTTGTAACAACCCAACCCGTTATCCAACCGACAACGCATAAATTTTTTTTATCAAATATGGCCAGTTCAGCATTCGGCGCGGCGTGCCCCACTGTGGATCGGCGCTCCAAAGTGGTCTGTCCACTCTTTCCTTTTTTGACAAAAAGATCGTCCACTTCCAGGCACTTTTAGACGAAACGGTTTTCACAACACGATAAAGTAAGTAAAACTAACACGTTTTCATAATAAAACAAGTTTTACAAATCCGGGCCCACATCGACCCAATTTACAACAAGTGACCATTTCGACCCATTTTAGTTTAATACAAAACTTAGACCGAGCATGGCGATTGGGGATACGCTACCCAATCCTAATCAATCCAAAGCACGTCCTCTAAAGCAACCTACACAGTCCAATAGTTCTCACGCTTACCCGAGCCATCACCTCCACGCGAATCTATAAAAATGTAAACAACGAGAGGGTAAGCTATGAAAGCTTAGTGAATGCAATAATTATACACATACATATATAATCTACTTACTTGCAAACACTTACACAAATACCGCATACGAGCTAGCAACTCAACAAACATGCAATCACAATGCATACTAAAATATCCGCAATTCACAATATGCTAGCACCGCCAAAAGCATATAGTTCACAATTTAATATGCTAAAACTACAACACACAACCATGGTTAACCAATCGAACGAGGGAACGGTGTTTAAAGACCGTCGGAGTTCGTAACAACCATTAGTGCACTTAACACTTCGTACACTAACCCCACGGGTGGCATCTTAACACATCGATACTTCACCCCGGGTGGCATCTTAACACGTCGACACTTCACCCCGAGTGGTGTCTTAACACTTCGACACTTCACTCTTCATTTTACTTGAGGTGGCATCTTAACACGTCGATACTTCACCTCGAGTGGCGCCTTAACACATCAGCATTTCACACGTTATTCTCTTAGAGTGGCATCTTAGCACATCGATACTTCACTCTGGGTGGTGTCTTAACACATCGACACTTCACCCCGGGTGGCATCTTAACACATCGACACTTCACCCGTCACATTACTTTGAGTGGTGTCTTAGCACATCGACACTTCACTCGTCACATGAAATGTGGTGTCTTAGCACATCGACACTTCACATCTCACGCTACAACAAATAAATACATTATATACCTACGCATATAATTATTCCACTCACCTCGTGAAGTCGAGCATTACAAACCATGTGCGAAATCCCCACCACACGCGACTGAGCAAGATTTTACCTATAATACACATATAGGTATACACATAATCAACATACAACCTCATTTGGACTCTCGACCCGCCCGAATGAACAACAAGTGCAAAATACACCCTTTTGCACTTTTAACGCTACCCGAAGGTCCAAAACTAATGAGACTAGTTCCCGCGTTCTCGAAATACCTAAATGTGTCAACTTTAACCTTTAAACGCATACTAGCTCGTATTTTACACAAAACCCATTCCATGGTTGACCAACTTTGACTTTATTGCTAAAACACCAAATTTTAACCTAAAATCACTTCTCGCAAGTAATTACATCAAAAGCATCATTTAACACTTAACAAAAGCGTTTAACATCCAATTAATCCCAATTAGTGTCATCCTCAATTTTGACCCAATTCAAATTGCTCATTTTGACCAAAGTCATAAAACGCCCCAAAATCACTAACAACTAGTGATTATATTTCCAAGACAACCACTAACACTTAAATCAAGTATTTACCTACTTGATTTACCAAAACTTGACTTAAAACTTAATTTGACACCGAATCAAGCTTACTTGTCCCAAAATACCCATTTGACCCGTTTTGACCTAATTTAGGGTTTACACCCAAAAACTAAGTCAACACAAGTGTTCTAACGTTTAACCAACACACGCAAGACCCAAACTAATAATTTCATCACTCGAAACCCTAAGTCACCCATTTAGGCTTACTTACTTGAATCTTACCCAAAACCCCCAAATTTCACAATAAAATGGGTTTATAACACTAACTAACACAAACCCTAACTCAAACAATAATCTTAACAATGAAATTCGAATTTAGAATTTACCATAACAATCAAAACGTAGCCGAGAACGAAAGGAACAACTTTAACACTCGAGCTTTCGATCGATTCAAGCTTCTTCTTCTTCAAAACCCCAAATCTCTCCCTAGAAATCTCTCTCTCTCTCTCTCTCTAAGATAAGATGAGAGAAATGTGTGGATGCCAAAATGATCCAAAAGTGGATCTAAAACGTCTCTAAGTGCCACAAATCCGTCCACAAGTAAAAGGACCAAAGTACCCCTCATTTAACCCTTTAAAAATGCTGAAAATTGCATCAGACGTGATCGGAGCGCCGCTCCAAAGGGTGGAGCGCGGCTCCAACCTTCAGGTCAGTTTTCAGCAACTTGTTTTGGCCATAACTTTTTGACCGTAACTCCGTTTTCGAAGAATCAAATATCGTTGGAAACGTAATAAGATTTCCTTTCTAATGGTAAGGTTTTGAAATATCAACTAAAACTTTATTTGGGGTCGAAAAGGTACATACACACCTTGTGACTCCAAACAATGTCCAGTTTTCTTCGACGTTCGAGCAAGCAACACGTACATGTCTCGTACACTGCATACACGCATCGTACACCATAAATACATTATGTACAATAAATATTTGGGTTTTACACATATCTTTTGACGTAGATAATATTGATTTCCAGGGTTCAAGGGATTTGGAGAAAATTTTCGTAATAAGATTTGATTCTTCGGTAATTAAGAAAATTAGGATCCTCTTCGATTAAATGCGATAATCTATCTCGATTTCTCTGTCAGTTATTTCACTATAAATCCATCCCCTTTGTTTCTTTTATATTTTGGAGTTCCATACTTTTGTTTTCTCTTCCCGACTTTAAGTCAAGCGAATAATGGTCCAGAATTTGTAGATATGAATTTCGGAATGAACAGAGTTAATGTTCTAAGAAAGAAATAGTAAGAGCATAATCTGACTTGTCAAATTACCAGAATTCAAGGGAAAAGATAGGACTATCAAGAAAATATGTTCTTGATATGTTTATAGATTAGATAGAATGTAAGAGTCGTGTAACATGGCACATGATGACGTTATGGTCTGTGAATCATCACGTTCCATTAGAAACTCAGCATGACTTACTGTAATATAATCACGTTGATCAAGTGTCATTATATTATACTAACTCATGATTCAATTCCCAACACTACTTCAAAAACATTCATACTTTAAACTCGAAGGTTTACAGAATATAGAAACTAAACAGTTTCCTTTATGATGTAATACAGATAGCGTGAAGAGATAAATGATTTCAGATAACAATAGTTATGAAGATATCTTTAGAAATATCGAGGATATTTATAATAAAAGATACGATGATATCTTAGAATTTCTAATATCGACGAATGATGAAGAAGATTTGTTCGTAAAGGTTTAGAGTCAGAAGTAAGGTATTCGATAATAACTTCAGCAGACACTGAATCATTTGGATTCTTTAAAGGCAGGCTTAGTCTCTGTGATTTGTCCACAGCCTCCTTC
This sequence comes from Rutidosis leptorrhynchoides, assembly GCF_046630445.1. NCBI lineage: Eukaryota > Viridiplantae > Streptophyta > Magnoliopsida > Asterales > Asteraceae > Rutidosis > Rutidosis leptorrhynchoides. The sequence goes on from NC_092343.1 coordinate 37,926,242, forward strand.
ATGGTTTGCTCAATCCGTTTTCCAGTACAAATTTTCCATTGAGTGTTTCCAACACTCCATTCTTTATCATCAGACTTTTGACTATTAAGGAAGTCTCAAGTTTTCACTGCTTCATCAGCTTTTTCAAAACTCAGAAAACTGATTCATAGGCTAAAGCGCTTTTCAGAAATTCAGAATTGAAGTTCGTAAATTCAGGAGATAGAAGTTATTTATGTATATATATATATATATGTATATATATATATGTATATATATATATATATATATATATATATATATATATATATATATATATATATATATATATATATATATATATATATATATATAATTGTTGTCGTAGAATCGCTGAGAAATTCAAGATTATCGATTGATGCCTACCGGTATTTGGTATGGTAATTATCGTTACAAGATGCCGATGAGTTCATGATAAGACTTTAATAGATAAATATAGTGATTTGTCGGAGAGATTTAAGCCAAGGAGCAACGAGGTTGCTTGTGACGATCGCTCCAAATCCATATGGACAAACATGTCATTCATCGATTTCATTGCGAGGTATTTGATCTCTATATGATACGTTTTGTAAACATTGCATTCTTTTGAAAAGGCACACCATAAATGAATATTTAAATCAAAGGTTTTCGACATCTGATGATTTCTACATATAGACAATCACCATAAATAATAGTTTACAACAGTACTTCCGTTGACAATGCAGTCAAAATAAGATACATGGTGATGATTTGGTGAATGCAACGTTTCCTTGAAAAATATGCCATGTAAGACTCCATGCACATAGCTTGTCTAACATATAAGCAAACAGCGGAAGACTTCTAGGGAACCTGAGAATAAACATGCTAACAAGTGTCAACACAAAGGTTGGTGAGTTCATAGTTTTAATATTGCGCATCATCTATATATAAAAGTGAATCACAAGTTTTCAGTTGTTTCATCCAGAAACGTTTATCAAAATATTCTTCTACAAGATTGAGCACCCTGGTAACTAAGCTTTAACATTATAATAAGTACCCCTGTTTTAACATACACGCAACCAACATGTACAATACACGCAAACCAACATGTACTAAACTCAAATAGCATACGTCTGTTTTATAGTTCAGGCTAGGGTTTCTATACCTGGAACGAACGGAGATGTCAAGCCCTATGGATCTATATATAACTACTCGCGCCCACCAGTTCTTATAACTGGCAGTTACTAGTTACCAAAGCTAAGGGATTTTCGGTTCAAACTCAGTGTAGAATTTAGTATGTACTTGCATCCATTGTGTTTAAAATAAAGTGCATGTATTCTCAACCCAAAAATATAGATTGCAAAAGCAATTAAAAAGGGAGCAAATGAAACTCACCTTAGCAGCACATAAGGTCATTCATCAAAAAGTGACTGTAACTTGGAATGCAAGATTAACCGTAGATCTCAACCTAGAGAACATATGTTGGTCAATACATGTCTAACAAACAAGGTTGGGTCATAGTGTATCACAATCCTAATGCTCGAGATCGACATACAAAAGTTATCCAAAGTCGTTTCAAAAAGTCAATTTTGACAATAGTTCAACAAAACGAGACGTACCTTATATAATGATTCATTTACTCGGTTGGTAATATTCAAAAATTCAAATTATCAATCTTACAAACAAGTTGTCTAAATATTAATTGCAGATTTAAAAGCAATTTCAATTAACGTCAATCATAATTCAGTTGATCATATCTTTTAATCCGTTCATCGAAACTATTCGATATCTAAATGAAAAGTTATTGATTTTTCGCCAGCTTTCCAAAAACATGTATATCATATACCTTTTACCAGTAATATATGTATTTAATTTGTGATTCATTATAAACTATTTAACGACGAAATTTAGCATACAAGCATGCTTAAATATATATACTCGAGCACTAGACATGGATACACAATTAATATATATAAGATAAAATATGAGTGCTTACGTATCAATATTGAGATTCAATATTGTAGAAAAGTACGTAGACACAACGGAGATGATAAACACTAGGTTTAACTTGCGAACAGTACTCATGAATATTACCCATAACCTCCATAGCTATAACCCATATTTTCCTTAGCTCTATCCCGCTCGTAAAACTTGTTTTTAAATTACTCGAACGGCACTCCGTCGTAGTATTTTATGTATAATACTAATTCATAATACTAATATTAATAAGATTAATAATAATATTAATCTTAATATTAATAATAATAATAATAATATAATAAATAAATATAATGCATACGGAGTGAGGATAGATGGATAGATGAAAAAGTGTAAAAACTGAACCCAAACTCGAGCAATTTATAGAACCTTTTCTAAAAAAGTACCCCATGCGATCGCATGAGATTTGTACTTCAAGGCCATGCGATCGCATGGCCCTCTGATCCAGCTCACAAACTTTTAACTTTTTGTTTGTCGACATAATTTTATATAATATATATAATATATTTAATTTATATAATTAATTATATATTATATTAAATTCACATGCATAGTTGACTTGTAATTTTCGTTCCGATGACTCGTACGTTGTCACTCGACTTATGTCCCGGTTCCGGTTTCTCGAACGAATTTTCATACGCTTAGAAAACTCGCAATTTACGTTTTGTGACTCGTACCTTTGTCAAAATATAGTCTTAAATTATCAATAAACTATATCATTCAAAGTGTATCTTAAACTTTCGAGTGTTTTGGTCATTTACTTCTATTAATCATTGTCTCGCTATTTGTTGATATATATATAATAACAAATCATTTTATGACCAAGTTAATATATTTTTTCAACATTCATAAACACGTTTTAAATATACGTCGCAAGTTATTCATACAATTAATATTCCAACTTATCATATATATTCAAATAAATATTTAAACCAATAAGTTTAATGTACGGTATTAAACAATTAAAACTTTGTTACGTTTTCAAGTTATAGTATATATATGTATCTCTTTACATATAATGGTTTGCGAATCCTTGAGAACAACCGAAGGGTACTTGAATAGTTCAAAAATTTTGAGATTCGGTTTTACAGACTTTGCTTATCGTGTCGAAAACATTAAATCATTTAAAGATAAAGTTTAAATTTGGTCAGAAATTTCCGGGTCATCGCAGTACCTACCCGTTAAAGAAATTTCGTCCCGAAATTTAAGTGAGGTCGTCATGGCTAACAATAGAAATGTTTTCATGACGAATATGAGTTGATAAATAGAATTTTATCACCGTTGAATTATATGGATAAAACAATCCGATTTCTCGAAGCGTATGAGAGAAGTTATCGTAAAAGAGTGAAATGAAAGAATAGAGATTCGTCTTAGCTTTTGACGTAGTTACGATTGATTTACAGAATTTAAGGAATAAAAAATCTTCATAATCTAAATAAGATTTGATTCTTCGAAATTTGCGGAAATTAGGATTTTCTTTGATTAAATGCGTAATCTGCCTCGATTGCTATGTCTGATATTTCGCTATAAATTGACCTCTTCCATTTCATTTGTTTTCATCACTCCTATAATCTTCTTCCTTATTTAATACTTCTTAATAGATTGTGAAAATGCTTCATCCAGTTCTGATTCTTAATATACTCCTAACTTTCATATTTATCATTCTTCTTTTTCATCTGCCGCCGGAGGAATCTATTCACTTTTACTATACTCTTAGCTTTATAGTGTTTTTAGTTCTCCTGTGTCTTTATATTGCTATACGCATTGATATACATGGTTTGTAAATTTCGGGTTTGTTATCGGGATTATATTCTCCTTTATATTTCGAAGCTTCATGCTTTTGTTCTCTCTTCCCGCCTTCAAGTCAAGCGAATAATGGTCCAGAATTCGTAGGTATGGAGTTTTGGATGAACATAGTTAATGTTCTAAGAAGGGAATTGTAATGGCACGATCTTGATTTGTCAAATTACCAGAATATCCGGAAAAGACCGAATCATCAAGAAATATATTTTCTTGATATACTTAGAGATTATATGGAATGAAAGAGTTATATAACATGGTTCATGATGAGGGTGGGATCTGTGAACCTTTATCACGTTCCATTAGAAACTCAGCATGACTTACTGTAATATAATCACGTTGATCAAGTGTCATTATATTATACTAATTCATGCTTCAGTTCCCAATACTACTTCAAAACATTCATATTTTAAACTTGAAGGTTTCAGAATTTAGAAACTAAAATAGTTTCTTTTATGATGTAATACAGATAGCGTGAAGATATGAATGATTTCAGATAAGAATAGTTATGAAGATATCTCCAAAAATATCGAGGATATTTATAATGAAAGATACGATGATATCTTAGAATTTCTAATATCAGAGGATGATGCGGAAAATCTGTCTGTGAAGGTTTAGAATGAGGAGTAAGTTGTTTGCTAACGATTTTAGCAGACACTGAATCATTTGGATCCTTTGAAGGTAGATTTCATCCTTGTGATTTGTCCACAGCCTCCTTCATGGTTTGCTCAATCCATTTTCCAGTTTCAAACCTTCTCTTTTTCTCAGCTTTACCACCATACTATTCTTTATCATCAAACTTTTGACTGTTAAGGTCGTTTACAGTTTTTGCTGCTTCATCAGCATTTTTCCAAAAGTCAGAGAACTAGTTTTGCAGTTTGGGTGTTTTTCAGAAACTTCACCTTTGAAGTAAATAAGTCTAGGAGATAGACATTATATGTATATATATAACTGTTGGCGTAGAATTGCTGTGAAATTCGAAATACTAATTGCTAATTCCCGGTAGTTGGTATGGCAATTACCGTTACAAGATGTGGATGAGTACATGATAGGGTTTCAATGAACAATTATAATAGTTTTTCAGAGAGACTTTAAATCACAGATTAATGAATTTGCTGGTACATTTACTGTTAATGTGGTGGAACATGAAATGTTCCCCAGTAACAAAAAACGTATATGCCAAAGTTACAAGTCTGAAAGGTCGTCGTTGACTGGTTGAACGGTTGATAATACTGGATACTTTTGAAAAGGAATTGCAAGGTTATTTTCAGTAAAAACAATGCTAATGGATCTTGCACAGATTTAAAGTCAAAGTATAGCTGTGAAAGATGTAGAGATCTAAGAATGATGATACCGGTTCAGAGTTATGACTTGGATTCTGATCCGTCAATATCAGAATATGTAATTGAATTTGTATGAAAATGATTGTATATCGTTGTGAGCATTGTTAAGAATTTTTGAATCAAAGTTGAAGAATGTACAGTGTAACATATTAATTGCGAACTTATATATTTCCCGGGTATTACCTACCCGTTAAAGATTTCACAATTAATACTTTGTACAAAAGAATTTTTATTACCGTCTTTATAAAAATATATGTATGTATATTTTCTTCAGATGTAACACAGATTTAATGAGTTAATATCATATTAAGCTCATTTAATTTTCAGCTTGACTTAGAAATGATTAATCTCTAAAACATTAAAGATTACATCATCTTTGCGGAGTATTTCGCTAATGTAATCAATACTTCATTATTTATTCTTATTCCTCGGTAAAGGATGTTGATGCTCGTGGAATTTTTTTTTGTGAACCTTACAAGGCATAGATGATGTTTTCTGGAATGTTTTGAGTACATCGAAAATAAAAATATAAAATCAATTATGTAATTAAATAATACACTTGGTTTATTATGAAATGGAATTCATTAAGTTGAAACAGAGAATGTAGTTAACAATGGTTAAGTTGTTAAGTAAGGATGTACATCATTGCATATTAGTAATATGAACTAACCGAGTAGTACCTACCAGTTAAGATTCACGCGTAATAGCTTAGTACTAAAAGATTTATTTTGATTTCAAATTTCATATATATTAAATATACATAAAATTTCTTCAGGAAAAATGAGTTAATACTTCATCGGTTATTGTTGCTGGTATTTCTTGGTAACTACGATGCGTATGACGTTGATGTTCAAGGTACATATTGTGATGTTAAGGCTTGTGGTGCGGATGTTGTTGGTGGTGGTAATGGTACTGTTGGTGTTGTTGTTGGTGGTACTGTTGATGCCGGTGATTCTACTGGTGCTTGTAACCTTTGCACCATATTCTCCAAAGCCACTACCCGAGCGCTGTAGTGACCCGAACTTTTCCATGTTTATATATATTAATTGAGATTTATATTTACATGATTAAATGTTTCCAACATGTTAAGCAATCAAACTTGTTAAGACTTGATTAATTGAAATATGTTTCATATAGACAATTGACCACCCAAGTTGATCGGTGATTCACGAACGTTAAAACTTGTAAAAACTATATGATGACATATATATGGATATATATATATATAGTTAACATGATACTATGATAAGAAAACATATCATAAAGTATATTAACAATGAACTACATATGTAAAAACAAGACTACTAACTTAATAATTTTTAAACGAGACATATATGTAACGATTATCGTTGTAAAGACATTTAATGTATATATATCATATTAAGAGATATTCATACATGATAATATCATGATAATATAATAATTTAAAATCTCATTTGATATTATAAACATTGGGTTAACAACATTTAACAAGATCGTTAACCTAAAGGTTTCAAAACAACACTTACATGTAACGACTAACGATGACTTAACGACTCAGTTAAAATGTATATACATGTAGTGTTTTAATATGTATTTATACACTTTTGAAAGACTTCAATACACTTATCAAAATACTTCTACTTAACAAAAATGCTTACAATTACATCCTCGTTCAGTTTCATCAACAATTCTACTCGTATGCACCCGTATTCGTACTCGTACAATACACAGCTTTTAGATGTATGTACTATTGGTATATACACTCCAATGATCAGCTCTTAGCAGCCCATGTGAGTCACCTAACACATGTGGGAACCATCATTTGGCAACTAGCATGAAATATCTCATAAAATTACAAAAATATGAGTAATCATTCATGACTTATTTACATGAAAACAAAATTACATATCCTTTATATCTAATCCATACACCAACGACCAAAAACACCTACAAACACTTTCATTCTTCAATTTTCTTCATCTAATTGATCTCTCTCAAGTTCTATCTTCAAGTTCTAAGTGTTCTTCATAAATTCCAAAAGTTCTAGTTTCATAAAATCAAGAATACTTTCAAGTTTGCTAGCTCACTTCCAATCTTGTAAGGTGATCATCCAACCTCAAGAAATCTTTGTTTCTTACAGTAGGTTATCATTCTAATACAAGGTAATAATCATATTCAAACTTTGGTTCAATTTCTATAACTATAACAATCTTATTTCAAGTGATGATCTTACTTGAACTTGTTTTCGTGTCATGATTTTGCTTCAAGAACTTCGAGCCATCCAAGGATCCATTGAAGCTAGATCCATTTTTCTATTTTCCAGTAAGTTTATCCAAGGAAATTAAGGTAGTAATGATGTTCATAACATCATTCGATTCATACATATAAAGCTATCTTATTCGAAGGTTTAAACTTGTAATCACTAGAACATAGTTTAGTTAATTCTAAACTTGTTCGCAAACAAAAGTTAATCCTTCTAACTTGACTTTTAAAATCAACTAAACACATGTTCTATATCTATATGATATGCTAACTTAATGATTTAAAACCTGGAAACACGAAAAACACCGTAAAACCGGATTTACGCCTTCGTAGTAACACCGCGGGCTGTTTTGGGTTAGTTAATTAAAAACTATGATAAACTTTGATTTAAAAGTTGTTATTCTGAGAAAATGATTTTTATTATGAACATGAAACTATATCCAAAAATTATGGTTAAACTCAAAGTGGAAGTATGTTTTCTAAAATGGTCATCTAGACGTCGTTCTTTCGACTGAAATGACTACCTTTACAAAAACGACTTGTAACTTATTTTTCTGACTATAAACCTATACTTTTTCTGTTTATATTCATAAAATAGAGTTCAATATGAAATCATAGCAATTTGATTCACTCAAAACGGATTTAAAATGAAGAAGTTATGGGTAAAACAAGATTGGATAATTTTTCTCATTTTAGCTACGTGAAAATTGGTAACAAATCTATTCCAACCATAACTTAATCAACTTGTATTATATATTATGTAATCTTGAGATACCATAGACACGTATACAATGTTTCGACCTATCATGTCGACACATCTATATATATTTCGGAACAACCATAGACACTCTATATGTGAATGTTGGAGTTAGCTATACAGGGTTGAGGTTGATTCCAAAATATATATAGTTTGAGTTGTGATCAATACTGAGATACATATACACTGGGTCGTGGATTGATTCAAGATAATATTTATCGATTTATTTCTGTACATCTAACTGTGGACAACTAGTTATAGGTTACTAACGAGGACAGCTGACTTAATAAACTTAAAACATCAAAATATATTAAAAGTGTTGTAAATATATTTTGAACATACTTTAATATATATGTATATATTGTTATAGGTTCGTGAATCAACAGTGGCCAAGTCTTACTTCCCGACGAAGTAAAAAATCTGTGAAAGTGAGTTATAGTCCCACTTTTAAAATCTAATATTTTTGGGATGAGAATACATGCAGGTTTTATAAATGATTTACAAAATAGACACAAGTACGTGAAACTACATTCTATGGTTGAATTATCGAAATCGAATATGCCCCTTTTTATTAAGTCTGGTAATCTAAGAATTAGGGAACAGACACCCTAATTGACGCGAATCCTAAAGATAGATCTATTGGGCCTAACAAACCCCATCCAAAGTACCGGATGCTTTAGTACTTCGAAATTTATATCATATCCGAAGGGTGTCCCGGAATGATGGGGATATTCTTATATATGCATCTTGTTATTGTCGGTTACCAGGTGTTCACCATATGAATGATTTTTATCTCTATGTATGGGATGTGTATTGAAATATGAAATCTTGTGGTCTATTATTATGATTTGATATATATAGGTTAAACCTATAACTCACCAACATTTTTGTTGACGTTTTAAGCATGTTTATTCTCAGGTGATTATTAAGAGCTTCCGCTGTCGCATACTTAAATAAGGACGAGATTTGGAGTCCATGCTTGTATGATATTGTGTAAAAACTGCATTCAAGAAACTTATTTTGCTGTAACATATTTGTATTGTAAACCATTATGTAATGGTCGTGTGTAAATAGGATATTTTAGATTATCATTATTTGATAATCTACGTAAAGCTTTTTAAACCTTTATTGATGAAATAAAGGTTATGGTTTGTTTTAAAATGAATGCAGTCTTTGAAAAACGTCTCATATAGAGGTCAAAACCTCGCAACGAAATCAATTAATATGGAACGTTTTTAATCAATAAGAACGGGACATTTCAGTTGGTATCAGAGCGTTGGTCTTAGAGAACCAGAAAATTTGCATTAGTGTGTCTTATCGAGTTTGTTAGGATGCATTAGTGAGTCTGGACTTCGACCGTGTTTTCTTTAAAAATGATTGCTTAACATTTTTGTTGGAAACTATATATTTTTAACATATGAATATTATGTGATATATTAATCTCTTAACGTGTTTGATATTACGTGATAGATGTCTACCTCTAGAACAAGTCCCATTGACTCACCTAATAATAATGAAGAGTCAAATGTAAATTGGAATGATTCGTGGACTGATTCACAAGTTCCCGAAGAGGAACCGGAAGAAGAGTCGGAACCGGAAGAAGAATCGGAACCGGACGAAGAATCGGAACCGGAAGAAAAATCGGAACCGGTGGGGGAAATAATAAAACGGTTAAGTAAAAGAGAATCCTCAACCAACCGACCAAGGTTAATTATGGTCAATGGTGTTTCCGCCAAGGAAGCAAAATATTGGGAGGATTACCAATTCTCCGATGAATCGGATTCCGACGAGAATTCCAATGATGTTATAGAAATTACCCCAACTGAATTTAAAAAGGCAAAAGAAAATAATAAGGGAAAGGGCATAAAAATAGAGAAATCTAATTCCAACCCCGATGAACTTTATATGTATCGACAACCCCCGAAGTTCTTAAGTTGTAACAATGACCCGGGAACCTCTAAACCACCAGGTTTTTCTAAACCAATGTGGACAACGACGGCTCGTATTAGGGGAACATCATATATCCCTAGAAACTTGGCAAAACGAACCAAAACCGAAGAAGAAGAAACGAGGGAGTTGGAATAAGATAGTTGTATTCGTGTGGTGTAATATATGTAATATAGTGTTCTTATGCTTTATGATATATGTAAAAATTGCTTGTATTAATAAGTATTTTTTTTATGAATCTAACTCTTGTCTATTTTACAGTTTAAAAACACAAAATGGATAGACAACCCAATATTTTAAGAGACCTACCCGGAGACATGATTGATGAAATCTTGTCTAGAGTCGGCCAGAATTCTTCGGCACAACTATTTAAGGCGAGATCAGTTTGTAAGACATTCGAAGAACGTTCCAAGAATGTCTTGGTTTATAAGAGACTTTCGTTTGAAAGATGGGGGATATCACATTGGGAAACCCATAAGTTACGATGTGTTTACTTTGACGCATATATTGCGGGGAACCCAAATGCTATTTTACGCAACGGGTTAAGAAATTATTTTGACTCAATATATCCGAATATTGGACTTCGTGATTTAGAAAAAGCGGCTAACATGCAACATAAAGAAGCATGTTATGCTTACGGATTAGTAATGTTCGCTTCTCACCAAAGTGAGAACAAGAACATCGGGCTACAACTATTAAACAAAACGTTTCCACAAGTGACGGAGTCGGTAATTGGGGTAAGAAATGAGGTTTTTAGATTATTACGGGACTGTTGGACATTACGTAACCCTCGTCCCTTTGATGACGTTACAACACGCTGTCTTATCAACGGCCATAACGGTTATGTTGCACAAGACCAAGGATGGGAAGTAGTCCTAGTAAAACCAGAATGCATGACTTGTTTCTGGACGTATGAATTACGTGTCTTTATTGCCTTTGCTGAACGACTTGTGTACTAGCTAGAATTGTCTTCACAACTATCTTGTATCAAAGTTATTGTGTGCTATATTTCATGCTTTATGTAAAATAAGCGGTATTGTAAGTTTGTAAAATATTGTATAAAAGTTTGAACGCGAAATATTATTACAATCAGTTTTTCATATAGAATTGTAGTAGTTGAATTGTATATTAGCTACTAAGTATGAACTTAACGGGTAGGTACTACCCGAATTTAAACTTATAAAATGCTAATATGAAGAAAAAGCTTTTATAAATGAGTTCATATTATGCTACGAAATACTATTAACTACTCTTAATATTCTGTATGATTAACTTGTTCCATTTAACTATTTTGAAGGAAATGGCACCGACTACTCGACACACCGTGAATATGAATGAAGAGGAATTCCGTACTTTTATAGCTTCAAACATAGCCGCAGTACAGGCTGCGCTACATACCAACAATAACCTTGGATCTAGCAGTACAGGAAATCGTGTAGGATGCACCTACAAAGAATTCACTGCCTGCAAACCTTTGGAATTTGATGGAACCGAAGGACCGATCGGATTGAAACGGTGGACCGAGAAGGTTGAATCGGTGTTTGCCATAAGTAAGTGTACTGAAGAGGACAAAGTGAAGTACGCTACGCATACCTTCACAGGTTCTGCGTTAACATGGTGGAATACCTATCTAGAGCAAGTGGGACAAGATGATGCATACGCACTACCGTGGTCAGCATTCAAGCACTTGATGAACGAGAAGTACCGTCCCAGAACCGAGGTCAATAAGCTCAAGAAAGAACTTAGAGGGTTACGAACCCAAGGATTTGATATTACCACGTACGAAAGACGATTCACAGAATTGTGCCTATTGTGTCCGGGAGCATTCGAAGATGAGGAAGAGAAGATCGACGCGTTTGTGAAAGGATTACCGGAAAGAATCCAAGAAGATATAAGTTCACACGAGCCCGCCTCCATACAACAGGCATGTAGAATGGCTCACAAACTAGTGAACCAGATTGAAGAAAGAATTAAAGAACAGACTGCTGAAGAGGCCAATGTGAAGCAAGTCAAAAGAAAGTGGGAGGAAAACGGTGATAAGAATCACCAATACAACAACAACAGCAATTACAACAATAATCGCAACAATTATCCCAACAATCGCAACATCAATCGCAACTACAACAAACGGCCCAACAACAACAACAACAACAACAGCAACTACAACAATCATCCCAACAACAATAATAACCGCAACAACAACAACAATCAGAAGCAGCTATGCCAAAGGTGTGAAAAGAATCACTCGGGGTTCTGCACCAAATTTTGCAACAAGTGTAAAAGAAATGGTCATAGTGCGGCGAAGTGTGAGGTCTACGGACCAGGGGTTAATAGAACGAAAGGAACAAATGGTGTCGGAACGAGTAATGGCGGAGCAAGTAGTGTCGGAGCAAGTTATGCCAATGTAGTTTGTTATAAATGTGGAAAACCAGGCCACATTATTAGAAATTGCCCGAACCAAGAGAACACGAATGGACAAGGCCGTGGAAGAGTTTTCAATATTAATGCGGTAGAGGTACAGGAAGACCCGGAGCTTGTTACGGGTACGTTTCTTATTGACAATAAATCTGCTTACGTTTTATTTGATTCGGGTGCGGATAGAAGCTATATGAGTAGAGATTTTTGTGCTAAATTAAGTTGTCCATTGACGCCTTTGGATAGTAAATTTTTACTCGAATTAGCAAATGGTAAATTAATTTCAGCAGATAATATATGTCGGAATCGAGAAATTAAACTGGTTAGCGAAACATTTAAGATTGATTTGATACCAGTAGAGTTAGGGAGTTTTGATGTGATAATCGGTATGGACTGGTTGAAAGAAGTGAAAGCGGAGATCGTTTGTTACAAAAATGCAATTCGCATTATACGAGAAAAAGGAAAACCCTTAATGGTGTACGGAGAAAAGGGCAACACGAAGCTACATCTTATTAGTAATTTGAAGGCACAAAAACTAATAAGAAAAGGTTGCTATGCTGTTCTAGCACACGTCGAGAAAGTACAAACTGAAGAAAAGAGCATCAATGATGTTCCCATTGCAAAAGAATTTCCCGATGTATTTCCGAAAGAATTACCGGGATTACCCCCACATCGATCCGTTGAATTTCAAATAGATCTTGTACCAGGAGCTGCACCAATAGCTCGTGCTCCTTACAGACTCGCACCCAGCGAGATGAAAGAACTGCAAAGCCAATTACAAGAACTTTTAGAGCGTGGTTTCATTCGACCAAGCACATCACCGTGAGGAGCTCCTGTTTTGTTTGTCAAGAAGAAAGATGGTACATTCAGGTTGTGTATCGACTACCGAGAGTTGAACAAACTTACCATCAAGAACCGCTACCCACTACCGAGAATCGACGACTTATTTGATCAACTACAAGACTCGTCTGTTTATTCAAAGATTGACTTACGTTCCGGGTATCATCAAATGCGGGTGAAAGAAGATGATATTCCAAAGACTGCTTTCAGAACACGTTACGGTCATTACGAGTTTATGGTCATGCCGTTTGGTTTAACTAATGCACCAGCTGTGTTCATGGATCTTATGAACCGAGTGTGTGGACCATACCTTGACAAGTTTGTCATTGTTTTCATTGATGACATACTTATTTACTCAAAGAATGACCAAGAACACGGTGAACATTTGAGAAAGGTGTTAGAAGTATTGAGGAAGGAAGAATTGTACGCTAAGTTTTCAAAGTGTGCATTTTGGTTGGAAGAAGTTCAATTCCTCGGTCACATAGTGAACAAAGAAGGTATTAAGGTGGATCCGGCAAAGATAGAAACTGTTGAAAAGTGGGAAACCCCGAAAACTCCAAAACACATACGCCAATTTTTAGGACTAGCTGGTTACTACAGAAGGTTCATCCAAGACTTTTCCAGAATAGCAAAACCCTTGACTGCATTAACGCATAAAGGGAAGAAATTTGAATGGAATGATGAACAAGAGAAAGCGTTTCAGTTATTGAAGAAAAAGCTAACTACGGCACCTATATTGTCATTGCCTGAAGGGAATGATGATTTTGTGATTTATTGTGATGCATCAAAGCAAGGTCTCGGTTGTGTATTAATGCAACGAACGAAGGTGATTGCTTATGCGTCTAGACAGTTGAAGATTCACGAACAAAATTATACGACGCATGATTTGGAATTAGGCGCGGTTGTTTTTGCATTAAAGACTTGGAGGCACTACTTATATGGGGTCAAAAGTATTATATATACCGACCACAAAAGTCTTCAACACATATTTAATCAGAAACAACTGAATATGAGGCAGCGTAGGTGGATTGAATTATTGAATGATTACGACTTTGAGATTCGTTACCACCCGGGGAAGGCAAATGTGGTAGCCGATGCCTTGAGCAGGAAGGACAGAGAACCCATTCGAGTAAAATCTATGAATATAATGATTCATAATAACATTACTACTCAAATAAAGGAGGCGCAACAAGGAGTTTTAAAAGAGGGAAATTTAAAGGATGAAATACCCAAAGGATCGGAGAAGCATCTTAATATTCGGGAAGACGGAACCCGGTATAGGGCTGAAAGGATTTGGGTACCAAAATTTGGAGATATGAGAGAAATGGTACTTAGATAAGCTCATAAAACCAGATACTCAATACATCCTGGAACGGGGAAGATGTACAAGGATCTCAAGAAACATTTTTGGTGGCCGGGTATGAAAGCCGATGTTGCTAAATACGTAGGAGAATGTTTGACGTGTTCTAAGGTCAAAGCTGAGCATCAGAAACCATCAGGTCTACTTCAACAACCCGAAATCCCGGAATGGAAATGGGAAAACATTACCATGGATTTCATCACTAAATTGCCAAGGACTGCAAGTGGTTTTGATACTATTTGGGTAATAGTTGATCGTCTCACCAAATCAGCACACTTCCTACCAATAAGAGAAGATGACAAGATGGAGAAGTTAGCACGACTGTATTTGAAGGAAGTCGTCTCCAGACATGGAATACCAATCTCTATTATCTCTGATAGGGATGGCAGATTTATTTCAAGATTCTGGCAGACATTACAGCAAGCATTAGGAACTCGTCTAGACATGAGTACTGCCTATCATCCACAAACTGATGGGCAGAGCGAAAGGACGATACAAACGCTTGAAGACATGCTACGAGCATGTGTTATTGATTTCGGAAACAGTTGGGATCGACATCTACCGTTAGCAGAATTTTCCTACAACAACAGCTACCATTCAAGCATTGAGATGGCGCCGTTTGAAGCACTTTATGGTAGAAAGTGCAGGTCTCCAATTTGTTGGAGTGAAGTGGGGGATAGACAGATTACGGGTCCGGAGATTATACAAGAAACTACCGAGAAGATCATCCAAATTCAACAACGGTTGAAAACCGCCCAAAGTCGACAAAAGAGCTACGCTGACATTAAAAGAAAAGATATAGAATTTGAAATTGGAGAGATGGTCATGCTTAAAGTTGCACCTTGGAAAGGCGTTGTTCGATTTGGTAAACGAGGGAAATTAAATCCAAGGTATATTGGACCATTCAAGATTATTGATCGTGTCGGACCAGTAGCTTACCGACTAGAGTTACCTCAACAACTCGCTGCTGTACATAACACTTTCCACGTCTCGAATTTAAAGAAATGTTTTGCTAAAGAAGATCTCACTATTCCGTTAGATGAAATCCAAATCAACGAAAAACTTCAATTCATCGAAGAACCCGTCGAAATAATGGATCGTGAGGTTAAAAGACTTAAGCAAAACAAGATACCAATTGTTAATGTTCGATGGAATGCTCGTAGAGGACCCGAGTTCACCTGGGAGCGTGAAGATCAGATGAAGAAGAAATACCCGCATCTATTTCCAGAAGATTCGTCAACACCTTCAACAGCTTAAAATTTCGGGACGAAATTTATTTAACGGGTAGGTACTGTAGTGACCCGAACTTTTCCATGTTTATATATATTAATTGAGATTTATATTTACATGATTAAATGTTTCCAACATGTTAAGCAATCAAACTTGTTAAGACTTGATTAATTGAAATATGTTTCATATAGACAATTGACCACCCAAGTTGATCGGTGATTCACGAACGTTAAAACTTGTAAAAACTATATGATGACATATATATGGATATATATATATATAGTTAACATGATACTATGATAAGAAAACATATCATAAAGTATATTAACAATGAACTACATATGTAAAAACAAGACTACTAACTTAATAATTTTTAAACGAGACATATATGTAACGATTATCGTTGTAAAGACATTTAATGTATATATATCATATTAAGAGATATTCATACATGATAATATCATGATAATATAATAATTTAAAATATCATTTGATATTATAAACATTGGGTTAACAACATTTAACAAGATCGTTAACCTAAAGGTTTCAAAACAACACTTACATGTAACGACTAACGATGACTTAACGACTCAGTTAAAATGTATATACATGTAGTTTTTTAATATGTATTTATACACTTTTGAAAGACTTCAATACACTTATCAAAATACTTCTACTTAACAAAAATGCTTACAATTACATCCTCGTTCAGTTTCATCAACAATTCTACTCGTATGCACCCGTATTCGTACTCGTACAATACACAGCTTTTAGATGTATGTACTATTGGTATATACACTCCAATGATCAGCTCTTAGCAGCCCATTTGAGTCACCTAACACATGTGGGAACCATCATTTGGCAACTAGCATGAAATATCTCATAAAATTACAAAAATATGAGTAATCATTCATGACTTATTTACATGAAAACAAAATTACATATCCTTTATATCTAATCCATACACCAACGACCAAAAACACCTACAAACACTTTCATTCTTCAATTTTCTTCATCTAATTGATCTCTCTCAAGTTCTATCTTCAAGTTCTAAGTGTTCTTCATAAATTCCAAAAGTTCTAGTTTCATAAAATCAAGAATACTTTCAAGTTTGCTAGCTCACTTCCAATCTTGTAAGGTGATCATCCAACCTCAAGAAATCTTTGTTTCTTACAGTAGGTTATCATTCTAATACAAGGTAATAATCATATTCAAACTTTGGTTCAATTTCTATAACTATAACAATCTTATTTCAAGTGATGATCTTACTTGAACTTGTTTTCGTGTCATGATTCTGCTTCAAGAACTTCGAGCCATCCAAGGATCCATTGAAGCTAGATCCATTTTTCTATTTTCCAGTAGGTTTATCCAAGGAAATTAAGGTAGTAATGATGTTCATAACATCATTCGATTCATACATATAAAGCTATCTTATTCGAAGGTTTAAACTTGTAATCACTAGAACATAGTTTAGTTAATTCTAAACTTGTTCGCAAACAAAAGTTAATCCTTCTAACTTGACTTTTAAAATCAACTAAACACATGTTCTATATCTATATGATATGCTAACTTAATGATTTAAAACCTGGAAACACGAAAAACACCGTAAAACCGGATTTACGCCTTCGTAGTAACACCGCGGGCTGTTTTGGGTTAGTTAATTAAAAACTATGATAAACTTTGATTTAAAAGTTGTTATTCTGAGAAAATGATTTTTATTATGAACATGAAACTATATCCAAAAATTATGGTTAAACTCAAAGTGGAAGTATGTTTTCTAAAATGGTCATCTAGACGTCGTTCTTTCGACTGAAATGACTACCTTTACAAAAACGACTTGTAACTTATTTTTCCGACTATAAACCTATACTTTTTCTGTTTATATTCATAAAATAGAGTTCAATATGAAATCATAGCAATTTGATTCACTCAAAACGGATTTAAAATGAAGAAGTTATGGGTAAAACAAGATTGGATAATTTTTCTCATTTTAGCTACGTGAAAATTGGTAACAAATCTATTCCAACCATAACTTAATCAACTTGTATTGTATATTATGTAATCTTGAGATACCATAGACACGTATACAATGTTTCGACCTATCATGTCGACACATCTATATATATTTCGGAACAACCATAGACACTCTATATGTGAATGTTGGAGTTAGCTATACAGGGTTGAGGTTGATTCCAAAATATATATAGTTTGAGTTGTGATCAATACTGAGATACGTATACACTGGGTCGTGGATTGATTCAAGATAATATTTATCGATTTATTTCTGTACATCTAACTGTGGACAACTAGTTATAGGTTACTAACGAGGACAGCTGACTTAATAAACTTAAAACATCAAAATATATTAAAAGTGTTGTAAATATATTTTGAACATACTTTAATATATATGTATATATTGTTATAGGTTCGTGAATCAACAGTGGCCAAGTCTTACTTCCCGACGAAGTAAAAAATCTGTGAAAGTGAGTTATAGTCCCACTTTTAAAATCTAATATTTTTGGGATGAGAATACATGCAGGTTTTATAAATGATTTACAAAATAGACACAAGTACGTGAAACTACATTCTATGGTTGAATTATCGAAATCGAATATGCCCCTTTTTATTAAGTCTGGTAATCTAAGAATTAGGGAACAGACACCCTAATTGACGCGAATCCTAAAGATAGATCTATTGGGCCTAACAAACCCCATCCAAAGTACCGGATGCTTTAGTACTTCGAAATTTATATCATATCCGAAGGGTGTCCCGGAATGATGGGGATATTCTTATATATGCATCTTGTTATTTTCGGTTACCAGGTGTTCACCATATGAATGATTTTTATCTCTATGTATGGGATGTGTATTGAAATATGAAATCTTGTGGTCTATTATTATGATTTGATATATATAGGTTAAACCTATAACTCACCAACATTTTTGTTGATGTTTTAAGCATGTTTATTCTCAGGTGATTATTAAGAGCTTCCGCTGTCGCATACTTAAATAAGGACGAGATTTGGAGTCCATGCTTGTATGATATTGTGTAAAAACTGCATTCAAGAAACTTATTTTGCTGTAACATATTTGTATTGTAAACCATTATGTAATGGTCGTGTGTAAACAGGATATTTTAGATTATCATTATTTGATAATCTACGTAAAGCTTTTTAAACCTTTATTGATGAAATAAAGGTTATGGTTTGTTTTAAAATGAATGCAGTCTTTGAAAAACGTCTCATATAGAGGTCAAAACCTCGCAACGAAATCAATTAATATGGAACGTTTTTAATCAATAAGAACGGGACATTTCAAGCGCGAAGCTCGTTGACTTCTTCTACTACACCGGGATGATTGGCAGTTCAGATGAGCGGATGAATAAGATCCAGAATTTGAGAGAGTATATGATCATGACGAGATATTCTGGAGATGAGAGAGAAAATGGTATTACGAACAGGTTCGCCGGTAAGTGCTTCAGGTTCTTCGCCAAGAGGGCAATGTGGTGGATGGAATGGATCACCTTCTTCTTGTCTCCAATAATTAAGTAGACTACGAACTCATCCCCAATTCATCCAGAATAGATGATGGCTAATTGGTTGATCCATTCCGGTTACACTGTCTTCGGAATTCAGGTGAATATCCATATCGGAATAGCTGTCAGAGTTTAAGGAATTTGAACTAGATACGGGATTCATCTTACACGATTAGATAAAGGATTTTTGGTATGAAATGATTTTTGGGTATCGGATAATATTCTAATTACATAGAATACCAATATATAGTACAAGGGATCCCGCAAATTACGGAGAAATTTTCAAAAGCTGTCAGGTAAAGTTGACAGTAACAGATATGCTAAGATATGAAATTTGGTCTATACACTATCTATGCAATCAATGCAATAAGACGCGTTTAGACTTAAGATGATAGACAGGTAATTTCCGATAAGAAATGATAAGCAAAACTTTTGACGTGCAGACACAGACGAAGTCCAGACTTACTAATGTATCCTAACAATTATCAGTTAGACACACTCATGCAAGACCTGGTTCACTAGAACCAACGCTCTAATACTAACTGTGACAATCGCTCCAAATCCATATGGACGAACACGTCATTCATCGATTTCATTGCGAGGTATTTGACCTCTATATGATACGTTTTGTAAACATTGCATTCTTTTGAAAAGGCACACCATAAATGAATATTTAAATCAAAGGTTTTCGACATCTGATGATTTCTACATATAGACAATCACCATAAATAATAGTTTACAACAGTACTTCCGTTGACAATGCAGTCAAAGGTCAAAAAAAGATACATGGTGATGATTTGGTGAATGCAACGTTTCCTTGAAAAATATGCCATGTAAGACTCCATGCACATAGCTTGTCTAACATATAAGCAAACAGCGGAAGACTTCTAGGGAACCTGAGAATAAACATGCTAACAAGTGTCAACACAAAGGTTGGTGAGTTCATAGTTTTAATATTGCGCATAATCTGTATAAAAAAGTGAATCACAAGTTTTCAGTTGTTTCATCCAGAAACGTTTATCAAAATATTCTACAAGATTGAGCACCCTGGTAACTAAGCTTTAACATTATAATAAGTACCCCTGTTTTAACATACACGCAACCAACATGTACAATACATGCAAACCAACGTGTACTAAACTCAAATAGCATACATCTGTTTTATAGTTCAGGCTAGGGTTTCTATACCTGGAACAGACGGGGATGTCAGGCCCTATGGATCCATATATAACTACTCGCGCCCACCAGTTCTTATAACCGGCAGTTACTAGTTACCAAAGCTAAGGAATTTTCGATTCAAACTCAGTGTAGAATTTAGTATGTACTTGCATCCATTGTGTTTAAAATAAAGTGCATGTATTCTCAGCCCAAAAATATAGATTGCAAAAGCAATTAAAAAGGGAGCAAATGAAACTCACCTTAGCAGCACATAAGGTCATTCATCAAAAAGTGACCGTAACTTGGAATGCAAGATTAACCGTAGATCTCAACTTAGAGAACATATGTTGGTCAATACATGTCTAACAAACTAGGTTGGGTCATAGTGTATCACAATCCTAATGCTTGAGATCGACATACAAAAGTTATCCAAAGTCGTTTCAAAAAGTCAATTTTGACAATAGTTCAACAAAACGAGACGTACCTTATATAAGGATTCATTTACTCGGTTAGTAATATTCAAAAATTCAAATTATCAATCTTACAAACAAGTTGTCTAAATATTAATTGCAGATTTAAAAGCAATTTCAATTAACGTCAATCATAATTCAGTTGATCATATCTTTTAATCCGTTCATCGAAACTATTCGATATCTAAATGAAAAGTTATTGATTTTTCGCCAGCTTTCCAAAAACATGTATATCATATACCTTTTACCAGTAATATATGTATTTAATTTGTGATTCATTATAAACTGTTTAACGACAAAATTTAGCATACAAGCATGCTTAAATATATATACTCGAGCACTAGACATGGATACACAATTAATATATAAAAGATAAAATATGAGTGCTTATGTATCAATATTGAGATTCAATATTGTAGAAAAGTACGTAGACACAACGGAGATGATAAACACTAGGTTTGACTTGCGAACAGTACCCATGAATATTACCCATAACCTCCATAGCTATAACCCATATTTTCCTTAGCTCTATCCCGCTCGTAAAACTTGTTTTTAAATTACTCGAACGGCACTCCGTCGTAGTATTTTATGTATAATACTAATTAATAATTCTAATATTAATAAGATTAATAATAATATTAATCTTAATATTAATAATAATAATAATAATAATAATAATAATAATAATAATAATATAATAAATAAATATAATGCATACGGAGTGAGGATAGATGGATAGATGAAAAGGTGTAAAAACTGAACCCAAACTCGAGCAATTTATAGAACCTTTTCTGAAAAAGTACCCCATGCGATCGCATGAGATTTGTGCTTCAAGGCCATGCGATCACATGGCCCTCTGATCCAGCTCACAAACTTTTAACTTTTTGTTTGTCGATATAATTTTATATAATATATATAATATATTTAATTTATATAATTACTTATATATTATATTAAATTCACATGCATAGTTGACTTGTAATTTTCGTTCCGATGACTCGTACGTTGTCACTCGACTTATGTCTCGGTTCCAGTTTCTCGAATGCATTTTCGTATGCTTAGAAAACTCGCAATTTACGTTTTGTGACTTGTACCTTTGTCAAAATATAGTCTTAAATTATCAATAAACTATATCATTCAAAGTGTATCTTAAACTTTCGAGTGTTTTGGTCATTTACTTCTATAAATCATTGTCTCGCTATTTGTTGATATATATATAATAACAAATCGTTTTATGACCAAGTTAATATATTTTTTCAACATTCATAAACACGTTTTAAATATACGTCGCAAGTTATTCATACAATTAATATTCCAACTTATCATATATATTCAAATAAATATTTAAACCAATAAGTTTAATGTACGGTATTAAACAATTAAAACTTTGTTACATTTTCAAGTTATAGTATATATATGTATCTCTTTACATATAATGGTTTGCGAATCGTTGAGAACAACCGAAGGGTACTTGAATAGTTCAAAAATTTTGAGATTCGGTTTTACAGACTTTGTTTATCGTGTCGAAAACATTAAATCATTTAAAGATAAAGTTTAAATTTGGTCAGAAATTTTCGGGTCATCACATTGCTGGTACGTGTGCTGGTAATATGGTGGAATATAAAAGGTTACCCGTTAACAATAAAAGAGCACGCATATATATCAAGGTTGTAATAAGGTTGCTTCGAACAAAAAGTCGAAGTTGACTTGCTAGAGCTGTGACAAAACTGGCTATCTCGAACAGGAGTTGGTAATAATAACGCTAAAGGAATTAGCACCGCTATGTGCTAAACGTTTACTCAGTTTCCTAGAGTTTTTCAGGTGCATGATTATTTCTTAAATCTTTCTTCTCGTAGATGAAGTGCGGTTGGTTCATCCTCTCGATTGAGGTGTTTTCAAGAATCATGAAAGGTTTGAACGCAGATTTTAATCGTCAAGTACAAATGAGGTTTAAGATGAAATCAAGTGACAAACTTGAAGAAATGTTTAGTTTCATATGTTATAATCAATATTTTAACTCATTTTAATTGTCCAATGTTAGTAGTCCACAGTTAGTAGTTCAATAATTCATGTATAGTTTAATATATAATATTCAAATTAATTAATACGTATCGTGACCCTCAGACTCGATCACAACTCAAAGTATATATATTATTTTAGAATCAACCTCGACCCTTTATATGCTAACTCGAGCATTACTGCGATATAGAGTGACTTACGGCTATTCCAAATAATATATATAGATGACGTCAATATGATATGTCAAAACATTGTGTACGTGTCACGATATTTAAAATGCGTAAATAACAGTATTTAAATGACGATAAATAAAGTGCGTAAAATAAATAACAGAAATTAAATGACGGTAAATAAAATTGCGAGAATTAAAATTGCGATAAATAAATTGCGATAAATAGATGTAATAAGGAATTAACAGTTAGCTAGGAACAGTTAGCTAGGATTTTGTTAGCGTGGATTCTTAACAAAATTTCTCATAGTTAATTTGTTTGTTTCTAACAAATTTTATTTTGTCTAATGTTTTCTTCATTATGCCACTTGTTGGGTTCTGATAGGTCAAAATCCAAATATAAAATTGAATGAAACTGGTTATTCTGCGGTGAACGGATACGTATATCTGTGGATGTAAGTAGGATAGTAAATGACTGTTGAATCGAAATTGAAGGATGTACAGTATAACATGTTAATATGAAAGCTAAATATTCCTCGGGTATTACCTGCCCGTTAAAATATTTTCACCATTAACAGTTTGTACAAAGAATTTCTAATTACAATTCTTATGAAAATATATATACATATATATTTTCTTCAGATGTAATCATGGATTTAATGAGTAGATATAATATTAAACTCATTTGATTTACCATTAGATCTAGAATACATAATCTCTAAAACATTAGAAATTATATAATCGTTATGTAGAACGAAGATAAATGATGTAGAACGATTCGCAGAACGATGATTATGCTCGAGGTACATAATGAGATGTTGAGGAGTGTGATGTTGAAACTTGAGTTGTTGGTGGCACTGGTGTTGATGTTGGTGGTACTGTTGGTGCCGGTGATGTTGATGAAGCTGGTAAGTTTTGCACCATATTCTCCAAATTAATTACTCGAGAGTGAAGCTCGTTGACTTCTTCAATTACTCCAGGATGATTGTCGGTTGAGACGAGCGGATGAGTAAGGTTTAAAATGGTGGATATTATGTAATCGTTGCGAGCTATTCTGGAATTGAGGGTGAAAATGGTGTTTCAGACTGGTTTGCTGGAAAGTGCTTCAGGTTCATCGCCAAGAGGTGAATTCGGTTGGTGGAAAGGATCGCCTTCTTCTCGTCTCCATTGATTAAGTCGACTACGAACTCATCCCGAATTCATCCAGAATTGATGATGGCTAATTGGTTGATCCATTCTGGTTACACTGCTTTTGGAGTTCGAGTGGAAATCCATATCGGAATAGCTGTCGGAATTCGAGGAATTTGAACTAGTTGCGAGTTCCGTCTTATACGGTTAGATAAAGGATTTTCGATAGGAAATGATTTTCGGCTATCGGATGATATTCTAATTATATATATATATATATATATATATATATATATATATATATATATATATATATATATATATATATATATATATATATATATATATATATATATATATGTAGAACAAAAGATTTCGTAGATTACGAAGGGATTTACAGAATATGCCAGGCAAAGTTTACAGTAACAGATATGCTAAGATATGAATTAGCAGATACGCTAAGATATGAATTTTTGTCTATACACTATTCATGCAATCAATACAGTAAGATGTGTCTAGACTAAGAATGATAAGCAGATAATTTTTTACACGAAATGATAAGCAAAACTTTTGACATGCAGACACGGTCGAAGTCCAGACCCACTAATGCATCTAAACAACTACTAGTTAGACACACTAATGTAAGACCTGGTTCGTTAAGACCACCGCTCTGATACCAACTTTAACTCAGTTGGGGACACCACACGTCCCAGCCAGTGCCTTCTCAGCTAACCACCTGGTGACCACTGAGTGTACCTCAGATACTGATTTTACGGCCCTGCCTCTCGGCAAAACCAACCATATTCGGACCGCGAGGAGTAAGAGCCAATGCTTCGTCACAGGTAACACTGTGAGAACCCCCTCTACGATTAAGCCGACGACACAGCTTAAACCAGCTCTGATACCAACTTTAACGACCCGTTCATATCGATTATAAACGATTCATCTCAATTGATTTCATTGCGAGGTATTGACCTCTATATGATACGTTTTACAAACATTGCATTCGTTGAAAGACAACTCATTTCAAAATATAACCTTTCGATACAAATGATATATTATTCTCCTAATATGAATGACTAATCTTTTATAACAGTCTTTTTGAACTCAATGACTTGAATGCAACATCTTTTGAAATATGCCATGAATGACTCCAAGTAATATTGCTAAATTGAGCAAATGCACAGCGGAAGATTTCTTTCGTACCTGAGAATAAACATGCTTAAAAGTGTCAACCAAAAGGTTGGTGAGTTCATAGGTTTATCATAATCATTCATTTCCATAATTTTAATAGACCACAAGATTTCATTTTTATATTACACATAACCTGTGTAATAAAATAGTACGCATAACCTGCGAATTAAAATTCATTCATATGGTGAACACCTGGTAACCGACATTAACAAATGCATCTAGAATATCCCCAAATATACAGGTACACTCATCTGTATATAAAATCGAAGTACTAAAACATCCATAACCTGGATGGGGTTTGTTAGACTCAATAGATCTATCTTTAGGATTCGCGTCAATTTGGGGGTCTGTTCCCAAATTCTTAGGCTACCAAGCTAAAAAGGGGCATATCCGGTATAATAATCCAGCCATAGAATGTAGTTTTAAGTACTTGTGTCTATTTCGTAAAACAGTTGTAAAAACAGCGCATGTATTCTCGGTCTCAAAAATATATATTGCAAAAGCATTTAAAAAGGGAGCAAATGAAACTCACAATACGATATTTTGTAGTAAAAATATGCATACGACGAAATTGAACAATGCAAGGTTGGCCTCGGATTCACGAACCTATATCATTTATATATATGTTAACACATATAATGGTAATCGAACAACTTTATATATATGTAGTTATGTATTAAGATTAATATTTATATATAATTTTATTAATACTTATAATATATTATAATGCTTATTTGATATATGATTTAATTAACGTTATGTCAATATAAATAATATTCTATTAGTTAAATCATAATATTATGTAATATTAGTATATATTTTTATATAAATATCTTCTATTTGCAAAAATTAATAATAACACTAAGTTAAGGATAATAATGATAATGATAGTAATAATAATAATAATAATAATGTTACTTTTTAATAATGAAAATTTTAATAAAGAAAATGATAGTTTTTAATGATAACAAAATAATAATTTTAGTAGGAATGATACTTTTAATAATAATAGTAGTTTTTAAATAAAAAGATAAGTTTAATAATAATGATAATGAAAATAATTATTTTGATAATAATACTTAATACTTAATAATAATAATAATAATAATAATAATAATAATAATAATAATAATAATAATAATAATAATAATAATAATAATAATAATAATAGTAATAATAATTTAACTATAATCTTAACAATAATAATAATAATACTTAATAATAATAATAATCATGATAGTCGTATTATTTGTCATACAATAATTATAATAACAATAATTTTAATAGTTATAATAACATTAATAACAATAACAATATTAATAATAAGAATTAGAATAATATAATGTAATATAATAATAATAATAATAATAACAATAATAATAACAATAATAATAATTCTAATAATTCTAATTCTAATAATTATACCTAATAAAAGGTCCATTCGTTTGTTAGTGGTTCTCCAGATCAGATCGAATATAGCAGAGGTAAAACGCAGAGAAAATCACAGTTTATAAGGTCTTCAATTCATTAACAGATCCATCAGTCAAGCAACAAATCATCGATGTATAGTAGGTCATTGATTCATTATCATCATCGTTCAATTGTCATCATTATCGAATCAACAGAAAATCAAAGCAGGTGTTTGGTTGGTGTCTGTTCACACAAGGGAGAAAAAATTGAACACCGCAGCATGTAATAACAGAGACTTCATCAATTCATCATCAATTGATTATGATCGGTCCAGTAATTGATCAATTAGGTACATGATGTTCCTGTTATTTATTTACTTATTTATTTGTATGAATTTATATTTTTATCAACCGTCACCGTTCCTTGTAAATTAGTAATCAATTCATTCAGATTTATTTTGGTGTAATTTATTTGTTTGGTTCGATTGTTTATAAATGAAATATAAAATAGAAACAACAGGAAGCAGTAGAAATAATCGTATAGCAGCGACAGTTATAAATTAATTGAATTGGTGTGGTTTACTATGATTTAAACATGAAGACAGGAACGAATTTAGCAGTTGTAGTGGTAAACCTTGACATGAAAAAAGAGAGTTACCTAGCGTAGCATGTAGTGACCCGAACTTTTCCATGTTTATATATATTAATTGAGATTGATATTTACATGATTAAATGTTTCCAACATGTTAAGCAATCAAACTTGTTAAGACTTGATTAATTGAAATATGTTTCATATAGACAATTGACCACCCAAGTTGACCGGTGATTCACGAACGTTAAAACTTGTAAAAACTATATGATGACATATATATGGATATATATATATAGTTAACATGATACTATGATAAGTAAACATATCATTAAGTATATTAACAATGAACTACATATGTAAAAACAAGACTACTAACTTAATGATTTTTAAACGAGACATATATGTAACGATTATCGTTGTAACGACATTTAATGTATATATATCATATTAAGAGATATTCGTACATCATAATATCATGATAATATAATAATTTAAAATCTCATTTGATATTATAAACATTGGGTTAACAACATTTAACAAGATCGTTAACCTAAAGGTTTCAAAACAACACTTACATGTAACGGCTAACGATGACTTAACGACTCAGTTAAAATGTATATACATGTAGTGTTTTAATATGTATTCATACACTTTTGAAAGACTTCAAGACACTTATCAAAATACTTCTACTTAACAAAAATACTTACAATTACATCCTCGTTCAGTTTCATCAACAATTCTACTCGTATGCATCCGTATTCGTACTCGTACAATACACAGCTTTTAGATGTATGTACTATTGGTATATACACTCCAATGATCAGCTCTTAGCAGCCCATGTGAGTCACCTAACACATGTGGGAACCATCATTTGGCAACTAGCATGAAATATCTCATAAAATTACAAAAATATGAGTAATCATTCATGACTTATTTACATGAAAACAAAATTACATATCCTTTATATCTAATCCATACACCAACGACCAAAAACACCTACAAACACTTTCATTCTTCAATTTTCTTCATCTAATTGATCTCTCTCAAGTTCTATCTTCAAGTTCTAAGTGTTCTTCATAAATTCCAAAAGTTCTAGTTTCATAAAATCAAGAATACTTTCAAGTTTGCTAGCTCACTTCCAATCTTGTAAGGTGATCATCCAACCTCAAGAAATCTTTGTTTCTTACAGTAGGTTATCATTCTAATACAAGGTAATAATCATATTCAAACTTTGGTTCAATTTCTATAACTATAACAATCTTATTTCAAGTGATGATCTTACTTGAACTTGTTTTCGTGTCATGATTCTGCTTCAAGAACTTCGAGCCATCCAAGGATCCATTGAAGCTAGATCCACTTTTCTCTTTTCCAGTAGGTTTATCCAAGGAACTTAAGGTAGTAATGATGTTCATAACATCATTCGATTCATACATATAAAGCTATCTTATTCGAAGGTTTAAACTTGTAATCACTAGAACATAGTTTAGTTAATTCTAAACTTGTTCGCAAATAAAAGTTAATCCTTCTAACTTGACTTTTAAAATCAACTAAACACATGTTCTATATCTATATGATATGCTAACTTAATGATTTAAAACCTGGAAACACGAAAAATACCGTAAAACCGGATTTACGCCGTCGTAGTAACACCGCGGGCTGTTTTGGGTTAGTTAATTAAAAACTATGATAAAGTTTGATTTAAAAGTTGTTATTCTGAGAAAATTATTTTTATTATGAACATGAAACTATATCCAAAAATTATGGTTAAACTCAAAGTGGAAGTATGTTTTCTAAAATGGTCATCTAGACGTCGTTCTTTCGACTGAAATGACTACCTTTACAAAAACGACTTGTAACTTATTTTTCCGACTATAAACCTATACTTTTTCTGTTTAGATTCATAAAATAGAGTTCAATATGAAACTATAGCAATTTGATTCACTCAAAACGGATTTAAAATGAAGAAGTTATGGGTAAAACAAGATTGGATAATTTTTCTCATTTTAGCTACGTGAAAATTGGTAACAAATCTATTCCAACCATAACTTAATCAACTTGTATTGTATATTATGTAATCTTGAGATACCATAGACACGTATACAATGTTTCGACCTATCATGTCGACACATCTATATATATTTCGGAACAACCATAGACACTCTATATGTGAATGTTGGAGTTAGCTATACAGGGTTGAGGTTGATTCCAAAATATATATAGTTTGAGTTGTGATCAATACTGAGATACGTATACACTGGGTCGTGGATTGATTCAAGATAATATTTATCGATTTATTTCTGTACATCTAACTGTGGACAACTAGTTGTAGGTTACTAACGAGGACAGCTGACTTAATAAACTTAAAACATCAAAATATATTAAAAGTATTGTAAATATATTTTGAACATACTTTGATATATATGTATATATTGTTATAGGTTCGTGAATCAACCAGTGGCCAAGTCTTACTTCCCGACGAAGTAAAAATCTGTGAAAGTGAGTTATAGTCCCACTTTTAAAATCTAATATTTTTGGGATGAGAATACATGCAGGTTTTATAAATGATTTACAAAATAGACACAAGTACGTGAAACTACATTCTATGGTTGAATTATCGAAATCGAATATGCCCCTTTTTATTAAGTCTGGTAATCTAAGAATTAGGGAACAGACACCCTAATTGACGCGAATCCTAAAGATAGATCTATTGGGTCTAACAAACCCCATCCAAAGTACCGGATGCTTTAGTACTTCGAAATTTATATCATATCCGAAGGGTGTCCCGGAATGATGGGGATATTCTTATATATGCATCTTGTTAATGTCGGTTACCAGGTGTTCACCATATGAATGATTTTTATCTCTATGTATGGGATGTGTATTGAAATATGAAATCTTGTGGTCTATTGTTACGATTTGATATATATAGGTTAAACCTATAACTCACCAACATTTTTGTTGACGTTTAAAGCATGTTTATTCTCAGGTGAATACTAAGAGCTTCCGCTGTTGCATACTAAAATAAGGACAAGATTTGGAGTCCATGTTTGTATGATATTGTGTAAAAACTGCATTCAAGAAACCGATTTCGATGTAACATATTTGTATTGTAAACCATTATGTAATGGTCGTGTGTAAACAGGATATTTTAGATTATCATTATTTGATAATCTACATAAAGCTTTTTAAACCTTTATTTATGAAATAAAGGTTATGGTTTGTTTTAAAATGAATGCAGTCTTTGAAAAACGTCTCATATAGAGGTCAAAACCTCGCAACGAAATCAATTAATATGGAACGTTTTTAATCAATAAGAACGGGACATTTCATAGCAGTAGCAGCAGCTTTTCAGGTGGGTTTTGGTTAATTGAATAGATTAGGAAAAAAAATGAATCATAGTTGTGTTCAATAGTAGGTATCAAGGTTGTGGCTTACGGATATCAGCAATAAATGAGTTTTGTATCGATGGGTATTTGGTTTTTTCAACAGAGGAAGTAAACAGCAAACGCAGCGATAGGAGTTAGTTTCAAACATGTTGTTTTGGGTGATGACGAGTGGTGTTTTTGGGTTGTTAAACTGCGACTGAAACAGCAACAGTTGCAGTATTAAACGGGTGTTATGTCAATAATAATTGTGAATGTTAGATGATCATAAGTGATTGTTTTGTTGTTTAAACGAAAACAAAAAAATGGAAGTGGGTTTCGATTGTGGTGGTCGATGGGTTATTGATTTGTGTTGGTGTATGTCTTGGTTATTGAAGTCGAAAAATGGATAGATAGTGGCTGTGGTATTTGAACAGGAGACGCAGAAAAGAAAACCCAATTGGGTTTGGGTTCTTGTAGCTATTCGAACCACAAAATCAAAATCCATAACTCGATAGTTGTAGTTGGAGAGTTGTCGATGTTGGATAGTTTTGGTCGACACAAGAGCAAAAAAGGAGAGGTGTTCGGGTGGGTTTTTCTCTTGATCAAACAAGAATATGAATTGGTGAGGATGAAGATTGTACATAGATATTATCATATATATATATATATACATATATATATATATATATATATATATATATATATATATATATATATATATATATATATATATATATATATATATATATATATAATAGAGAGAAAGAAGTAGGGGTGAGGGTGAATAATATATATGTATATATTATGTGTGTGCCCCTTGTGTTGTCTGTACTAACGAGAAAATATATATTCTTACATTTGCTTTATGTCAATGAAAAGATAAGACAGCCATTTACTGTTAAATCATAACTCGTGAAGTTTATATGTTGAGATCTACATATCTATGTATTATTTATTTTATTTACTTGTGCAATATACTTGGTAGATATTGATTATGATTGTACATAGATATATAGAATCGATGCAAGACATACTAAAAAGATTTGAAACAAGAAAAGTACTATATCACGGGAAGAACTACAAATGCAATTAATTTTAATAGATTTTCAAGATCTAACTCTATTCTCCACAAAACGTCAGCTCATTTTTGTTTAATCCGGTTACAAGTTCAGTGCATTCATATTAGCATATTTTTTATATATCGAACATGACCCATAATTATAACAGGACGGCCCTGATCATATATATTGAATAATAATAATAATAATAATAATAATAATAATAATAATAATAATAATAATAATAATAATAATAATAATAATAATAATAATAATAATAATAATAATAATAATAATAATGTAACAAGCATGAGTTACATAATTTGTATATTACAACTTTATTTATTACATAGTTAAATAATATGTAAGACTATATATATATATATATATATATATATATATATATATATATATATATATATATATATATATATATATATATATATATATATATATATATATATATATTACATCATATACACATAAGTAATATGTATATATTATATATTAATACGTTACAAGTTATTATATACATATCTATTTATATACATATCTATTTACAATCAGTTGTTCGTGAATCGTCAGAATAGTCAAAGGGTAACTGAATATATGAAACAGTTCAAAAATTTTGAGATTTTAACATTACAGACTTTGCTTATCGTATCAGAAACATTAAATCATTTAAAGATAAAGTTTAAATTTGATCGGAAATTTCCGGGTCGTCACATAGGTCAAAGTGGGGGACCATATCACTTTGGGTTTATTTAATACAGCTAAAGAAAATTTAATGCCGAAAATACCCATCACGTTTAACTCACGTGATGGGAGTTAATGTTCAATTTGGATGTCCAGTTGACGGAAGACGCCAATTGCAAAATCAAATTAACTCAGGGACGCTGATTGCCAAATTAAAAACAGAGGGACCAAACTAGCGATTTGTGACACAATAGAGGGACCAACTGAGCAAAAAAATCCGAATGTTCACTAATAAATCAATAATTTTGTCTTGCTCTCTAAACTACCACTAATTAGATGTATGATACAATTACAATGATGAAACTTTTCATTATTGATAATATTTGTATTACAATCAAATGTATTGAGAATATTAGTAATGGATGGCACCCACGGGTCGTGGGCGCGGATCCACTACATCCATCACCTGCACCCACAGATTTTTTGGTGGCCGTACCCATAGATATTCGCCGGTCACTGGTTTACCCTCGGATCTCATTCATGAAGTATATGTAAATTAAAGTATTAAAAATAAATATCATTACCAATTCAAAGTATGAAAAACATTATCCAATCAAATACACATGTTTATAATAATATAATAAAATGAGAAAACATATACTAGTAGTATTAATTATACTTTTTGTGTTAATAGTCAAAGGTGCTACGGCTAAATTAAACGGGCCTTCACCGTCTTTTAATACTTGAAGTGCCGAAATGCTCCAATCCGTTTGATATATGGTTACTCCGTCATATCTTAACGGGTCATTTACACTTATCGTCTTCCTCATAACTTCCTTTCCCATCAATATCAAACAACGAAAGATCCGTGTGGGATTGCGAAACCTATCACAATAAAAGCAAATGAAACACCGATAAATTAAAAGACTTCGCTAACAACAACCCTACTCGTTAACATGCTTTAAACAATTGTACATAGTGGATACTTGTTACTTTTGTGGTGTGTTAATTTAGTGGTGTCAGTTATATAAATGTACAACTGTTTAAAGCGTGTTAACAATAGCAAAATCCTAAATTAAAGGATATTTTAAGTGACCTAAATAAACAATTATCGTTACCTCTCCACTATCGTAATAATCCATGTAGAAGCGGTTGACATGAAAAACTTGGTGAAAAATCAATAATCATATAATTGTTGTATCATGAGGTGTTTTGAAAGTGATTAAAACTTATGAAGTTATATTCATGTGATAAAACTATAACTGCAATCATATATGGTTAATAAACATTAAAAAATTATGGTTGAATCAAAATTAAATCAAACTACAAGTGAAACAGAATAAGATTTGACTATTCAAAGACCTTTTGTGAACATATCAGAGCTTGAAAAAATGGAGTTTGTATATATGTTCAAAATGTAGAGCATACATAGCTATTTACAGTCCCTCAGCAAACTAATGCTGGCTTCTCTTTAAACACATATCTACCCAACAAAATGAGATTTGAATCTTCAAATCCGATTTAATCTTCAAGGCTCTAGTATATATGTATATATATACTTCTGTATTCGACTATATATCAATATGCTCATCCATAATCCTCTTTTGAAAAATTATAGTGGCTTTAAATTTAGCCACATATAGCATCAGAAGGTTCGTTTAATTCTGGGACCCGGTCTAGCACACGGTTCATCTCCTCAGGAAACTCAATCTTGGCTCGGTTAGTTTTTCCTCCAACAACCACAGTTGTTCCATCTTGTAACGCCCATATCTGTTATAATGGAAATAGTACAGATCGAGTATTAAAAGCCATAACTAAAATGTCAACCGTTTGACTTTTTTAATTGATGCATACAATCATACCTGTGTGTGTGATAAATAACTGATGCAAGTTGTAAGCATTAATGCACCAAAGCCAGCGTACACAATCGGCACCCCGGGATCAGTCTGCGCAGATACCATATGGTTTAGTCTCATTTGAATACGGGTATGTTAAAAGAGAAACGGGTCAAATGAGTTGATCAGAATATTAGTGGGTTAAAGGCAGCCCAAAGTGTATATTTTGATAGTATACAAATAAAATTGCAGCTTTACCTTCATATCAAGACCACTGCTGCCAATTGCATCCACGATTTCGATTTTTGTACCGTCGATTTCGATCGGAAGCTTCGAGTTAGGCCTACGAACCCCAACAAATTTCCCATCTTGATCATATAACACAACCGACTGCAGATCACGAAGAAGCAGTGATCTGGTTCAAGAAAACAAGAACCAATTCAGTTTATCCATTAGTAATATGGAGTGGACATCATAAAGTGGAGGTGGCAATATCAGCCCATTAATATAGAATTGTATCTAATAGATAATATTACCCAATTCAGTTTATTTCATAAAAAAACATGGAGTACACATCATAAGGTTGAGGTGGCAATATCAACCCATTTATATCGATTTGGATCTAAAATGAAACAGGACACATCAGCAAATAGGATAAGCTGACAAAACCCGCCCAATTTGCCACATTCACTTTAAAAATACAATCTTTAACTCAGTTAAATAGTAGAAATAAAAGGGTGATTCTTACATTCCCTTTACATTAGCAGAATCAGTATTTCCAATAGGAAGAAAGCTTCCATAGAGCTTCTTATCTCCATTGATAGTCAAAGGTGCTACCGCTAAATTAAACGGGCCTTCACCATCTTTAAGTACTTGAAGTGCCGAAATACTCCAATCCGTTTGATATACGGTTACTCCATCATATCTTAACGGGTCATTTACACTTATCGTCTTCCTCATAACTTCCTTCCCATCAATATCAAACAACGAAAGATCGGTGTGGAATTGCGAAACCTATTTAAAAAATAATTATAATTATAAGATTGATAAAAAGTACATTTTGTAAAATGATACCTAAACCATTAATTAAAACATATTAAGCAATTATCGTTACCTCTCCACTATCATAATAATCCATGTAGAAGCGGTTGACATGAACCTCGGTATTAAAAGCTTCCGTAGGAGTCGATAGGAACCCGTTCGGTCCTAAAACATCTCCCATAACAAAGCTCAAACCTTGTGGGACCGTTACGGAACCTTTAAAACTTCCTGTGGCGGTATAAGTTCCACCGCCCATTATCAAGAGTAAAGCTAAGTGGACCCCGATTGGAGCAAACCGACCAGCCATCCCTTTAAAGGCATATAAAGACGGTCCTTTCATGAAAACCTAAAAGAGAAACACTTGATTATCACAAACTCTGAATATTTGTAATTGTGTGTTTTTGTGTGTGTGTGTGTGTGTGTGTGTGTGTTTGTCGTTATATAAAAAGATTTTTCTAAGGGCTATCGTTAGAAAGTCAACATAACCGCCATCTAAAAGTCAACATAACCGCTAACTACAAGTTTTTTTTAAGCACCTTAAAGACTGCTATTAAAAATCCAAAAAAATGTATATTATAAGTAATTAGTATGTCAAATATGATCAACAAGGTTATTTGATATTATAATAATCTACTTTTTTATATAAAGTGAGCTTGAAGGTTTAATGTTTTGAAAAGACTATAAGATTAATTCTTTTTACTAACTTACTATTCTAGCCATCAAAAATAAACACAAATCGAACAAAATCAATCATAAGTACATGAAAAGTTTCTCATATACCTCGAACCCAGCTCCAGACAAAACGACACCTAAATCTTGAATTGAGGCTTTAGGCAAAGAGTCTGCGAACTCCAGCTTTCGAATAGTGTTAGCTGATTGTAAGAAAGACCATCTGTAAAACGGTTCAGGTTAAACGATATATTATTATCAAATGCAAAATAAGTTAGCATACTATTATCATAATCTAAACTTTACCTTCTTGCTACTTTGACCATAGGAATTTGTGTGGTGTATGTACATGCCATTAAAGATGCACCCAACAGAATTAAAGTTCCAAGAAAAACCGGAGATGAGAACATATGATCGAACCCGAGAGTGAGTATCCATCTCCACGTGAAAAATCCTAAAACTGGATTATCTTCAGGGTATTTTTGAAAGTAGTATTCGGGAGCCTCGCCTTGATCAATTGCAGTACCTGAATTCGTCATTGCATACAAGTGAGGTTGTTTCAATAATCCACATTTTTGAAAAAACAAAATTCAAGTCAGTGCAAATTCCTATAAAAAAAAAAAAGCCTAAAGTAGATGATTGTGAAGGACCTTCAACATGAAAAACTATCCTATGTCACAAGTTCTTGTGTAAATCATCTGAAGTTTTAAACTTTATACTAAGTTATGATAATTCATTGTATAAACACTCCAGAGTACCCAAAAGTTTAGAACTTTGACTTTATTTTATGTCAAACCTTGCAAATTAGCACACATTTACCACTAAATTGATCAACATGATAGCTTAATTCCAACTTTCTTTTATATCACCCAACAAAGCAAGATCATTTTAAGTAAGAATTTAAATCATACGGAGTATCAAATTTGAAATAATAATAATAAAAAAAATCTGAATTGTTTGACTTTATAAAGTCAAAATACATACCTAAAGCCATCAAACCAGCAATGGTGAACATTTCTCCAATAGCCAAAGGCAAATTAGCAAGAAACGCCAAAACCCTTTTGCTCAATCTCTTCACAAACACCCCACCGGACTTCTTTATCTCCGGCGCCGGCGGTGGTGCTGACGGCTGTGCCGACCCATTATTCTCCGACAAAGATGGTGCTGCACCAGGGACCACAACCTTTTTGTTGGTGGGAGTGGTCTCTTTTGAAGGCTGTGATGTAAGCTTACAAGAAACAGTGGAAATCAAATACTTGTTGTTTATGCGATTACTAATAATTCGAGAATTTGGGAATTTTAGAAAATGGGGTTGGGGTTTAATTGGGTTTAGTGTTAGAAGAGTCTCCATTGTTGAAGAATGGAGGATTCTATCGGTTGTGAGTCATGAATGAGTGAACTCGGATGAGAAGATAGTTTACCCAAATTAACAGTTTCGCGGGTGATTTGTGGCCACATGAATCTTGACACTAGGAAGGCGATGATCACAAATTGTTGTGTTATATTTTTATATAAATAATAAATAAATAAATAAATACGTATAAGTATATAAATAAATTATAAATATTTAAAATCTAAATAAATGAATTATTATAAAATTAAATAATAAATAAAATAAATAAATTACTTAATTTACATTAAATACTTAATTAATTACAAAATTAAATAAATTTACAACAACAACAAGTAGTTAAATAATTAAGTACAAATATAATTACAATTATAATAAATAATAAATAATAAATAATAAATAATAAATAATAAATAAATAATAATAAATAAATAATAATAAATAAATAAATAATAAATAATAAATAATAAATAATAAATAAATAATAAATAATAAATAACAAATAAATAATAAAGTACAACAACAAGTATTAGTTAAAAAGTAAATAATAATATAATTATAAATATGTTAAATAATAAATTAATAAATAATTTATACAACAACAACAAGTATTATTTAAAAAAAATAAATGATAATATAATTATAATCATGTTAAATAATAAATTAATAAATAATTTATACAACAACAACAAGTATTAGTTAGATAAGTAAATAGTTATAGTTATATTAGTTAAATAAAATAATTAATTAATAAAATTAACAATTCCGCCATCAACCTCCTTGCTTCTCCTTCCTACACAAAAAGTCAAAACACCAGAAAGTAACAGGTTAACTAATACATCTGCTATTTTGATACGATTTCGCAGAAATTTAAGATTAAAACAAACTGAAATATGATCGAGATACCCGATATTACTTCATGGGGAATTTTAACCATCTCAGATAGATGATTTTTACATATATTATATCATCATCATAATACTATAAATCAATCATGAAGCTGAAAAATAGAATAAACAATAAACAATAATGATTTAAGATTGAGCGTTACAACTTGCCTATTCGTAAGGAGTGGAACATGCCGCTTATTATGTTCTTTTCATAATGACGAAAACGAAGACTTGATAATATTGTTGAACAATAAAATTTACGTAGGTTATGTTTGATTGTGTTTGAGGAGATTAAATATCGTTATATTTATATAAGGCTAATAAATCTTGAGGAATAAATAATGTTAAAATACAATGCAAATTTAGAATAATATGGAATTAGTAAATGTATATGGGTAAAATATCTAGATATTAATATGTATAAGAAAATATCTAGATATTAGAATATGAGAGAAAAATCTAGAAATTGAAATGTAAAAGAAAAATCTAGATATTTGTAGGTTGTAGAAATATCTAGATATTTATATATCCATAGAAATATCTAGGTTCTAGAATGTTCCATGGAGTAGTATAAATATGGGAGGAGATTTCATTTGTGTTGTGTGAAGTTGTGAGAGTGAAATAAGAAGTGAGTTGTGAAGAAGAGAAGAAGAGTGTGAGTTAGCAAAAGTAGAGAAGATAAAGCTTGTAAGTAATATTGTAATTGTAATTTAATATAAGTGTTTTTGTTAAGTTTCCCGATCAAGCCTTAGTTTGTGTTTAAGTTCTTAGTGCACTTTTGTTGTTCTTATTATATGGTCGGCTCTGCCGCCTAAGTAATACATGGTCGGTTATACCGCCTAAAGATATATGGTCGACACTGTCGCCTAAGTACATTGTGCACTAAGGATTTATAAAATTAAAGGCTAACTAACGTCAAAGTGTTGGTGTAGTGAGTCTAGTATAGTCTAGATCCTCTATAGTGGTGTGTTGGGCTCGTCGAAGCTTCCAACAATTGGTATCAGAGCGGGTCGTTTGGGACCATTTCTAGTGGAGGAAATCGGTAAACGTTGGACGTTTACATCGGCTTGTTTTCACCAAGGCTCTAAGGAAGATTCTGTCGGAGCACAGTTAGGAACTGTGAAAGCTCATCGGTCAGGGACCAAGCTTATTGGACGTGGACGTTGGACGTCATGATGGCAGATCTTGCAAGTACGAGCAGTGGAATCAAGAGTCTCAATAACCACAACTATGGTTATTGGCGGACTTGCATAGAATCCTACCTACAAGGACAGGATTTATGGGAAATAGTTGCTGGCAGTGACACAACGCCTCCACCGAAAGAAAATGCTGAAGCCTTGAGAAAATGGAACATCAAGGCCGGGAAGGCTTTATTTATATTGAAGACTACAATCGAGGAGGATCTATTAGAGCACATCCGTGACGAGAAAACACCAAAGGCAGCTTGGGAAACTTTTGAAAAATTATTTTCAAAGAAGAATGAAGCACGCCTCCAGCTCTTGGAAAATGAGCTCGCGGGTATCTCACAAGGAAGTCTGTCTATTTCTCAGTACTTCACCAAGGTGAAATCAATTTGCCGTGAGATATCTCAACTTGCTCCTGAAGAGAAAGTGAGTGATGCAAGGATGAAGAGAATTATCATCCACGGCTTAAGATCCGAGTATAATGGATTTATAGCCGCTGTGAGAGGATGGCCTACTCAACCATCATTAATAGAGCTGGAGAATCTATTGGCAAATCAAGAGGCATTAGCCAAGCAGATGAATGAAGTAACCATAAAAGACGGAGAAGATGCACTCTTCACCAATAAAAAGAAAGCAACATCTCGAAGACAAGAGGCGATGAAAGAAAGTAAGACATATGGGTGGAAGGGTCACCCAATATCAAAAGGCAACGCTTCAGGGGGAGCTCAACAAGGAAGAAGAGATCATCGCCAACAATACGGGGAAAATGATAAGAGAAAGAATGGTGAATGCTTCAATTGTGGCAAGAAGGGTCATTTTGCTCGAGAATGTAGATTCCCCAGAAGGCGAACTTTCGAAGGAAATGTGGCCGCCGCAAGAGATGAGAAGAAAGAGGTCACATTCGAAGCAACCATTAATGAGGAAACATGGGATGCAGAAGCAGGACTCTCCGTTGAAGCTGACATGGATGATCAAGCTCTTGCAGCAACCTTAAAGTCAAAAATAAACTACAAAGATGATTGGATCATTGATTCTGGGTGCTCAAATCATATGACCAATGATGAGACGAAGCTGCAAGAAATGGAGGATTACAAAGGAAAGAGAGTCGTGTTGACAGCCAACAATTCAAGGTTGTCTATTTCTCACATTGGAAAGACAATAATTCCAAACGAAGGCGACTCTCATAAGCTCCAACTCGAGAAGGTGTATCTTGTCCCTGGCTTAAAGAAGAATTTACTGTCAGTACCACAATTGACAACAGAAGGGAACTATGTGCTCTTTGGACCAGAAGATGTGTCCGTATTCAAGAGAGTAAAGGTGGTTGGCAATCCAGTTATGCATGAAAGAAGAATAGAATCGGTCTATGTATTATCTGCTGAAACAGCTTATGTGGATAAGACTCGAAAAAATGAGACGGCTGATCTTTGGCATGAACGTCTTGGGCATGTGGGCTACAACAAGTTAAAGGAGATGATGGTAAAACGCATAGTAAATGGGCTTCCTCAAATTGATATCCGAACAGATACAATATGTGCTGGATGTCAATTTGGCAAAGCTCACCAATTGCCATTCAAGGAGTCAGCGCATCAGTCCAAGACACCACTAGAGCTCATACACTCAGATGTTTTCGGCCCAGTGAAACAAACATCACTTGGAGGCATGAAGTATATGGTGACATTCATTGATGACTTCTCAAGATATGTGTGGGTTTACTTTATGAAGGAGAAGTCGGAGACTTTTCTGAAGTTCAAAGAGTTCAAGAACAAGGTAGAAAGTGAGCTCAATACTAAGATTCGATGCTTACGCACAGATAATGGAGGAGAATATTTATCAACCGAGTTCAATATCTATCTTGAGAAGCACAAGATCAGAAGGCAATTAACTTGCCCTAATACTCCACAACAGAATGGAGTGGCAGAACGTAAGAATCTTCATCTTGCTGAAACCTGTCAAAGTATGCTTCATGGTAAGAATGTACCAGGAAGATTTTGGGCCGAATGTATAAGGACGGCTTCATACGTGATTAACAGACTCCCACAAACAAAGTTGGGATATATTTCACCATATGAAAGATTATGGAAGATCAAGCCAACCGACAACCATCTCAAGATTTTTGGATGTGTATGCTACGTCTTCGTGCCAGATCATCTCCGAAGCAAATTTGATAAGAAGGCAATTCGGTGCATTTTTTTCGGTTATGATGAATCAAGAAAAGGATGGAGATGTTGTGATCCAAATACTGGAAAGTGTCATACTTCAAGAAATGTGGTATTTGATGAAGCGTCTTCATGGTGGTCACCTCAAAAGATAGAGCTTCCAGAATCTCATGGATTAGAAGAAGGTCCAGAAGAAAAAGAAGAACCTAAAGAGCAGATATTGGATCCAATAAAAGAAGGAGAATGGTCGTACTCTAAGGAAAAGA
Source organism: Rutidosis leptorrhynchoides (assembly GCF_046630445.1). Taxonomy (NCBI): domain Eukaryota; kingdom Viridiplantae; phylum Streptophyta; class Magnoliopsida; order Asterales; family Asteraceae; genus Rutidosis; species Rutidosis leptorrhynchoides. The sequence continues at coordinate 37,968,333 of NC_092343.1, forward strand.
GTCCATGGAAAACTGGTGTGCATCAATCTGTATCCGATGAGGTTCGTCCAAGCCAAATGGATGTCGAGGAGCATGTACAAGAATTACGGAGATCAACAAGACCGAGGCAACCTAATCCAAGGTATGCCAATGCTGCTCATGTGGATGAATCAATACCTATTAAGCCTTCTACTTATGAAGAAGCAGCACAAAGTCGAGAGTGGCAGAAAGCAATGGAAGAAGAAATTAATGCACTAAAAGTAAACCAGACATGGAGTTTAGTTCCAAAGCCAAAAGATGTAAAACCAATATCTTGTAAATGGGTTTATAAGGTGAAGACTCGATCAGATGGCTCCATTGAAAGGTATAAAGCTCGACTTGTTGCTAGAGGTTTTTTCTCAACAATATGGGCTGGATTATGAAGAAACGTTTAGTCCAGTGGCGAAGATCACAACAATTTGAGCTCTACTAGCTTTATCCGCTAGCAAATCTTGGAAGCTGTGGCAGATGGATGTCAAGAACGCTTTCTTACATGGAGAACTTGACAAAGAAATTTATATGGAGCAACCAAGAGGCTTTGAGAACAAAATCAATCCCGAGCATGTCTGCAAATTAAAGAAAGCACTATACGGCTTGAAGCAGGCTCCAAGAGCTTGGTACGGGAAGATTGGTGAGTTCTTGGTACAAAGTGGTTTCACAGTTGCTCCTTCAGATTCTAGTTTATTTGTGAAACAAGATCAAGGAAAACTAGCCATAGTGCTAGTATATGTGGATGACTTAATCATCACGAGAGATCACTATGAGGAGATCCAAAGAACAAGAGAGAATCTGTCTATCAGATTTCGTATGAAGGAGCTTGGAGAACTCAAACATTTTCTTGGACTCGAAATAGAGCAGAAAAGAGAAGGATTATTTCTGGGACAACAGAAATATGCGCGAGATCTTTTACAAAAGTACGGAATGCTTAATTGCAAACCTATCTCAACTCCGATGGATCCGAATACAAAACTACGAGCAGATGAAGGAAAAAGTCTTCAAGATGTTACCATGTATCGAAAGATGGTCGGAAGTCTTATTTATCTCACACTAAGCCGGCCAGACATATCTTATGCAGTTGGAGTGGTTAGTCGATACATGAGCAATCCGAAGAAGCCTCACCTTGATGTTGTACGACGCATCTTAAGGTATGTTAAAGGCACTATTAACTTTGGCATTTTGTACAAGAAAACAAAAGAATGTCACGTGACTGGATATTGTGACGCCGATTACGCTGGAGACTATGATACACGACGGTCAACAACTGGATACATGTTTAGTCTTGGATCAGGAGTAATATCATGGTGCAGCAAGAGACAACCAACAGTATCCTTGTCAAGCACTGAAGCAGAATATCGATCGGCATCGTCAGCAACACAAGAAATTACATGGTTGAAACAACTAATGGAAGATCTTCATCAACCAACAGACTATCAAGTAGAGCTTTTCTGCGATAACCTATCAGCTATACGTCTAGCATAGAATCCAGTCTTTCACGCAAGAACAAAACATATAGAAGTACACTATCACTATGTTCGCGAGAAGGTCCTTGAAGGGGAGATCAAGATGGTGCCAACAAAGACAGATGAACAGGTAGCAGATATATTCACCAAGAGCCTAAGTAAACCGAAGTTTACAAAATTCAGAGAAACACTTGGAATGGTCTGCAAGACATCGTTGGAAGAAAATTTGCATTGAGGGGGAGTGTTAAAATACAATGCAAATTTAGAATAATATGGAATTAGTAAATGTATATGGGTAAAATATCTAGATATTAATATGTATAAGAAAATATCTAGATATTAGAATATGAGAGAAAAATCTAGAAATTGAAATGTAAAAGAAAAATCTAGATATTTGTAGGTTGTAGAAATATCTAGATATTTATATATCCATGGAAATATCTAGGTTCTAGAATGTTCCATGGAGTAGTATAAATATGGGAGAAGATTTCATTTGTGTTGTGTGAAGTTGTGAGAGTGAAATAAGAAGTGAGTTGTGAAGAAGAGAAGAAGAGTGTGAGTTAGCAAAAGTAGAGAAGATAAACCTTGTAAGTAATATTGTAATTGTAATTTAATATAAGTGTTTTTGTTAAGTTTCCCGATTAAGCCTTAGTTTGTGTTTAAGTTCTTAGTGCACTTTTGTTGTTCTTATTATATGGTCGGCTCTGCCGCCTAAGTAATACATGGTCGGTTATACCGCCTAAAGATATATGGTCGACACTGTCGCCTAAGTACATTGTGCACTAAGGATTTATAAAATTAAAGGCTAACCAACGTCAAAGTGTTGGTGTAGTGAGTCTAGTATAGTCTAGATCCTCTATAGTGGTGTGTTGGGCTCGTCGAAGCTTCCAACAAATAAGGTAAGTAGAATTGGGAACTAATAAAACTTGCGGAATAAATAAAACTTGAGGAATAAATAACGTAAATAGAATTGGAAACTAAATCAAATAACTAATAAATAAAGATAAATACATATACATACATATACATATTATATTAATAAATAAAGTATAATGAGTAGATAATCTCTCACAGATATAAACTGTATCTCGAAAAATAGTAGATTTGAATTGACTTTAAACCCGACTATCAGTATGATCAATGGGTATAAATTTTTGGTAGGTTAAGTTTTTTTAGGATAAAAATCCCCTCTAGTTATATTCTAGCATGACTTATCGTGTTATAGAGTTTGTGATGAAAAAAGGTTGAAGATAAAAAATTACCCCCTATTAGATTTATTTATTTTATTGTTATATTTATCATGCCTAAAAAGTAATTTGGTTGCTCAAGTTACAGGGAAAAAAAATCGTAACTTAGTATTTTATTCAATATATAATCAAAGATGATCATTGATATATTTGTAAGATTCTCATACACACAAAAATGCACTTCGAACTTTTTATCTTATTAATTTAATCCCATAGATCGAGTATTAATTTTATCTATTTTCTCTCTTTACACTTCGGCCATATGAGGTAGCCCTGTTGGGCAGATCTAGATTTGGATTATGTTTTGGACCCAATCTGATCCAACCCGTTTATAGGCCCAACAGGTTCTAAAACTAGACCATGGAACTAAAAGTGATCTAACGGGTCAAACCCATGCATCTACACATAACACATTCATACTTTTATCCAAATTTTAATTTATCACATACTTTTACCTAATTTTTATCTAAAACACTAATCAGGTTAACTAAGATGAATCATCAGTTGACGATAATCTTACTCCCTCCGGGAGAGTTTACATAGTAACCCGTGAGGTTACGAGACACTGCTAGTTTGAAAATTATTAATAGAAAATATCATTTAAATTATACATGTCACCACTAAATTTAAATGAAGGATCTCATATCTTTTTCGAATTCATAGTTTTTTGTTTAAAATGTATAGAACATCATTATTTAACTACTCGGACTCGATGTATATTTCGAACTTGTAGTTTTTTGAAAAACAACCATTAAAATATTATTTAAATATAATTAGTACTAAAAAAAATTTCAGGACCCCATTGAATTTGCATTCTGAAATAGCCACTGCTTTCGTCCCTATTTAATTGTCCAGTATGCATTTGTTCACTTCTATAAATATATATTAACAATAAGGTAAAGTTCCTTTTATACCCTTACGTTATGCTTGTAAAACAAAAAATAAAATAAAAAAAAGGAGATAAAGTGAAGTAATAAAAAGTACAATGTAATAATTATATTTCTTAAATATTGTATTTTTTGTCTGAGAACAATTAATACGGGATCAATGGAGTATGAGATAATCATTAAGCTAGTTTTGTAGTATAACATACAAAGTGTACGCGTACTTGGTCACAAAAGCTAAAAACATTTTTTTGAATAAACAATAATATAATAAAAGGATTCCAAGATCAAAGAGATATGAAAATATGAAAAACAAGCCTAAACTAAACCCATAAAAACGAAAACGAACAAGCTAAAGCTGCTAAACAAAGAAACACCTAACCACAAAAACTTAATAGTATGCAAGTTTATGCATACTTGATGTAGATTATTAGATCATCCCTTATACGGTAGTTAAAACTTTGTTGAAATATTATGTGTGACCAAATAACACCTTAAACGTCTCTTATTAATGACATTCTTAAATTTTGAAGGGGCGTCGTTCTTTATGTTCACATGCAAAGCATGTGGTATCATCCATTATTGTATCATTACTACAATAATTACTTATTTTCACTACCTTTTCACTTAACTACAAATCATATTTTACCACAACCTAAAAACTTCTCCCATCCCTCCACCATAACACCCCTCTAAAAAATGACATCAAGTCATTTCATCCCAAAAACACTTTAAATACCTCAACATCACACTTATAATAACGGGTGGTCTTAGCAATTGAGATTGTTTACTTACACAATGATTGAAAACTCAACAAATGCAATTCTTTATAACACATGTTGAATCTCCATCTATATAATCATTCTACCTTTTGCTACAAAAAGCTACCCGAAGAGATAATGATATAAACTATATACGCCGATCTCTGCTAAAACTATGCCCACCTCCATCTTTCTTGATTCACCTTCATCTCCCTACACACTCAACAAAAAAAGTCCGATTTTAAGGAACAAATTTCAAGCATCAATAATATTGTTTGAAAAACAAAGCGGAAATTTCAAACCTTTTGATGTGATCAAGTATAAGCTTTCTTGCTCCAGGAGGAATTTTAACCTCTTGCAGATCACTGATTAATATATATAATTCACATAGTTTATCACAAAAACCATAAGTGAGGAGTCATATAATAACAAACAAAAAATAATATACTTATATATTGATTTAAAATATAAAGTTGGTTAGTTACTAGTATGCTTGCCTATCAGTAAGATATGGAAGGAATGTGTCTTTTAACAAGCTCTTTCTGAAGTTGTGTTCATAATGATCAAGGTCAAGTCTAGTCAACATGCTTCTTGTCTCATTGTACGACGCGTGTTCTGTTTGTGCCTTGGAAAATGTCTTCACAGCCTACAACCATACACTAACAGGTTCAAGTTACAACCATAATTTCATACAAATGTCAAAACAGGCCCGATTGACCAAATCACCTTTTGCCATAAAACTTTACTAGAATTTGTTATTGAAGATGCTTATAGAATTTGTCTATATAGTCTATCTACATACAACTGTTGGTTTATTTTGACTAGTAGAAGATATGTTTATCCCACATTGGTGGGAGGAAGATGTGAGAGGTGAGTGACTTGGTTATATAAGAGGGGCTAAGTCTTCATTCCAAATCGCACCAATCAATACACTTTAAGTATTTGATTATTTCTTTCTTTCTTACCCTTGTTTGAGAGTTGTATTAGTTAAATATTTTGGAGAGTGTAGTTGGCTTAAGAGAGTCGTCTATATCATTGTAACAATTTGTGATATAGTGTATTTCTCTCTTTGGGGGCCGGTGGTTTTTCTCCTATTTTGGAGTTTCCACGTTAAATCTTGTGTTGTGTATTGTTCTTATTTCTTTACTATTATTGTTGGGCTGGGTGGTGGGAATTAGTGAGACCGTAATTTCCCAACAACTGGTATCAGAGCGTCAGGTTTGACGGGGGTCTCGGTTATAGGAGTCGGAGTATGCTCTGTGGTTGCCACGGGAGTGGATCGTCCACATCAGAAACGAGTTCTATCGATCGTATAGGGTATCTGGTTAGACAATATTTTTTCTGATTCGTAGTAATAGTTGAATTTGTTAGTGGCGAGTTGTGGATTTCCGATTTAAAGGGTCCTGGCTACCTGCTACATCTTTTGGCTATTCGAAACGTGAGCAAAATCAGAGAAAGTGTTGTCTATAGGATACGGATACGATGTCGAAGTTCAGTCCAATGAGGTTTGATGTAGAGAAATTTGATGGGATGATCAATTTTGGCTTATGGCAGGTTCAAGTCAAGGATGTGTTGATTCAGTCCGGTTTACACAAGGCTTTGAAGGGTAAACCCACCCTTGTTCCTGGCAGTGATTCTAGCAGTAAGTTCGATGAAGAAGAATGGGATGATATGGATTTGAGGGCAGCAAGTGCGATTCGTTTGTGTCTTGCAAAGAACGTGCTTGCAAATATGCACGGGTTATCAACGGCAAAGGAGCTTTGGGTTAAACTAAAGCAGTTGTACCAGGGCAAGGGCATCTCAAATCGGTTGTGTCTTAAAGAACAATTTCATACTCTGCGTATGGATGGGGGTTCAAAGATTTCAGATCATCTAAGTATTCTTAACGGTATTGTTTCAGAACTGGAGGCTATTGGAGTTAAAACGGATGATGAAGATAAAGCTTTGAGGTTGATATTATCTTTATCATCGTCTTATGAACACATGAAACCTATTTTGATGTATGGGAAGAAAACTCTGAAGTTTGAAGACGTTACTAGCAAGCTCATATCCGAGGAGAAAAGACTGGAAGGTAACGGGGTCTCGTCATCAGGAGATACGATAGTGTTGTGTTCGGATAGGCAGAAGAGAAACTCTAGAAAGAATCTGACATGCTGGAAGTGCGGGAAAACTGGACATGTAAGGGTTAATTGTCCCGGTGGAGCTAATCCAGCAAATGGCTCCAAAGACGCTAACATTGTCTCCGTTGTTACGGAGAGTGACGAATTCCTCTGAAGTCACGTCATCCTCATGGTGTGTCCGCGCCACCGTGGAAAGGGATGTTTGTTAGCGGTTCCACAATTACACATGGGCATTGGTTTGGAGTTGATGCAGGTTGTGTGGTGGAAACTGATGTTGTAGCTGATGAAACTTCCAGGGAAAGCCAAACAGGAAGTTGCACCATAAAGTTTCAGCTGGTTGTTCAACAACATGTGCCGAGGTGAAATGCTTGGAATGTGATATTCTAAGTGCTATACTCTTAATGGTGGAGTATGATAATTCTTGTTAAGAGTTATGATTGTCTGTGATGACAATGATTGTCGGTTTAGACAATGTTCGATGAAGCTGCAAGTTTTGTCTCTTGGGAGATAATGTCAACGGCATGAAGATGAGGATCTTGAAGTTGTCGTCGAGAAGCGTCTACATCGGTTATCCTTGCAATGTGGAAGCATGGTTATCTTCTTCTATCTAAAAGGTGGAGATTTGTTGGTTTATTTTGGCTAGTAGAAGATATGTTTATCCCACATTGGTGGGAGGAAGATGTGAGGGGTGAGTGACTTGGTTATATAAGAGGGGCTAAGTCTTCATTCCAAATCGCACCAATCAATACACTTTAAGTATTTGATTATTTCTTTCTTTCTTACCCTTGTTTGAGAGTTGTATTAGTTAAATATTTTGGAGAGTGTAGTTGGCTTAAGAGAGTCGTCTATATCATTGTAACAATTTGTGATATAGTGTATTTCTCTCTTTGGGGGCCGGTGGTTTTTCTCCTGTTTTGGAGTTTCCACGTTAAATCTTGTGTTGTGTATTGTTCTTATTTCTTTACTATTATTGTTGGGCTGGGTGGTGGGAATTAGTGAGACCGTAATTTCCCAACAACAACATCACATTAAAATATATAATTTATGAATAAAACAGAGAATAATTCTTAGAAGTGGTGAAGGAAGTAGCATGTCATCACCTTAAAATTCCACCATTTGTGAGAGCAAATAAAACGCCATATACAATTGCCCTCGAAGGTTGATTACCAATAACTAACGAAAACATAAATCCAGCACCAAAACTTGACATCATACTGTAATAACATACATATATAGTGATATGATCAACATATGGATGCAATAAAGTTTAAAAAGATTTTATAATCAAATGATGAGTGGTTATAAAATGGGCTTACCTTGTTTGAAAATTCCGTTTTCCTGTTAATCTTTTCAGGACACAAGTAATACCTGCACTAGCACCCGCAAAAACAGCCAAATTCCGAGCATCTACCAAGCACTTACCTATATGTGAATGCGGCTGTACACACAAAAACCATGAGTAACCAACTACTAGGTACAAATACAAGTACCAAATAGTCAGCATAGCAGTATCGAGTTGCCCCTTTAACCATGAGTTTACAGGTTTAAGACGATATGTATATATTCGTAAGGGCCGGATTTTGAGGCGTGCAAGGTGTGCAATCGCACAGGGCCCACAGTCTAAAGGGGCCCAAAAATATAACCCAACAATATATTATATGCTCCATTTATTTTAAAGCTTTTAGATATATTACGGAGTACATTTTTTGCACTATTATTGAACTTATTCTTATTTATAAGAAAAAATTTCGTATACATAAGGGTTTTTTTTGCTTATTGAACATGACCCTTAAAATTAACGGCCGGCCTTCGTGAAATATTAGCTGAAAAAGATACAAATACAACTACAACATTTCATATTTACTGTGTTTAAGTGGCCATATATATGATATATAATTTGTTATATAATGTAAAAGGTTAAAGATATTACGTAACCTGTGCTTTCTGGATGGTAAGATTAAATGAAGGGTCCCAAAAAGTCCACGGCACAAAAGGAATGGGAAAGGTTGACTCAAAAAGACTTATGGCTGCACCTTCGATTGCACCAGTTGTAGTTGTGACTGCAACCTCAATTGGTAAACATTGTTTGCTAACCATTTTCTGTATGTGTCCTCAAATTCTATGTAATTAGTTTTCCACTCTGTAAATATGTTCATTTTATCAACTACTAAAACCCCTTTCGTTCCTTTCGCCATCGATATCTTTAATCAGCTATTAGAAAATGTATTCCAACACCAAAAATAAGTAATTTACAGTGACTGAATGTAGCTCATAACAAAAAGAAACAAAAAATAAAAAAATAGTTAAAATTTCATATATAAATGTTAACTAAGATGCTGTAACATATGTTATCAAATCTACGCCTTTTTATAAACAAAACTCTTTTATTATTATTTTTTTTTATAAACAGAACTCATAAAATACCAACTCAAAAAATTGTCTCAAGACTTAAGATAGGGATAAAGGCTAAATACTGCTACTAATTTAACTACTGACAATTAAAATTACATAAAACATTCTCATAAGCATTTCCCTAATATACAATTTTTAACATTTAACACTGAAATTCATCAAAATACTACTACAATAAACAGTGAAAAAGAATCACTTTCATACAATATTATTCTAGCCAAAAATTCAAAATACACAATCAAGAAAACATGTTACCTTTATCTCCCTCCAACCAGATTTTGTAAAAAATGGGGTTTAGTTGTTGAAAGGATAAGGAATAATATTGGAAAGACTGTAACTTGAATAAAGCATACTCCTATAAATAAATATAAATAAATAAAATATATTGAGTACTGGTATTATGTATGATGTATGATTCAGTCAGTTCCATTTGTGGTTTATGATACGTAATCTAAAGTTTTAAGGTAATGATGATGAACAATCTTAGTTGTCTTGTCAGATACTACATCATACTAGGACGAACATAAAAGTTGGATTTTTCTAGGATCTTTGGCTTAGACCTTATCTACTTTGATGGGGTGATGGTTTTTTTTTTTTTTAGATTTTTTGTGAGGTATAGTGCTGAGATTTTTATTTAGTTTTTCTTTTTGTTTGATTAATTTTATTTACAAAAATTATTTTTTATAAAAATAAAACATATAAAATAGTTTATATTAATTAAAACACACTTAAATTAATAAAATTAAACGATTACAATTTATTAAAGTCCTAAAAAAAACAATACTTAAGAAATCCTAAAATACCATTACACCATTAAACTAGCCTTTAAGAGCCCGTACGTTGCACGGCGACTCTTAATCAAATTAAGTGTAAACGTAAAAATGTTATGCCAAAAGAATCATAAACACAAATGATAGTGGTTATTGTGATGAATAAAAACTACTGTGATGATCGTTGCGCAACATAGATAGTAGAAAAAAAAATTAATCAAAGAATGTGATGACCCGGAAAATTTCGACTAATTTAAACAAATTCTCTATATGATTTAATATTATGTATATATATATATATATATATATATATATATATATATATATATATATATATATATATATATATATATATATATATATATTAAGATGTACAGGTAAAATACTATTTGCTACAGTAAAACACTATTTGCTAGAGTAAATCACTATTTGCTACAATGAAACCGTATTTTGCTACAGTGCTACATTGAAAATGACTTTGCTACAGTGAACTGCTACAGTAAAACACTATTTGCTACAGTAACACTATTTGCTACAGTAACACTATTGCTACAGTAACACTATTTGCTACAGTAAATACTATTTGATATCGACGAACTAGCAAACAAAAACGGAAAAGGCGGCCATGCGATCGCATGGCAAAAACACTGAAAACTCATGCGATCGCATGAGCTACAGTAAATGGAAAAGTATTATAAAAGGTCAGTTTTCTTGACGAAGTAATACCATCTCTATCTCTCTGATCTTTCTTATATTTATATTATAATTATAATTATAATTTATAATTTAAGTTTAATAATAATAAGGTATATAAGCGGGTGTTTTTTTTCGAGTTTCAAACCGCTTTAAGCTAAGGTATTGTTCTGGGTATTGTTCTTGAATCCAAGGCCAACCATACAGTCGTCTATCATCATTACGTCTACGCAATTTGCCTACAATATTGAGTCTCAATATTGAACTGTGAGTTTATAGTCTCCATTTTTAAATACTTTAAATATTTTTGGGCTGAGAATACATGCAATTTATTTTAAACGCAATAAGACACAAGTACATACTAAATTCTACACTGAGTTAAACCGAAAATCTCTTAGCTTTAGTAACTAGTAGCTGCCAGTACATAGGATATGGACTGGTGGGCGCGAATAATTGTATACGGATCCATAGGGCTTGACATCCTCGTCCGAGCTAGAGCGCTAGCCTTTTAACGGACGTATGTTATTTGAGTTTATGACACGTTGGTTTGCGTGTATTAAAACGAATGAGGTAATTATCATTATAACGTTAAAGTTTAGTTACCAGGGTGCTCTGTTACGTAGAATCTATTGATAAACTTTTGATGAAATCTTGTGGTCTATCTTTATATACTTATGACTCGAGCAATTAAACCTATAACTCACCAACATTCGTGTTGACCTTTTTATCATATTTTATTCTCAGGTCCTTAGACTGCTTCCGCTGTGATGTGCTTGTTGCCTGCATGGAGTCTTTCATGCTTTGTATAAAGTTTATTGCATTCTAAATAAAACTGTGTTGTGTAATAAATAATTGGACTGTGATGTCAACCTGTAAATTAAAGACTTATGTATTTTGGGGTTTTGCTTATACCTAAGCACTCGCCCACATGATTATGACTTTCTATGTTTAGAAAGTCACGTATTTTAATGAATGCAATATTTTATCAAAACGTATCATATAGAGGTCAAAACCTCACTGTGGAATCAATGATTAACGTGTCGCGTCAATAGCAATTTTGACGGGTCATTACAGTTGGTATCCGAGCTTGAGGTCATAGGGAACCAGAAATTACATTAGTGTGTTTAACTCGTAATTGTTAGGATGCATTAGTGAATCTGGACTATGATCATATTTGTTTTTACTGATTTTTGCTTATCATTTGGTTAAAAACATTATATGTGATATATTTATATGCTAACGTAATGGTTGTTTCAATTATGTGATAGATGACTTCTTCTAATCCTATCATTTTGTACGACTCGAAATTGGACACTGAATCTATTCTATCCACAACTGAAAAGGGCGTTCCAATACCTATTAAAGAAGAAATTGTGTTAGCCGGGGAATCTCAACTCCCGGTAAACTCAGAGGAGGTTCCAGCTCCACCCAGCTTTAGTTTTCCGGAGCCACAATATCGTTGGCATGGACCCATGATCCCTGGAGTAAACGAATATCGTCCATTTCTAAACGAACATGAATATTGGGCCAGATACACCGCCGACGGGTGGGTTGTGAATATTACGCCTGGCAGATTTCGGTTCATGACCACCGGTACATATTCTCGTACACATGATGCAGATAGTTCGTCATCATATTCTCCTACACATGACTCAGATAGTTCGTCATCAGACGAGATCAGTGAGGAGGAGGATTTCGCTAATGAAATAAAAGAAGTCACTAAGGTGAAATTCCAACTTGCTATAGATAATAAAAACAACCACAATAATAAAATGTCCTTAATTATTAAAAAGGAATAGGACCATTCGATCCGTAACCACCCTTATTGTATTAAACCCACTGAGGCAACGGGTACCTCAAAACTCCAACCAAAAATTAAATACACTGCCAGAATGTCTGTCGGACCATGTGCACACAAACAATTGGCAGAGACAACCAAATGGGAAGAAGTTTCTGATGGTTCTGAATAAACGACCTCGCAACCATAAATCTTCCATGTGCTATTCTATTGCTTATGTGTGCTACTCTATCTTGTTATGTAAAATAAGCTTATGTAAAATATCAGTATTGTATGGTATTGTATTATTTTGGTTTAGTAATAATAGAAGCATGGAATGATTATTTGTATTATTAATACTTACTATTATTATTATTACTAAATAATAACGTAGTAACTCGCTATAATTTTTCATAATAGAATATTATTTGAATTGTAGTAGTTAATTGTTGTACTAAGCTATTAAGTATGAACTTTAACGGGTAGTTAATACCCTAGAAATAATTATAAAATGCTAATAAGAAGAAAAGACTTTTATAATAATTGGTTCATATTATTAATATGCTACGATTAACTATTGACAACTCATTTTACTTATAATATTCTATATGATTAAATTATCTCTGTTGTGTTTATTGAAGAAACATGTCTCAAATGTCGAATGCTGAGTTCGAGAAACTAGTCGAGAAACGTGTGAATGAAAGAATTGCTGCAGCTGAGGCAGCAAAAGCAACAGCCGAAGCAGCAGCCAAAGCAGCAGTCGTAAACACAAACTCACGAAACGGATGCTCATACAAAACTTTTCAAGGATGCAAACCACAGACGTTTAGTGGGACCGAGGGACCAGTCGGTCTAACCCGATGGTTTGAAAAGATGGAGTCCGTTTTCAAAATCAGTAATTGTGCGAACAGAGACAAGTCAAAGTATGCTTCGTGCACGTTGCAAGACGGTGTACTTACTTGGTGGAACAATTATGCTAAAGCAGAAGGAGTAGATACGGCATATGATATCTCTTGGGAAGAACTGAAAAAGATGCTAATCGAGGAGTACTGTCCTCGAAACGAGATCAGAAAAATGGAATCTGAGTTACGTAATCCGAAGGTTATCGGCGCGAATGTCAATAACTATGAAAAGCGTTTCATGGAACTAGCCTTGTTGTGTCCCGAATTGGTGCCAAACGAGAAACGAAAGATAGAAATGTATATTGACGGTTTATCGATCAATATCAAAGGAAATGTTACATCGTCCAAACCGAATACGATGCAGGAAGCCATGACAATGGCACACCAACTCATGGACCAGATCACAGAGAGTTCGATTAAGACACCAATTACCGAAGTCAAGACAACTAAAGGAAAGAGGAAATGGGAAGACTATAAGGGCAAAAGTACTCACCTGAAGAAATAAGAAACTTTTAAAGGTAAACAAGATGGAGCAACTGCAAGTCTAAACTATAAGGGACCACATCCGTTCTGCAAAAGATGTTACACACATCATGCAGGTTATTGCCAAGTGGTCTGTGATAAGTGCAACAAGAAAGGACATGTGGCGAAAGATTGTTATGCCACCGTTTCTGAAGTAAAGACAAAACCGCCCGATGTCAAGAAATGTTTTGGATGCGGGAAGTCTGGTCACTTTATAAATCAATGCCCTGATAAGGAGAAGAACAAAGAACCCGCACGTGGGAGGGCATTTAATGTTAGTACCAGTGAAGCACGTGAGGATCCTAATCTTGTCACGGGTACGTTTACCGTTAATAATCAACTAGCTTCTATTATATTTGATACGGGTGCTGATAGAAGTTATATGTGTAAAGACTTTAGTTCTAAACTAAAATGTGCATCATTGCCTCTAGACGATAAATATACTATTGAATTAGCTAATGGTAAACTGATAAAAGCCGATAAAATTTGCCATGGTTGCGAAATAAATCTCGCTGGTGAAACCTTCAAAATCGATTTGATACCCGTAGAATTAGGAAGTTTTGACGTAATCGTTGGCATGGACTGGATGTCCAAAACAAGAGCGGAAGTTGTTTGCGCTGAGAAAGCAATCCGCATCCCTCGTAAGGATGAAACATCATTAATGATTTATGGGGAGAAGAGCAACTCAAATCTGAACTTTATCAGCTGTATGAAGGCCCAAAAACTTATAAGAAAAGGTTGTTATGCTATTCTGGCACACGTAAAGAAGATCGATACTGAAGAAAGAAGCATTGATGACATGCCGGTTGTAAGAGAATATCTCGGAGTATTTCCAGAAGAATTACCAGGGCTACCTCTACACAGATGTGTAGAATTCCAGATTGATCTCATACCAGGAGCCGCACCTGTAGCCCGATCCCCATATACACTTGCACCTTCAGAAATGCAAGAATTACAAGACCAATTGCAAGAATTATCGGACCGTGGATTTATTCGTCTTAGTTTTTCACCTTGGGGTGCTCCTATTCTGTTCGTCAAGAAGAAGGATGGATCTATGAGAATGTGCATAGATTACCGAGAATTAAACAAATTAACGATCAAGAATCGGTACCCATTACCGAGGATTGATGATTTGTTTGATCAATTGCAAGGATCAAGTGTTTATTCTAAGATTGATCTACGCTCCGGATATCATCAGCTGAGAGTGAAGGAAGAAGATGTTCCTAAAACCGCGTTCAGAACCCGTTACAGTCACTATGAATTTTTAGTCATGCCTTTTGGATTGACTAATGCTCCAGCAGTATTCGTGGATCTAATGAATCGCATCTGTAGACCGTATTTAGACAAATTTGTCATTGTTTTTATCGACGACATATTGATTTACTCGAAGAACAAGGAAGAACATGAGCAACACTTAAGACTGGTACTAGAGATACTCAAGAAAGAAGAATTGTACGCAAAATTTTCGAAGTGTGATTTTTGGTTACAAGAAGTACAATTTTTGGGCCATGTTGTCCGTAAACATGGAATTAAAGTTGACCCAGCCAAGATCGAAGTCATTAGTAAATGGGAAACACCGACGACTCCAACACAAATCCGCCAATTTTTAGGTCTTGCTAGTTACTACCGAAGATTCATTCAAGATTTTTCTAGAATCGCCAAACCCTTAACTGCATTGACTCAAAAGGGAAAGAAGTATGATTGGTCCACGGAACAGGAATCCTCATTCCAGTTATTAAAGAAGAAGTTAACGTCTGCACCCATGTTGTCATTACCAGAAGGAAATGAAGATTTCGTGATCTATTGTGACGCTTCGTGCCAAGGTTTAGGATATGTATTAATGCAACGCACCAAAGTTATCGCATATGCCTCACGACAACTAAAAATTCATGAAAAGATCTATACGACGCACGATTTGGAACTTGGAGCAGTAGTTTTTGCACTCAAAATATGGAGACACTATTTATATGGCACCAAATGTACAGTGCGTAGTGACCCGAACTTTTCCATGTTTATATATATATTAAATGAAATTTTTATTTACATGATTAAGTGTTTCCTACATGTTAAGCAATCAAACTTGTTAAGACTTGATTAATTGAAATAGGTTTCATATAGACAATTGACCATCCAAGTTGACCGGTGATTCACGAACGTTAAAACTTGTAAAAACTATACGATGACATATATATGGTTATATATATATAGTTAACATGATTTTATTATAAGTATGTATCTCATTAGGTATTTTAACAATGAGTTATATGCATAAAAATGAGACTATTAATTTAAGAAACTCGAAAACGATATATATAACGATTATCGTTATAACAACGTCTTACTAGGTACATATGAATCATATTAAGATATTGATACACTTGGTTAATTATGTTAAATGATAAGTAAATGTATTATTAAGTGTATTAACGATGAAATACATATGTAAAAATAAGACTACTAACTTAATGATTTCGAAACGAGACATATATGTAACGATTATCGTTGTAACGACATTTAACTGTATATATATCATACTAAGATATATTATATATCATAATATCATGATAATATAACAATTTAACATCTCATTTGTTATAATAAACAATGGGTTAACAACATTCAACAAGATCGTTAACCTAAAGGTTTCAAAACAACATTTACATGTAACGACTAACGATGATTTAACGACTCAGTTAAAATGTATATACATGTAGTGTTTTAATATGTATTCATACACTTTTGAAAGACTTCAAGACACTTATCAAAATACTTCTACTTAACAAAAATGCTTACAATTACATCCTCGTTCAGTTTCATCAACAATTCTACTCGTATGCACCCGTATTCGTACTCGTACAATACACAGCTTTTAGATGTATGTACTATTGGTATATACACTCCAATGATCAGCTCTTAGCAGCCTATGTGAGTCACCTAACACATGTGGGAACCATCATTTGGCAACTAGCATGAAATATCTCATAAAATTACAAAAATATGAGTAATCATTCATGACTTATTTACATGAAAACAAAATTACATATCCTTTATATCTAATCCATACACCAATGACTAAAAACAACTACAAACACTTTAATTCTTCAATTTTCTTCATCTAATTGATCTCTCTCAAGTTCTATCTTCAAGTTCTAAGTGTTCTTCATAAATTCCAAAAGTTCTAGTTTCATAAAATCAAGAATACTTCCAAGATTGCAAGTTTACTTCCAAGTTTTCTAAATCCATTCCAAATAATCATCCAAGATCAAGAAACCTTTGTTACTTACAGTAGGTTATCTTTCTAATACAAGGTAATAATCATATTCAAACTTTAATTCAATTTCTATAACTATAACAATCTTATTTCGAGTGGAAATCTTACTTGAAATTGTTTTCGTGTCATGATTCTGCTTCAAGAACTTTCAAGCCATCCAAGGATCCTTTGAAGCTAGATCTATTTTTCTCATTTCCAGTAGGTTTATCCAAGGAACTTGAGGTAGTAATTATGTTCATAACATCATTCGATTCATACATATAAAGCTATCTTATTCGAAGGTTTAAACTTGTAATCACTAGAACATAGTTTAGTTAATTCGAAACTTGTTCGCAAATAAAAGTTAATCCTTCTAACTTGACTTTTAAAATCAACTAAACACATGTTCTATATCTATATGATATGCTAACTTAATGATTTAAAACCTGGAAACACGAAAAACACCGTAAAACCGGATTTACGCCGTCGTAGTACCGCGGGCTGTTTTGGGTTAGTTAATTAAAAACTATGATAAACTTTGATTTAAAAGTTGTTATTCTGGGAAAATGATTTTTATTAAGAACATGAAACTATATCCAAAAATTATGGTTAAACTCAAAGTGGAAGTATGTTTTCTAAAATGGTCATCTAGACGTCGTTCTTTCGACTAAAATGACTACCTTTACAAAAACGACTTGTAACTTATTTTTCCGACTATAAACCTATACTTTTTCTGTTTAGATTCATAAAATAGAGTTCAATATGAAACCATAGCAATTTGATTCACTCAAAACGGATTTAAAATGAAGAAGTTATGGGTAAAACAAGATTGGATAACTTTTCTCATTTTAGCTACGTGAAAATTGGTAACAAATCTATTCCAACCATAACTTAATCAACTTGTATTATATATTATGTAATCTTGAGATACCATAGACACGTATACAATGTTTCGACCTATCATGTCAACACATCTATATATATTTCGGAACAACCATAGACACTCTATATGTGAATGTTGAAGTTAGCTATACAGGGTTGAGGTTGATTCCAAAATATATATAGTTTGAGTTGTGATCAATACTGAGATACGTATACACTGGGTCGTGGATTGATTCAAGATAATATTTATCGATTTATTTCTGTACTTCTAACTGTGGACAACAAGTTGTAGGTTACTAACGAGGACAGCTGACTTAATAAACTTAAAACATCAAAATATATTAAAAGTGTTGTAAATATATTTTGAACATAATTTGATATATATGTATATATTGTTATAGGTTCGTGAATCAACCAGTGGCCAAGTCTTACTTCCCGACGAGGTAAAAATCTGTGAAAGTGAGTTATAGTCCCACTTTTAAAATCTAATATTTTTGGGATGAGAATACATGCAGGTTTTATAAATGATTTACAAAATAGACACAAGTACGTGAAACTACATTCTATGGTTGAATTATCGAAATCGAATATGCCCCTTTTTATTAAGTCTGGTAATCTAAGAATTAGGGAACAGACACCCTAATTGACGCGAATCCTAAAGATAGATCTATTGGGCCTAACAAACCCCATCCAAAGTACCGGATGCTTTAGTACTTCGAAATTTATATCATATCCGAAGGGTGTCCCGGAATGATGGGGATATTCTTATATATGCATCTTGTTAATTTCGGTTACCAGGTGTTCACCATATGAATGATTTTTATCTCTATGTATGGGATGTGTATTGAAATATGAAACCTTGTGGTCTATTGTTACGATTTGATATATATAGGTTAAACCTATAACTCACCAACATTTTTGTTGACGCTTAAAGCATGTTTATTCTCAGGTGAATACTAAGAGCTTCCGTTGTTGCATACTAAAATAAGAACAAGATTTGGAGTCCATGTTTGTATGATATTGTGTAAAAACTGCATTCAAGAAACTGATTTCGATGTAACATATTTGTATTGTAAACCATTATGTAATGGTCGTGTGTAAACAGGATATTTTAGATTATCATTATTTGATAATCTACGTAAAGGTTTTTAAACCTTTATTTATGAAATAAAGGTTATGGTTTGTTTTAAAAATGAATGCAGTCTTTGAAAAACGTCTTATATAGAGGTCAAAACCTCGCAACGAAATCAATTAATATGAAACGTTTTTAATCAATAAGAACGGGACATTTCAGTTGGTATCCGAGCGTTGGTCTTAGAGAACCAGAAAATTTGCATTAGTGTGTCTTATTGAGTTTGTTAGGATGCATTAGTGAGTCTGGACTTCGTCCGTGTTTTCTTTAAAAATGATTGCTTAACATTTTTGTTGGAAACTATATATTATTAACATGTATACATTATGTGATATATTAATCTCTTAACATGTTTGATATTGTGTGATAGATGTCTACCTCTAGCACAAATCCCATTGACTCACCTAATAATAACGAAGAGTCGAATATATATTGGACTGATTCACAAGTTCCCGAAGAAGAACCGGAAGAAGAATCAGAACCGGAAGAAGAATCAGAACCGGAAGAGGAGGAACCGGAGGAGGAAATAGAACCGGTGGGGGAAATAATAAAACGGTTAAGTAAAAGAAAATCCTCAACCAACCGACCAAGGTTAATTATGGTTAATGGTGTTTCCGCCAAGGAAGCAAAATATTGGGAGGATTACCAATTCTCCGATGAATCGGATTCCAACGAGAATTCCGATGATGTTATAGAAATTACCCCAACTGAATTTAAAAAGGAAAAAGAAAATAATAAGGGAAAGGGCATAAAAATAGAGAAATCTAATTCCAACCCCGATGAACTTTATATGTATCGTCAACCCCCGAAGTCCTTAAGTTGTAACAATGACCCGGGAACCTCTAAACCACCAGGTTTTTCTAAACCGTTGTGGAAAACGACAACTAGTATTAGGAGAACATCATATATCCCTAGAAACTTGGCAAAACGAACCAAAACCGAAGAATAAGAAACGAGCGAGTCGGAATAAGATAGTTGTATTCGAGTGGTGTAATATATGTAATATAGTGTGCTTATGCTTTATGATATATGTAAAAATTGCTTGTATTAATAAGTATTTTTTTATGAATCTAACTCTTGTCTATTTTACAGTTTAAAAACACAAAATGGATAGACAACCCAATATTTTAAGAGACCTACCCGGAGACATGATTGATGAAATCTTGTCTAGAGTCGGTCAGAATTCCTCGGCACAACTATTTAAGGCGAGATCAGTTTATAAGACATTCGAAGAACGTTCCAAGAATGTCTTGGTTTATAAGAGACTTTCGTTTGAAAGATGGGGGATATCACATTGGGAAACCCATAAGTTACGATGTGTTTACTTTGACGCATATATTGCGGGGAACCCAAATGCTATTTTACGCAACGGGTTAAGAAATTATTTTGACTCAATGTATCCGAATATAGGACTTCATGATTTAGAAAAAGCAGCTAACATGCAACATAAAGAAGCATGCTATGCTTACGGGTTAGTAATGTTCGCTTCTCACCAAAGTGAGAATAAGAACATCGGGCTACAACTATTAAATAAAACGTTCCCACAAGTGACGGAGTCGGTAATTGGGGTAAGAAATGAGGTTTTTAGGTTATTACGAGACTGTTGGTCATTACCTAACCCTCGTCCCTTTAACGACGTTACAACACGCTGTCTTATCAACGGCCATAACGGTTATGTTCCACAAGACCAAGGATGGGAAGTAGTCCTAGTAAAACCAGAATGCATGACTTGTTTCTGGACGTATGAATTATGTGTCTTTATTGCCTTTGCTGAACGACTTGTGTACTAGCTAGAATTATCTTCACAACTATCTTGTATCAAAGTTATTGTGTGCTATATTTCATGCTTTATGTAAAATAAGCGGTATTGTAAGTTTGTAAAATATTGTATAAAAGTTTGAACGCGAAATATTATTATAATCAGTTTTTCATATAGAATTGTAGTAGTTGAATTGTATATTAGCTACTAAGTATGAACTTAACGGGTAGGTACTACCCGAATTTAAACTTATAAAATGCTAATATGAAGAAAAAGCTTTTATAAGTGAGTTCATATTATGCTATGAAATACTATTAACTACTCTTAATATTCTGTATGATTAACTTGTTCCATTTGACTATTTTGAAGGAAATGGCACCGACTACTCGACACACCGTGAATATGAATGAAGAGGAATTCCGTACTTTTCTAGCTTCAAACATAGTCGCTGTACAGGCTGCGCTACATACCAATAATAACCTTGGATCTAGCAGTACAGGAAATCGTGTAGGATGCACCTACAAAGAATTCACTGCCTGCAAACCTTTGGAATTTGATGGAACCGAAGGACCGATCGGATTGAAACGGTGGACCGAGAAGGTCGAATCGGTGTTTGCCATAAGTAAGTGTACTGAAGAGGACAAAGTGAAGTACGCTACGCATACCTTCACAGGTTCTGCGTTAACATGGTGGAATACCTATCTAGAGCAAGTAGGACAAGATGATGCTTACGCACTACCGTGGTCAGCATTCAAGCACTTGATGAACGAGAAGTACCGTCCCAGAACCGAGGTCAATAAGCTCAAGACAGAACTTAGAGGGTTATGAACCCAAGGATTTGATATTACCACGTACGAAAGATGATTCACAGAATTGTGCCTATTGTGTCCGGGAGCATTCGAAGATGAGGAAGAGAAGATCGATGCGTTTGTGAAAGGATTACCGGAAAGAATCCAAGAAGATATAAGTTCACATGAGCCCGCCTCCATACAACAGGCATGTAGAATGGCTCACAAACTAGTGAACCAGATTGAGGAAAGAATTAAAGAACAGACGGCTGAAGAGGCCAATGTGAAGCAAGTCAAAAGAAAGTGAGAGGAAAACGGTGATAAGAATCACCAATACAACAACAACAGCTACCATTCAAGCATTGAGATGGCGCCGTTTGAAGCACTTTATGGTAGAAAGTGCAGGTCTCCGATTTTTTGGAGTGAAGTGGGGGATAGACAGATTACGGGTCCGGAGATAATACAAGAAACTACCGAGAAGATCATCCAAATTCAACAACGGTTGAAAACCGCCCAAAGTCGACAAAAGAGCTACGCTGACATTAAAAGAAAAGATATAGAATTTGAAATTGGAGAGATGGTCATGCTTAAAGTTGCACCTTGGAAAGGCGTTGTTCGATTTGGTAAACGAGGGAAATTAAATCCAAGGTATATTGGACCATTCAAGATTATTGATCGTGTCGGACCAGTAGCTTACCGACTTGAGTTACCTCAACAACTGGCAGCTGTACATAACACTTTACACGTCTCGAATTTGAAGAAATGTTTTGCTAAAGAAGATCTCACTATTCCGTTAGATGAAATCCAAATCAACGAAAAACTTCAATTTATCGAAGAACCCGTCGAAATAATGGATCGTGAGGTTAAAAGACTTAAGCAAAACAAGATACCAATTGTTAAGGTTCGATGGAATGCTCGTAGAGGACCTGAGTTCACCTGGGAACGAGAAGATCAGATGAAGAAGAAATACCCGCATTTATTTCCAGAGATACGTCAACACCTCCAACTGCTTAAAATTTCGGGACGAAATTTATTTAACGGGTAGGTACTGTAGTGACCTGAACTTTTCCATGTTTATATATATATTAAATGAAATTGTTATTTAAATGATTAAGTGTTTCCAACATGTTAAGCAATCAAACTTGTTAAGACTTGATTAATTGAAATATGTTTCATATAGACAATTGACTACCCAAGTTGACCGGTGATTCACGAACGTTAAAACTTGTAAAAACTATACGATGACATATATATGGTTATATATATAGTTAACATGATTTTATTATAAGTATGTATCTCATTAGGTATTTTAACAATGAGTTATATGCATAAAAATGAGACTATTAATTTATGAAACTCGAAAACGATATATATAACGATTATCGTTATAACAACGTCTTACTAGGTACATATGAATCATATTAAGATATTGATACACTTGGTTAATTATGTTAAATGATAAGTAAATATATTATTAAGTGTATTAATGATGAAATACATATATAAAAATAAGACTACTAACTTAATGATTTCGAAACGAGACATATATGTAACGATTATCGTTGTAACGACATTTAACTGTATATATATCATACTAAGATATATTATATATCATAATATCATGATAATATAACAATTTAACATCTCATTTATTATAATAAACAATGGGTTAACAACATTCAACAAGATCGTTAACCTAAATGTTTCAAAACAACATTTACATGTAACGACTAACGATGACTTAACGACTCAGTTAAAATGTATATACATGTAGTGTTTTAATATGTATTCATACACTTTTGAAAGACTTCAAGACACTTATCAAAATACTTCTACTTAAAAAAAATGCTTACAATTACATCCTCGTTCAGTTTCATCAACAATTCTACTCGTATGCACCCGTATTCGTACTCGTACAATACACAGCTTTTAGATGTATGTACTATTGGTATATACACTCCAATGATCAGCTCTTAGCAGCCCATGTGAGTCTCCTAACACATGTGGGAACCATCATTTGGCAACTAGCATGAAATATCTCATAAAATTACAAAAATATGAGTAATCATTCATGACTTATTTACATGAAAACAAAATTACATATCCTTTATATCTAATCCATACACCAACGACCAAAAACACCTACAAACACTTTCATTCTTCAATTTTCTTCATCTAATTGATCTCTCTCAAGTTCTATCTTCAAGTTCTAAGTGTTCTTCATAAATTCCAAAAGTTCTAGTTTCATAAAATCAAGAATACTTCCAAGATTGCAAGTTTACTTCCAAGTTTTCTAAATCCATTCTAAGTAATCATCTAAGATCAAGAAACCTTTGTTACTTACAGTAGGTTATCTTTCTAATACAAGGTAATAATCATATTCAAACTTTAATTCAATTTCTATAACTATAACAATCTTATTTCGAGTGGAAATCTTACTTGAAATTGTTTTCGTGTCATGATTCTGCTTCAAGTACTTTCAAGCCATCCAAGGATCCTTTGAAGCTAGATCTATTTTTCTCATTTCCAGTAGGTTTATCCAAGGAACTTGAGGTAGTAATGATGTTCATAACATCATTCGATTCATACATATAAAGCTATCTTATTCGAAGGTTTAAACTTGTAATCACTAGAACATAGTTTAGTTAATTCTAAACTTGTTCGCAAATAAAAGTTAATCCTTCTAACTTGACTTTTAAAATCAACTAAACACATGTTCTATATCTATATGATATGCTAACTTAATGATTTATGTAACGACCCAACCCGTTAACCAACCAAAACTGCGAAATAAAAAAAAATTCGAAGCAGGCCTGCCCAGGCTGGGTGCGCGGCGCGCACCCCGACCTGTGCGGGGCGCGCACAGGGCCTGGCAGCCCGCTGTCCAAAATGTTCCGTTTTCGTAAAAAGATCTAACACTTCCCATCATTTTTAGGCGAAATGCTTTTCACATCATATTAGTATAAGTAAAACAAGCACGAATCAATGATAAAACGAGTTTTACATTGCGGGGCCCACATATGCCCAAAATGCCATTAAGTACGAAATACGAGTTTCGACCACACAAAAAGTTTAATTGCCAAACGTCACTAGAGCATGGTGTTTGGGGTTAAACTATCCAAATCTTGGTCGAACTTCCAAAAAGCTAAAACCCCCGAGGCGCCACTAGTCCAAGCGAATACCTTTTCCTTTAACCAAGCCGGATCCTAAAAAGGTAAACAACGAGAGGGTAAGCTAACGCTTAGTGAATGCAATAATTATACATATACATATATAATACACCTACTTGCAAGCACTTACACAATTACCTCATACACGCTAGCAATTTACATAGTATACCATCGCAAGTATAACTCTAAACCCTTCAAGATCACAAGCTAGCACCACAATAGCATATATAACCCGAATGATATAATATACTACAATACAACGCATAATTAAGGTTAACCAACACACAAGGGAATGGTACTTCGAATTTTCCATCGGTGTTCATAACAACCGTTAGTGTACAACGAAATATATCACTAACCCCGAGGTGACACGGACAACGAAATATCCGTTCAAGTAATCGTTAGTGTACAACGAAATATATCACTAACTCTTGGGCAATTTGGACAACGAAATATCCATCGTTAGTGTACAACGAAATATATCACTAACTCTTGGTGGTATAAACAACATATACCCCGGCCCCTTCCCCGCCCTACAAATAGATACATTATATACACACATGTATAATCATTCCACTCACCTTGTCGACTTGGCGAGATTTCCAATAACACTTGTAACTTCAAAGCGAGTCACCTAACACAATTAATTCTCAATTAATTCACATAATAAGTTGGACTTTCCACCAACTAGACCCACTAGTGTATTTATGACCCATTTGCACTATAAACACTCATTAGAGGTCAATACTCCCAACTAATCACTAAAAGCTAGCGATTAAGGTTCTAAGACTTCCATCAACACATAAATAGGGTGTTTTCATATATAATTTAACCCACTAGGTCAAACCTACCCATTTGACCCATTCCAAGTCCACCATGAACCCTAGAACCAATTTTATTAACAACACAAGTAAGCTAGTGAATAACTAACCATTATAGACTCAATAACACCAATTATTACCTTAAAACCGTAGGTTAGTCATCCTTGAGTCCTAATGACTCAATCTTACCCAAAGCCCCCAAAATCACCATTAATGGGTTTTGTGTTCATCACTAACCCAAGTTCTAACCTTTAAACAAATTAAATCAAGGAAATCAAAATTAGAACTTACCAACACAACCAAATTGTAGCTAGCGAGGAGATGAACAACTTTATAACCCAAGCTAAGACCCGAAACTAGCTCCTTCTTCCTTTACTTGAGCTTTCTCTCTCTAAATTTTGGGTTTCTCTTACTAGAATTAAAGTAGGATGAAAATGGTTGTTGAAAGTGGAGTTATGACTCACCCAAACCCCTGATCTGTGACCTTAACTCGTCCCCAAGTGAAATTACCTCAATACCCTTCCAAAATATCTGATTAAAAGAAAAAGAACCTGGCTACAGTAGTGGTGCGCGGCGCTCTCCTTTAAGGGTGCGCGGCGCGCACTATGGTCTGAACAGATTCTGATCACAGTTTAATTACACACAGTTCCCCTCGCTTTATGTACACTATATACACTTCTGTACGATAATAACTAGGGTGTTACAACTCTCCCCCACTTGAATCGGAGCGCATCCTCGCGATCCAAGCTGCATGACAAGCAGGAAGATAAACCAACACAAATTTTTCGGGTTCCCATGTAAATTCGGAACCTTTACTATGACGCCATTGGACCTTGAAGGTCCTCACCTCTTTGTTACGCAACATTTTCACCTTCTCATCAAGTATAGCTATCGGCTCCTCAACATACTCTAACTTGTTGTTTAATTCGAACTCATCTAATGGCATCCATGATGAATCATCCGCAAGACACTTACGGAGATGGGAAACATGAAATGTATTGTGGATCCCCGCAAGCTCTTCGGGGAATTCCAAACGATACGCAACTTCACCAACACGAGCCAAAACCTTAAATGGCCCAATAAACCGAGGAGCTAACTTTCCCCGTCTTCGAAACCGAATAATACCCTTCCATGGCGAAACCTTAAGCATCACCATATCGCCTTCTTCAAATTCGATCGGTCGCCTACGTTTATCGACGTAAGACTTTTGTCTATCTTGCGCCGCCTTTAAACGAGCCCGAATCATATCGATTTTGCTATTTGTCTCCAATACCAAGTCGGTGCTCTCGACTTCCCTTTGACCCACTTCGCCCCAACAAATCGGGGTTCGACACCTCCTACCGTATAACATCTCATATGGTGGCATTCCAATACTAGAGTGAAAACTATTATTGTACGAGAATTCCACCAATGGTAAATGTTCGTCCCAACTACCGTCAAAATCAATAATACACGCACGTAACATATCCTCCAATGTTTGATTCGTACGTTCGGTTTGACCATCTGTTTGAGGATGATACGCCGTACTCATATTCACCCTCGTACCCATGTCTTCATGAAACTTCTTACAAAATCGAGAAGTAAAAAGCGTGTCCCGATCCGAAACAATAGACGCGGGAACGCCATGTCTCGATATCACCTCTTTAATGAACATCTTCGCAAGTGCCTCTGACAATATTGCTTCTTTAATAGGAAGAAACAACGCACTCTTCGTCAATCTATCGACAATCACCCAAATAGTGTCAAATTGGGTTCTTGCCATTTTCGGCAACTTGGTAATAAAATCCATGGTAATATGCTCCCACTTCCACATTGGAATTTCTAGCGGTTGCAACTTACCATACGGCTTTTGGTGTTCGGCTTTAACTTGCAAACACGTGACGCATTGCTCAACATACTTAACAACGTCGCGTTTCATGCCCGGCCACCAATAATCTTTCTTCAAATCGAGGTACATCTTCGTCGCACCCGAATGAATAGAATATTTAGACTTATGCGCTTCATCAAGAAGCACCTTTCGGAAGTCACCCATCTTTAGCACCCATACTCTTTCTTGAAAAGATAACAACCCGCGCGAACCCATAGTAATGGATTTCGATTGCCCCACGATTCGTTCCGCATGCTTGTTGTGAACGTAAGCCTCTATTTGAACTTCACCAAGATTTTCGAGAAAATCGTTAGTAATAATCATACGTAACATCCCAATCGTAAAGCCGGGTGGTGACTCTTTCGGCTTAACGCATCCGCGACCACATTCGCTTTGCCCGGATGATAGAGTATCTCACAATCATAGTCCTTCACCACATCCATCCATCTACGTTGACGATAATTCAAATCCCGTTGATCAAAAAGATGTTTCAAACTCTTGTGATCCGAATAAATCGTACACTTGACACCATACAAGTAATGGCGCCAAATTTTCAAAGCATGGACCACCGTCGCTAATTCGAGATCATGAGTCGGGTATCTCTTTTCATGTTCCTTTAATTGGCGAGAGGCGTAAGCGATGACTTTACCTCGTTGCATTAGAACACACCCGAGCCCATTCAAAGAAGCATCACAATAGACCGTCATATCATCTACACCTTCCGGTAATACTAAGACCGGAGCTTTACACAATTTCTCCTTCAATAATTGAAAAGCGATTTTTTGCTCGTTTTCCCAATTAAAACTCGCGTTCTTCCTCGTCAATCTCGTCAATGGAGAAGCAATTTTAGAAAAGTCTTGGATAAACCGATGATAGTAACCGGCCAATCCGAGAAAACTTCGGATTTCCGTAGGCGTGGTCGGTCGTCCCCAATCCTTTACCGTCTCTATCTTCCCCGGATCCACTTGAATACCATTCTTGTTCACAATATGGCCAAGGAATTGAACCTCCCTTAGCCAAAATTCACATTTTGAGAATTTAGCATACAACTTCTCTCTTCTCAATGTCTTCAATACTTCACGCAAGTGGTGTTCATGCTCCGTCATGCTCTTAGAATAGACAAGAATATCGTCAATGAACACAATTACCGACTTGTCCAACATAGGTTGGCACACTCGGTTCATAAGATCCATGAACGCCACCGGTGCATTCGTAAGACCGAAAGGCATAACCACAAATTCGAAATGCCCATAACGAGTACGAAAGGCCGTTTTCTCGATATCTTCCTCACGGACTCGCATTTGATGATAGCCGGACCGTAGGTCAATTTTTGAGAAGTACGTAGCGCCTTGAAGTTGGTCGAATAAATCGTCAATCCTAGGCAACGGATAACGATTTTTGATCGTCACTTTATTTAACTCCCGATAGTCGATGCACATACGCATACTACCATCTTTCTTCTTCACGAACAAGACCGGAGCACCCCATGGTGAAGCACTCGGTTGAATAAACCCCTTCTCAAGTAACTCTTGAATTTGATTCAACAATTCTTGCATTTCCGTTGGTGCTAAACGATAAGGAGTTTTAGCAATGGGAGTAGCTCCCGGAACCAACTCAATGCGAAATTCGACTTGTCTTTCCGCCGGAACACCCGGTAACTCATCCGGAAAAACATCTTCAAATTCACTTACCACCGGAATTTCACGAATAGGTGGTGGCTCATCATGAGTATCAAAAACATGAGCAAGGAAAGTCATGCCACCGGTAACAACGAGACGACGTGCCCGTGCAAAAGTGCATATCGGCACCGGTCTCCTTCGTTTATCACCATGAATAATTAACTCTCCCCCACTTGGGGTCTTCACACGAATAGATTTTTCATGGCACGCAATATTGGCTCTATTATGATCGAGCCAATCCATACCAACCACGATATCAAAATCACCCAACGTCATCGGAATGAGATCAATATTAAAGTTCTCGGAACCAAACAGAACATTACAATTCTTACACACATCAACCACTAGCACCGTCCTGCCATCCGCTATTTCGACTTCTACCGGATGACTTAACATAGCTAACAGTTTATTAAGTTTAGGCACAAATTTTGGAGACACAAACGATAAATTTGCACCACTATCAAATAGAATCCTTGCCGGATTAGAGTTAACCATGAAAGTACCTGAAACGACTTCATTGGATTACTTGGCTTCGTCATTGGTCATCAAATAATTACGTCCCCTAGCCGACCCCGCCGCCTTCTCTATTCTCTTAACTTGATCATTTCGGAGTTCGGGACACTCCGACTTTCGGTGCCCTTCTTGTAGACAATTAAAACATGTGATCACATTAGTACGCGGTTTTGGGCAATCACGAGAGTGGTGACCTTTTTGCCCACAATTGTAACATGTGGTCACGTGAACACTAGGAGCACCCTTCTTCACGCTACCAATACTTTCGGATACTCCTTTACTCTTCTTGTTCGAAAAACTAGAAGCTTCAAACTTTCTTTTACTTGGCGCATAACTAACCAGACTCGGAGCTTGCGCTTTAAACCCCTTCGCCACCGCCAAAAGCTTAGCAAAAGTCTCAACATGACCGATACTAATTTTACCCTTCAAATCATCTCTAAGGGTTGCATGAAAGTCTTCCATTAGCATTTGATCATTTCCCGCATACTCGGGGCAAAAACGTGCCTTAGCGAGAAAGTTGGTTTTGAGAGTGTTTAGGTCCAAAGACCCTTGACGCATGTTCCTTAACTCGTTGCGCAATTTGGAAAGATCCGCTTGCGTACGATATTCAAGGAAAAACTCTTTCTTGAAATCCGCCCAAGATAACCCTACAAAAGCCGCATCACCCACCATATCAATTTTACCATCGAGCCAATCTTTAGCATGACCCCTCAACAAACTAGTAGCAAGTTTAGTCTTCTTCTCAGGTGGGCACTCGGTCGTGCGAAAACAACCTTCAACATCGGAGATCCAAGCCGCACTTTTCATGGGGTCGGGATCCTCGTGAAAGTGAGGATGCTTAGTCGCCAAGAAGTTCTTATAGCTAAACTCCAACTCGCCTACATTTTGAGGTCTAGGAAACCTCTTTTCAACTTCTTCTTTAACGGCATTAGTCATCCGTTCTTGAATCATATCAACAATTTGTTCCGAAACCGACTCTTCGAATATTTGTTTAACCCTTCGTAAGAAAACCGAAACATAGTTTTCTAAAGCGGTCTCGATCTTGGTAGTCATCTCATCTTCCTCTACATGAGAGGGACCACCATTGCCATTCGTATTCGTTCCTTTTCTCGTCTTCATTCTAAAGATTAAAAACGGATTAGACATCACCAACAATTTAATACACATATATACCTATGCATATGACCGCACACACACCACATCTAGCTCGATACTTGTCGCACATCCTTGCTTGACTTGACTTGCAACCGTAATAGTGGTCGCTACTCACTATTACGCTCACATGCCGTGCCATGGTCAAACGTATCACAATCATCTTGCTCGATGTTCAAAACGATATCACACGATTAGTAACATCATAACATAGCATAGTTGTCCACTTATGCATCAAAGAACTAGCCAAACCCCGCACTGACCCGTAGTCCTACAAGTCCCGCATATAATTCCACAACACAAAAGTCTAAGTCTAGGCGCCTATCTCAAGTCACCTAAATCCCTTAGACCATGCTCTGATACCACTTGTAACGACCCAACCCATTAACCAACCAAAACTGCGAAATAAAAAAAAATTCGAAGCAGGCCTGCCCAGGCTGGGTGCGCGGCGCGCACCCCTACCTGTGCGCGGCGCGCACAGGGCCTGGCAGCCCGCTGTCCAAAATGTTCCGTTTTCGTAAAAAGATCTAACACTTCCCATCATTTTTAGGCTAAATGCTTTTCACATCATATTAGTATAAGTAAAACAAGCACGAATCAATGATAAAACGAGTTTTACATTGCGGGGCCCACATATGCCCAAAATGCCATTAAGTACGAAATACGAGTTTCGATCACAAAAAAATTTTAATTGCCAAACGTCACTAGAGCATGGTGTTTGGGGTTAACTACGCAAATCTTGGTCGAACTTCCAAAAAGCTAAAACCCCCGAGGCGCCACTAGTCCAAGCGAATACCTTTTCCTTTAACCAAGCCGGATCCTAAAAAGGTAAACAACGAGAGGGTAAGCTAACGCTTAGTGAATGCAATAATTATACATATACATATATAATACACCTACTTGCAAGCACTTACACAATTACCTCATACACGCTAGCAATTTACATAGCATACCATCGCAAGTATAACTCTAAACCCTTCAAGATCACAAGCTAGCACCACAATAGCATATATAACCCGAATGATATAATATACTACAATACAACGCATAATTAAGGTTAACCAACACACAAGGGAATGGTACTTCGAATTTCCCATCGGTGTTCATAACAACCGTTAGTGTACAACGAAATATATCACTAACCCCGAGGTGACACGGACAACGAAATATCCGTTCAAGCAATCGTTAGTGTACAACGAAATATATCACTAACTCTTGGGCAATTTGGATAACGAAATATCCATCGTTAGTGTACAACGAAATATATCACTAACTCTTGGTGGTATAAACAACATATACCCCGGCCCCTTCCCCGCCCTACAAATAGATACATTATATACACACATGTATAATCATTCCACTCACCTTGTCGACTTGGCGAGATTTCCAATAACACTTGTAACTTCAAAGCGAGTCACCTAACACAATTAATTCTCAATTAATTCACATAATAAGTTGGACTTTCCACCAACTAGACCCACTAGTGTATTTATGACCCATTTGCACTATAAACACTCATTAGAGGTCAATACACCCAACTAATCACTAAAAGCTAGCGATTAAGGTTCTAAGACTTCCATCAACACATAAATAGGGTGTTTTCATACATAATTTAACCCACTAGGTCAAACCTACCCATTTGACCCATTTCAAGTCCACCATGAACCCTAGAACCAATTTTATTAACAATACAAGTAAGCTAGTGAATAACTAACCATTATAGACTCAATAACACCAATTATTACCTTGAAACCCTAGGTTAGTCATCCTTGAGTCCTAATGACTCAATCTTACCCAAAACCCCCAAAATCACCATTAATGGGTTTTGTGTTCATCACTAACCCAAGTTCTAACCTTTAAACAAATTAAATCAAGGAAATCAAAATTAGAACTTACCAACACAACCAAATTGTAGCTAGCGAGGAGATGAACAACTTTATAACCCAAGCTAAGACCCGAAACTAGCTCCTTCTTCCTTTACTTGAGCTTTCTCTCTCTAAATTTTGGGTTTCTCTTACTAGAATTAAAGTAGGATGAAAATGGTTGTTGAAAGTGGAGTTATGACTCACCCAAACCCCTGATCTGTGACCTTAACTTGTCCCCAAGTGAAATTACCTCAATACCCTTCCAAAATATTTGATTAAAAGAAAAAGAACCCGGCTACAGTAGTGGTGCGCGGCGCGCTCCTTTAAGGGTGGTCTGAACAGATTCTGATCACAGTTTAATTACACACAGTTCCCCTCGCTTTATGTACACTATATACACTTCTATACGATAATAACTAGGGTGTTACAATTTAAAACCTGGAAACACGAAAAACACCGTAAAACCGGATTTACGCCGTCGTAGTACCGCAGGCTGTTTTGGGTTAGTTAATTAAAAACTATGATAAACTTTGATTTAAAAGTTGTTATTCTGGGAAAACGATTTTTATTATGAACATGAAACTATATCCAAAAATTATGGTTAAACTCAAAGTGGAAGTATGTTTTCTAAAATGGTCATCTAGACGTCGTTCTTTCGACTGAAATGACTACCTTTACAAAAACGACTTGTAACTTATTTTTCCGACTATTAACCTATACTTTTTCTGTTTAGATTCATAAAATAGAGTTCAATATGAAACCATAGCAATTTGATTCACTCAAAACGGATTTAAAATGAAGAAGTTATGGGTAAAACAAGATTGGATAATTTTTCTCATTTTAGCTACGTGAAAATTGGAAACAAATCTATTCCAACCATAACTTAATCAACTTGTATTGTATATTATGTAATCTTGAGATACCATAGACACGTATACAATGTTTTGACCTATCATGTCGACACATCTATATATATTTCGGAACAACCATAGACACTCTATATGTGAATGTTGGAGTTAGCTATACAGGGTTGAGGTTAATTCCAAAATATATATAGTTTGAGTTGTGATCAATACTGAGATACTTATACACTGGGTCGTGGATTGATTCAAGATAATATTTATCGATTTATTTCTGTACATCTAACTGTGGACAACTAGTTGTAGGTTACTAACGAGGACAGCTGACTTAATAAACTTAAAACATCAAAATATATTAAAAGTGTTATAAATATATTTTGAACATACTTTGATATATATGTATACATTATTATAGGTTCGTGAATCAACCAGTAGCCAAGTCTTACTTCCCGACGAAGTAAAAATCTGTGAAAGTGAGTTATAGTCCCACTTTTAAAATCTAATATTTTTGGGATGAGAATACATGCAGGTTTTATAAATGATTTACAAAATAGACACAAGTACGTGAAACTACATTCTGTGGTTGAATTATCAAAATAGAATATGCCCCTTTTTATTAAGTCTGGTAATCTAAGAATTAGGGAACAGACACCCTAATTGACGCGAATCCTAAAGATAGATCTATTGGGCCTAACAAACCCCATCCAAAGTACCGGATGCTTTAGTACTTCGAAATTTATATCATATTCGAAGGGTGTCCCGGAATGATGGGGATATTCTTATATATGCATCTTGTTAATGTCGGTTACCAGGTGTTCACCATATGAATGATTTTTTATCTCTATGTATGGGATGTGTATTGAAATATGAAATCTTGTGGTCTATTGTTACGATTTGATATATATAGGTTAAACCTATAACTCACCAACATTTTTGTTGACGTTTAAAGCATGTTTATTCTCAGGTGAATACTAAGAGCTTCCGCTGTTGCATACTAAAATAAGGACAAGATTTGGAATCCATGTTTGTATGATATTGTGTAAAAACTGCATTCAAGAAACTGATTTCGATGTAACATATTTGTATTGTAAACCATTATGTAATGGTCGTGTGTAAACAGGATATTTTAGATTATCATTATTTGATAATCTACGTAAAGCTTTTTAAACCTTTATTTATGAAATAAAGGTTATGGTTTGTTTTAAAAATGAATGCAGTCTTTGAAAAACGTCTCATATAGAGGTCAAAACCTCGCAACGAAATCAATTAATATGGAACGTTTTTAATCAATAAGAACGGGACATTTCACAGTGTACACTGACCATAAGAGTCTTCAGCATATTTTTGATCAAAGACAACTCAATATGAGGCAACGTCGCTGGGTAGAGTTGTTAAACGATTACGATTGTGAAATCCGTTACCACCCCGGAAAGGCTAATGTTGTAGCTGATGCCCTAAGTCGAATAGAAAGAGTAAAACCTCTTAGGGTTCGAGCTTTGAATATTACAATTCGTACTGATCTCACAAAGTGAATTCAAGCAGCACAGTTAGAAGCTTTAAAAGAAGAAAACGAAAAAGGCGAAGTGAGCAAAGGGTTAGAAAAACAGCTTGAAGTAAAATCCGATGGAACCCTGTATTTTGCTGGTAGGATATGGGTACCAAAACATGGTAACCTAAGGCAACTAGTACTGGATGAAGCACACAAAACGAGGTACTCAATTCACCCAGAAAACGGGAAAATGTACCACGATTTCAAGAAGTTTTATTGGTGGCCTAATATGAAGACAGAAATTGCTACTTATGTAAGAAAATGTTTGACGTGTGCAAAGGTCAAAGCTGAGCACCAAAAGCCGTCAGGATTACTGCAACAACCAGAAATTCTGCAGTGGAAATGGGAAAGAATAACCATGGATTTCATTACGAAATTGCCAAGGACTGCAAGTAGTCATGATACTATTTGGGTGATAGTTGATCGTCTAACTAAATCAGCTCACTTTCTACCAATAAAGGAGACAGACAGTATGGAGAAATTAGCACACCTATATTTGAAGGAAGTAGTTTCCAGACATGGTGTACCCATCACTATCATATCTGATCGCGACACCCGATTCACATCACGTTTTAGGCAGTCATTACAAAAAGCATTGGGAACTCGATTAGATATGAGCACCGCTTATCACCCACAGACAGATGGCAAAGTGAAAGAACAATACAAACATTGGAAGACATGTTACGGGCATGCGTGATTGACTTTGGAACCAGTTGGGATCGACACTTACCGTTGGCAGAATTTTCATACAATAACAGCTATCATACGAGCATCAACGCAGCGTCATTTGAAGCACTTTATGGTAGAAAGTGCATATCTCCTATCTGTAGGAGTGAAGTAGGAGAAAGACAACTTACTGGACCAGAAATTATTCATGAAACCACCGACAAGATCATTCAAATACAACAGCGATTGAAAACGGCCATCAGTCGCCAAAAGAGTTATGCTGATGTAAGAAGAAAACCGCTAGAATTTCAAGTGGGCGACAAAGTCATGTTGAAAGTGTCACCCTGGAAAGGCGTTGTACGATTCAGTAAACGAGGAAAGCTAAGTCCTAGGTACGTAGGACCCTTTGAAATCATCGAAAGAATTAGAGCAGTTGCTTATCGATTAAAGCTACCGCAAGAACTTAATAGTGTTCATGACACATTTCACGTGTCAAATTTAAAGAAATGTTTAGCTGAAGAGGATGTCGTAATTCCTCTTGACGAAATACGAATCAATGATAAACTCCATTTTATCGAAGAACCTGTTGAAATCATGGACCGTGAGGTCAAACAATTAAAACAAAGCAAAACACCGATAGTTAGGGTTCGTTGGAACGCTAGACGAGGACCCGAGTTTACTTGGGAACGTGAGGATCAAATGAAGCAAAAGTATCCAAATTTGTTCACTGATATCGCTCATAAAACAGGTACTACTCAAAATTTCGGGACGAAATTTTCTTTAACGGGGAGGTTATGTGATGACCCAAAAAATTTCGACTAATTTAAACCAATTCTCTATATGATTTAATATTATGTATATATATATATATATATATATATATATATATATATATATATATATATATTAAGATGTACAGGTAAAACACTAATTGCTACTGTAAAAATGACTTTGCTACAGTAAAACACTATTTACTACATTAAAACACTATTTGCTACAGTAAAATACTATTTGCTACAGTGAAATCGTATTTTGCTACAATGCTACATTGAAAACGACTTTGCTACATTGAATTGCTACAGTAAAACACTATTTGCTACAGTAAACATTATTGCTACAGTACACTATTTGCTACAGTAAAACCCTATTTGATGTCGACGAACTAGCAAATAAAAACGGAAAAGGCGGCTATGCGATCGCATGGCAAAAATACTGAAAACTCATGCGATCGCATGAGCTACAGTAAATGGAAAAGTATTATAAAAGGTCAGTTTGCTCGACGAAGTACTACCATCTCTATCTCTCTGATCTTTCTTATATTTATATTATAATTATAATTATAATTTATAATTTAAGTTTAATAATAATAAGGTATATACGCGGGTGTTTTTTTTCGAGTTTCAAACCGCTTTAAGCTAAGGTATTGTTCTGGGTATTGTTCTTGAATCCAAGGCCAACAATACAGTCATCTACCATCATTATGTCTACGTAATTTGCCTACAATATTGAGTCTCAATATTGAACTGTGAGTTTATAGTCTCCCTTTTTAAATACTTTAAATATTTTTGGGCTAAGAATACATGCAATTTATTTTAAATGCAATAAGACACAAGTACATACTAAATTCTACACTGAGTTAAACCGAAAATCCCTTAGCTTTAGTAACTAGTAGCTGCCAGTACATAGGATATGGACTGGTGGGCGCGAATAATTGTATATGGATCCATAGGGCTTGACATCCCCGTCCGAGCTAGAGTGCTAGCCTTTTAACGGACGTATGTTATTTGAGTTTATGACACGTCGTGTATTAAAACGAATGGGGTAATTATCATTATAATATTAAAGTTTAGTTACCAGGGTGCTCTGTTACGTAGAATCTATTGATAAACTTTTGATGAAATCTTGTGGTCTATCTTTATATACTTATGACTCGAGCAATTAAACCTATAACTCACCAACATTCGTGTTGACCTTTTTATCATGTTTTATTCTCAGGTCCTTAGACTACTTCCGCTGTGATGTGCTTGTTGCCTGCATGGAGTCTTTCATGCTTTGTATAAAGTTTATTGCATTCTAAATAAAACTGCGTTGTGTAATAAATAATTGGACTGTGATGTCAACCTGTAAATTAAAGACTTATGTATTTTGGGGTTTTGCTTATACCTAAGCACTCGCCCACATGATTATGACTTTCTATGTTTAGAAAGTCACGTATTTTAATCAATGCAATATTTTATCAAAACGTATCATATAGAGGTCAAAACCTCACTGTGGAATCAATGATTAACGTGTCGAGTCAATAGCGATTTTGACGGGTCGTTACAAAGAAGTTAAGCCATATTAATTTTATTCTCACCTGTATTGAAAGCAAAATAATATGAAATTAAGCTTTATCCTATTGAAGCAAATTTAGTAAATAAATAAGATAGGACATTAACATAAATAACTAATGTAATTCAGTAAGTATAAAACAAAGTAAAATGCAGTCTCTTCCTTAATTATATGGACAACTACACCACGTCTTTGTCCTGGCCCAGTATGTCTTCCGAAGCCCAACAACGACATAATTTTGTCTGATTTGAGGCCCATCGATAAATGCAGCCAATGTTAACTGGTGTAGCGCACAAGGATCATACATATAAACAAAGAAAAAGATTAACGTAAATATGAACAATCAATTGGCAGTGTATACAAATTAGAATATATGGATTTGTAGTAATAGGCATACCTATATTGAATCGTCTTATAACTATTTTAATAATTGAGCCGTTTCGGAATTCAAACGGGTCCGAAAGTATCATTCTTAACCGAAACAATAAACACTCATTTATATAACACCAAAACTTGCAAACTTACATAACTCGATAAAATAAACATGTTGATGCTAACAATCACCCATTTTGACAGTAATAAACCCAAATGGGTCAAATGTCCAGATAGTCATCAAAACCACCTCTTATTGTTTAGACTATACTTTTACTCCTAAAATTGTCACAAATCAAAAATATATCATATTAAGCACATTTACTGATAGAAACATATTATATTATCATATCAATATAATACCATCTAATATACTTCCACATTTTTGTATACTCCATACAATAACAATCATATGCAATAAGCTATTAAAACAATAATAGTGTAAGAATAATTTTATATCAAAACTGTAACAAATTACGTAGTAGAACAATAGTTTACATATCAACTGAAGTAGAATTGCAATATGTATCGCTTCTTGGAAATATATAGTGAATCAAAAACACTTTTCAAGTTTACATGATAAATGGATCAAGAATTAACAAACGAACAATGTCAACAAACTTTTTTGACTGCATTCACTTTCTAATAATGTAGTACTTGTTAAAAGCATAAGCTAAAAACATGGGTGATAATGTCATGCATTTCTCAGGGAAGAGAGTAGCCTTGTGTATTAATTGTTTAGCATTGAAACCTTAGGATACAGAGTTGATAGCCTTAGCATTGAAACCTCATAAGAACAATCAAAACGTACACAAATAAATAACTACATCTATAGAAAAAGCTCAAAAACACACTTAATTTACTGTTGAATATGAACATTTAGATGACAATCGATAGACTAATTGTAATGAGTAAAAAAACCATCACATAAACTATACTATAAATTGCTATTAAATGCCTGATGTCATCTAAAGGAACATATGGTGGTAACCAAATCATAAACTTAGAAAAAAATATTTAAAAATAAAATGCAAACTAAAGAATTAACAACAAACATAAGATAAAGGAGCAAAAAATATCAGTTGAAAAATTAATATCAATATAACGACATAGTAAAAAGTAACTAAGAAAAACATACCATCCGAACTTGGTCCATTAGCATAATTAGACGAACTTGAAATCTCAGGATCATCATTGCACACTCTTTCATTGTGAATCGAAGATTGAGCAAATGGTAGACATATTAGACCTGCAATGTTTACACACCATTGCTTCAAACAGTTGCTTAAATTAATATTGTCTATGTAATGACACAAATCTAAAAGAAGAACATCAATAACCATAAGCATTCAGTTGAATTTTTTTAATGCCTATCAAAAACCAACTGACCCACCCATGTCGCCACCTCTACATACATAGATTGATAGATTTATATTGTCTCATATCATTGGCAATTTGGCATCTTAGTTACCTGTTTTATTTGTTCCATCAAAATGTTAAAAATACTCAACATTTATGTAGAAACATATATTGTAATACTCATGTATAAGCATAGAGTTTAAACACCGATCTAAGCATTGATCAAAAAACGAAGTAAACATATTAGTTACTGATATGACATAAACTCTTTCATACCGGAATTCTATAGGGATATTGAACTTAATACTTTTATCTACTAACATTTAATGTTCTGATCAAACCCGATTTGGCCTATTACCGCCCTATCCATCCATTATGACCCCTTTTTCATAAACATGAAGAGAGCTAATGATACAAAAACAAAGCGTGCAAACCTAAAAGGCGGTTGACAAAAGGTTTAACATCAAAAACTTTAAACACAACTGTAATTGTTAAAATAACAAATATTGACTAAAGATTAAAGTGACCTGCAAATCCGTAATTGTTGGTATCTCAATATCTTCTTCCTGTTACTGAACACTTAACAACTAAAACCCCGATATCTTCATTAGTTATATTCCTATAAAGAGCCCGTTACCTACGCTCCCCAAACCTGCCATTAATTGCAACTTGTAATATGAATGAGCCACATCAATACTGAAAATGATTATGTGTGGTAGAAAACCTTAGACAAGTGAATATAATGGTTTATATATGTGCATATACCTTCAACAAAAAGACCACAGTTACAGCTGCTAACAAATCAGTGAACTTGGTGTTTTTTTTCCTATTTGCAACTATGCTCCATTGAACATCATATACTTTTAGCATAGAACTTTATGTTACATACACCTCATGAGATACATATCAGAAAAACAACAACATAGTGGATAAACTGAACCAAATGGTAAGCATTTGTTATACATGCTCTCATAAGGTCCAGCATACAACAGTGTCATTTGTTAGCATCTATCAAACCATTCGACATCATAAAAATTATCCATATCTTCCTTTATTTGTCAGGACATTTTAGTGATTAAACTATAACACATTTATAAAGTAATATTAACACATGGATAAATAAGCAATCTTTTAAATCCTGATACACTATGTGTACTCATATCACAAATGATGATCGAGACGGTGGTAACATGGATTGTAACATAAACCAAGAATCACATAATATCAGTATAGAACTAAAAATTGTTCAACAAAATACATCAAATAAGTAAAATGATTTCAAGAAATCCAAATTGACCTTAAAGTACACAAATACCACTCTATTATTGATGATGACCACAAGTTGCAGATCAACCACTCTAACATTTTTCTTGCTTTCAAATAAAATTACAATAAGTTGAAATTCAAAAAAAATTGAAGAGGACACTGAATATAAAAAAAAAACACAAGAAACTAACCAATGGTGTTTACCTCTTTGCGACCAAAGATGATTAAGGTTGATTATCCGGCATAAAACCACCACTACCACCGAGGCAGTAAAAGCACCACCATCAAAAGCTAGAGTAAAAGTTTTCAAATCGAATTAAAAATCAATCACAGACCATCATATCAGTTTCATAAAAGTTTCAAATCGAATTAAAATACCAATCATAGATATTTTGATTGTTAAAAAAGACGTATAAAAATTAGAAGCACAAGGTAAGAAATTGGAATACCTTCATATCAGTTCTCATCTACACGTTTATGATCCGCAATCCAAATGGCAACATCATTTAACCATAAAGAATTACCAGATTGGTAATCCCCTATTCCGAAATCCATAAATCTGATATAAAAAACATAAGCAGTCGCATGTAAATCTTGATTGTTGAACGGTCAGCGAGAAAATAAATACGTGTTACATAAATCGTGTCACTGACTCACAAAATCCGAAATTGATTTTGGCAAATCGTAAATTTAAAACCGGCGATGAACAACAATAATTACAATTTGTGTGACCATGGTACACCGATAACTAATAGTGAGAAGCAAATAGAAAGCTATCGATTGAATGAGTGGTGATTTTTGGTGGAACCCTAATTTTTCCAGTCGCCGGATAGTGAATGTGTATTCTAGTCGGCATATATCTTTTCCGGCGAGTTCGAAGAAACCGACGATAATATAAAAAATTTGTATGGTTATGCAGAGAAAAACGTTACGGTTTGATTGGTGTTAGTGGCATCGCTTAATACGCCGGAATTAAGGCATAATCGACGATGGGAAGGAATTGCGTGTGAGAAGTTTTTGAGGAGAGATGCTGTATAGTTTGATTGTTTGTTTTTAATTATTTATTTTTTTCGTAATAAATGGTAAACAAATTAGTTGAAAGGGACACATGTCTTAGTATGGGAATTAGGAGGTATTTTCAGTAGGTATTCTTAAAATTACACGTGGAAAATAGTAGGTAGGGACATTGTCAGACTGACATGTCAGATGTAAGCTTTACGCTTTGTAAAAGGTAGAGATTACTAGAAATTAAAACTACTCGGCGTCATCCTCGTCGCTTGAAATGAATTCTTTGTAACGCTCGACCATCGTTTTCTTGAACTTCAAAGCTTTTTTCCTTTCTTTCGGGTCGGGGATTTCGTTAACATCAAGTTTAAATAATTTTGTGACACACTCGAGTGCCGACCTCATTCGTTCTTCCTTAACTATACGATCAGTACCCATGCTTCGTTTCTCCAATTATTTATCCTTTTCTCTCTTCCCACCTAGAAGACAACTCGTCAAATCTTGAAGAATTTGTACCACATGAAGAGCTCGTACCCTGCGATGAAGTACCCGCATCAGACGAAACAGATTTTCTCGCAGCCTTCTTCGATCGCTCTCATCCCATAGGACGTTGAATAGCATCGTCTCCAAAAAGCTCCTGGAGGTTGTTTAAGCGATCTTCCCAGAGATTAACTATTTGGTTTTCGGCAACCTCATCTTCGCAATCATCTTCTATTACAAGTTGTCCCTTTTTCCTTCGCACGCCACTACTACCAATTGCAGGTGGTGTATACCACTTCGGCCTCGTTTTTAAAAACTCCCAAACATCCTTGTAAGTCCACGGCTTCGCTGCCCGACTTTGATATCTTTCCACCGCAATGTTATATACGTCTTGCTCGACATGACCGTTAAGCCTTAGGTTACATTCTTCTTCATTATATAAGGCCGTGAAATCTTTACACGCCTTATCCATATGTCGCCACTTCCCACTTAATTGGTCTTCATTTCTTAAATACCCAGAATCATTATTATTAAACTTATTTCGTACTCTAGCCCAAAATGTCGTGTTTCTTTGCGAGTTACCGTGAACCCCATCTTCCGAGCATCCGATCCAACACGAAGCCAACCAAATTTCTTCAGGCGAAGTCCACAATTTTTTGATTTGTAGCTCTTTTGCTTGTTCTTTTCCTTTTCGTTTATGACTTGGTCGGACACGTACTTTTGGTTGTTGCTCTCCACCACGAATTTCTTCCACTTCTTCGTTATTTAGATGTGTAAAGGTTTGTTGTGTTTGTGTCCATGGTTGCGTATTTGGTAGTTGGAATGGCATCATACTAGGTTGTGAGAAATGAGAAAATTGTGATGGATATCGTTGTTGAAATGGTTGGTTAAATGATTGGTTAATTGGTTGGTGGTATTGTTGTTGATAATTATGATGCATTTGCTGTTGATTTAGAAATTGTGAAAAGAAGGTCGAATCATTGAAATCGTTAAGAAGATTTTGTAGTGACATATTGCCAGTTGGTCGAGTACCACGAACATTTTGCGGGGAATTTGAGCTTGAACCGGGCAAATTTGGCGAGCCAAAATTGTAGAGATTACAGGAACCGGCCTCGTTTGAATCTTGATTTTGAGACCATTTTTGTGATTTTGAGAAATGTTAGAATTGTAAATGAGAGAATTGAGATTAAATGAGAGTATATAGAAATGAGAGAAGTGTAGTGTTTGTATAGAGATTTAAATCATAAATTTAAAAAAAAAAAAAACACACACAAACGGCTCCTTCAACGTTAACCTGCAACTTCCCACCACGTGGCACCACCTGATTCGCTTCACCCACCATCACCTCCCCCGTGAAGCTGCCATCGCGCCACCCCAATTTTGCTTCGATCGCGCCCCATAGCGGCGCTATGGGGGCGTGATGACACCCAAAAATCGCCGATCACGCTGCATTAATCT
The DNA here is from genome assembly GCF_046630445.1 of Rutidosis leptorrhynchoides. Classification (NCBI taxonomy): domain Eukaryota; kingdom Viridiplantae; phylum Streptophyta; class Magnoliopsida; order Asterales; family Asteraceae; genus Rutidosis; species Rutidosis leptorrhynchoides. Next base: position 38,012,123 of record NC_092343.1, read on the forward strand.
TGGTCTTATGTCATTTCCAATTATTTTCAGATTTTTTTAATCAACAAAAGTTACATAGAATCACATCATCAGATACGTTACAAAAGCTCCTTTCTTTTCTTCATCATATTGCTATTTTCATTTATCGAAAATTAAAATACATATCAAATGGGTAATTGAGTAAACGGTTAAACGGACGAGACCTTATAACTAAATGTATGTGGTTTTTCATGGTCATTGACATAACAAATGTTTTTGAAATTGTTAGTCCATAAATGTAAGTCCCTAATTCATTCGTTATTTGTGTAGATATATTCAGACAACATTGAGTATCTGATGTAGGTTATTGCTTTTTATGTTTATTATTTCGTCATATATTCAAATGTTTTTATGTTTATTAATTCATCATATATTCAAATGTGTGTTCGTGAACATAAAGTATTATGGTTTGAATCAATCCGTACGAATATGGTATCCAATCGTAAGGATACAACTCACATACACGGGTGCAGCTACATCCGTACAGATGAAGATCACATCTGTACGGATGAAGATCACATCCGTACGGATAGGATGACAGACAATATATATAGTGGATTTCGAGTTCATTGTTAAAGTTACAGACCTTACACTAATAGTAGCCAATCCCACTCGTTTCAGAGGGTCTAGCATCCAGTTTTATCGATCTTCAAGTGTCACAAGTCATATTCTTACGTGAATCCACTACAAATTAAATGACATTTAGTGGCATACGCTTTTAATGGCATTCTTTTTCATGTGCCATTATATCTCTTTTATAAAGGCACTTTACGTATGCCACTAAATAAATTATAACTTCTAGTGACACTTTAAATTTTGTGCCATTAATGTATATAAACATTAGTGTCACATTGATGTATTTGTCATTAATGTACATTCCTACATCTTACAAAGCGTAGAGATTAGATCTGACATGTCACTCCAGTATTCTCCCTAATTACTTATGTCCACGTGTTAATCCTGTGTTTAAATACAATTTTTTCCTTAATTAATATAAAAAATACACGTGGCCCTGTTAATTTCGTGATTAACCATCCTTAACCTACGCAGAATCCAAACCGCCACAAACACTCAAGCTTCAAATAAGAAAACCCCCAAACTAATCAAACCGGCGATTATCGCAGCCAACCGCCGTAATAGACGCCGCCAGTACCAGTACTTTATCCGTTACGACTTTACACATATAACCCTTGATCTCGCCTGAAGCTTCTCCCGTTGGTTAATCGGTTTCCGGATGTCGACGACTAATCAGTTTCCGTAGTGATTGGAGTATACATCCACCATGGTTAATATTCAATTTCGATTATTACGGTCGCATCCACTTTTGTTGAAGACGATATATCTTAGGTAAATTATTCTGATTAATTTTTAATCCTTTGGTTTAGTTATAGTTGATTTTAGTAATTATGTTGTATCGTTGTATATGACTGATGTAGAATCTGATCATTAATTTGGGTGGGTTAAATTATGAGTCGTGTATCGTTATATATGATGATATGTAACTATAGATTTAAGGTGACAAAATGGGTGTTTTTGGTGGGTTGAGTAATGGCTGAAAGGTGAAACCATTTGGGTTTTAGTACAGTCAAAAACAATAATTTTTTCTAGTTGTAAAGAACAGTTACCGGTATTTTTTTCTCTTTATTTTTATACAGTTATCGGTAGTTAGTACGTTGAATTAGAACAAGAAACTATGTTATTAGATTGTTCCCAAACTAAATTAAATTTGGGTTGATGTCAAATGCAGATCAAAAAATCGTGTATCACCACATTCAAGCTTCGATTGCGGCATTCGAACCTATATCTGTTGCGGTATTTGACCCTACATCGATTCACCATGTTATATATGTAAAATCGCTGCAGTTTAGTCATGTATGTTGATACTAAAATTAATTTGTTTATCAATTATATTCATTTGGGTATCATCATTTTAATCATCGATTCTCATCGTTGATGTTAATTTGATCAAATTTCAGTTCAATAGTTTCAGAATTTCTCATCTTCTTCATCGTTGATCTTCAGGTTTGTTTGTTGATGATTTCTTCCTTCCTTCACCATCGTAGACACCTGCTTCAAATGGGTGAACAAAGGAGCTTCAAATGGGTGAAAAAAGGTATGTCAGTTGATGTTTTTATCTCTTAGGTTACGTGCTTTTCAAATTTCGCACATAACGTGTTCGAGGAAATGTCACATAGAATGAAATTATTAATTACGCTCTCTAACTTTGATGTTCTTAGCTGATGAAATTTTGTACAGTTGCGATTGTCAACATTTGGGATGTGCTTGATGAAAATTAGAAGTGGTACAGTTACGATTGTCAACAGAATTGGTCTTTGTCTATAGTCTCAGGTGACACTTTATTTTATTTATGTTGTCCTTATGTGTTGGTGTAGTATCGTGATATGTTTAACGTTTTTAAGCGGATATTTTTTGGAATTGGTATCCATGTGGTGAACATAGATTATCATTATTCATGAATAATCATGAAAACGCAGCTTATGCATGAAAGCCTATCAATAATGATCTGTATCTATCATGTAACTTTTTACATTAGGACATCAACATTGTATTGATATTTTGACAACTGTATATGTAAACAATGCAGCAGATGTAGACTACTATGTTCTATGGTTAAACTGCAAATGGTTACTCTGTTTTCATTAACCAATCAATTCGTTAGACAGCAAATGGCTACTCTGTTTTCAATTGCAAATTGGTTTATAAATGATATGTAATTTTCGAATGTATCTTAGACTCATATTAATTAAATCAGATTCTATATAGTATATAGCATTGTTGAAATCGATTCAGATGGTTTTTTGTATGTTAATTTAGGTATCATTAAATAATGGATGGTGAGGAACCACCCAATCGAATACCTGACGGAACCAATGTTAATCGATCTACAATATGATTGTGTGGTTAACGATCTCAACGTCATTGACAAAGGTCAGGATAACAAGGTACACATAAGTTTTGGCTTTTATATTATCAGACTAGGAACTGTTCTAACATGCTTGACTGTTGATGTAATTGTATCTTTTAAAAAAAAAAAAATCAGGAAGAAACAAATTGACTTGTAAGTAAGTTGGCTTTCAGCTTTCACAATTTTGGTTTATTTATTCTCTTTATACTTTTGCAGTCACACTATGATAGGGCAGTTGGTTCATATAAAAAAAGATTTGACCCATATACATTGCAGGTAACTGAGATATTAAGTTATGCTGTAAAACTTAATGTGTACACATGTGTGCCTTTAAAAAAGGTTGTAATGTGTAAGTTTTTATTGTTTATTTATTTTTATTTTTTTTATGAAAATTCTGAAAACAAATATTGATCAGGTAGAGTTTTAGTTTGCATAGTTCATAGGGTATGACACATACTCTCCATGTACGGTGTTCCATTTTTCTATTTGGTGAAAATCATTTAGGAATTACATATATTGTGATATGTACTTATACCTAAACCTGTAGTACTTTGAAGCTTCTTGAATTTATTAGGATGGTGAGAGTTAGTGTGCTGAATGATGTTGTCAAGTGCATGTACAATGCCAAGACAAGAGACAAAATACATGTCATGATTGACCTTCTTCAAAAGTTATCATCAAGTTACTTATGGTTATGCAAATTAGCACGGTATGCTTGTTCAACTGTTTCACTATGTGTTTATAGATAAAATTTGAACATTTTTTGCGATTCTTAAAGAGCTTTGTTCATGTCATTGTCGTTAGAAGCTGTTATATGTGGCTTTAGAAAATGTAACAAAGTAATTGCTTTCTAACATGCTGACTTTTAAGAATTATTAAATTATTATGTACTAAAATGAATAATAAATTGATATGTGAACCGAAGGTTGAATGTTGTGCAGACTTGTGAAATTTTTGAACAATTAGCGGGTAAGGTAAGAGGTTCAAATGGTTTGGGTCAGAACCAATAAATATTGATACATGTCAAGGGCAAAAACTGATTTGGCTGCCAACAAGTCACGTTTTTTATCCCAACAAGCTTGAGGATATTTTAAATAGAAGTAATCTTTAAAATATTCCGTCGGTTAGGTCCAACTAATATGAATCATCTCATTTTTTTCATGCTGTTAGGTCTCCTTTTGTTATCTCGATGAGATGAGTCCACAACAAACCTTACTAACACACTTTCATGAAGTAAAAACATCTTTTTTAAAAATTTCGGAAAGGGTAAATGTTATATCTAAAAGTAACGCACTGGCTCAATGGATATAAATAAACGATAAGTAAAATGTAGCAAAACAGGCGGGTTAGTTAACAGTTCAAATAGCGTTCAAAAGGTATTTATTTTAGGTCCTAAAGTTTGTTAATTATTTGCAATATTTCTTGAAGTTAATATGTGTGTGATAAGTAAACCTTTAATTTTGCATAAGTAGGCTTAACTTTCAAATTAAATTTTTTTTTTTTTTTTTTTTTTTTTTTTTTTTTTTTGCAGGGAGATCAAACTTGAAGAATATCAACCACCTTTGAAGGGAGATCAAACTTGAAGAATATTAACCACCTTGTGAAGTACAAAGTGATAAAGCTACTATAGAGATAACAAGTCATAATTGGAAAGTTGGAAAGTTGCTAAGGTTTTGCATATTCACAAGGTGATATTATAAAGGTATTACTAATAGTAGTTCCATAGACTGATAGACGGACATGATATAATTTTCTTAGTTATTTATTCTTTAACGATTGTATCTATGCTGATTGTAGGTAGGAGAAACCTTAATGAAATTAATAAGACTAAAATAGGTGTATCTTTATTCAACCTATTGTTCGTAGCCTTGCAAAGGAGCATGGGGTTTGATATAGACAATGTTGTTGGCAATGGCTATAAATATTGTGATGAAGATTCCATTTGTGATTAGGATTCAAATTCTAACTCATATGATGACAAGTAAGTGTAAGGACATAAATATTTTAATATCCAAAGTTCATTCTATAACCAATTATGCTGCATAAATAATGTTGGTTGAAACCCGAGTTTAAAGACAAAATTTGTGGTAATGTAGTATTGTTTGCATCTTGAAGTTGCTTAACATATACGTTTTCAGTTTGTTTGATTAAGAGTCGCCGTGCAACGCACGGGCTCTTAAAGGCTAGTATATGATAATGGCACAAATTTTTATGTGTCATTATTGTACATATTCATTAATGACACATTTTTTACATATCACTATACATATATATTAGTGGCACAAACTCAAGTACGCCATTAAGTATAGTATACTAAAGGCTTATAGTTCACAAATATTAAAGAGTCTCGTTAATTTTGAGGTTGTGAATTCGAGTTCCGTCGTACACAAATAAGAATGTATGTGTATAAGTGTAATTGCCGTTTAACATAATAATAATAATAATAATAATAATAATAATAATAATAATAATAATAATATAGTATATAGTATATACAGTAGTTATATTAGTATATCTTCATAATTTGTGTAGTGCCAACTATAGGAATATTAATTTTTAACTTCATATTACCTTTCGTGTTACTCGTATTTACGACTACAAAAAGAACTTTACGAATAAACTTAATCGCTTGTTATTTAAAAGGCACTTTGGGTTATTATACTTAGAGCACGAGGTGTCCGTAGTCAATTTTCGGTGTCCATTTTTGACCTCGAGATTGACTGACTGCTAACATGGGTGGGGTGTCCACAATGTCCATTTCAGTGTCCATTTTCATATTTTATATTTTATTTTAGTTTTATAATACCTTTTATTATTAATTATTATTATTATTATTTTTTATCTATTGTAAAAAGAAAAGACTTTTATTATTAAATATCTAAAAACTTTTCATTAATAATTAATTATTAAAGGATTTTTAGTAAAAACATTAAATTAAAATTTGTTTAGCCCAAATGAAACAAATTAGGCCCATTTTTGAAGAACCCTAGCCATTTGCCTTCTTCTTCTTCTTCAAGAATGTACCTGCAACAAAAAAATAAAAATAAATTAAGAATAATAAAATTAACAAAAAGAAAAATGAAAGAATTGAAAAATGATACAAAAATTCAAACACAAAAAGTTCCAACGGTCGAAAAAACCACCATCGGTGGCGTGACGCTGTAAATCGACGGTGGTGGCGAAGGTGACGCAGTGTCGGACGACGGCGGTTTCAGCGTCGATTTTCGAGGGACGGCAGGGGGACGATGACGGGCACCGTGTGCTCTTATCTATTCTTTACGGCACCAATTCTAACTCACCTCAATTAGACTTTTATAAATTAAATTCGTTTTTGAATTTTTCATCAAAAAAAATGAGCGGCCCAATTTTCTGTTTTCCCTCCCGTTTTTTAGATTATACCTCTTTATCCTCTTTAATTTGATTTAAAACATAGCAAAATCTGTCTACTATCGTGAAATTAAAGGATTAGGTTATACACACCCTCATTTTTATAAATCATACTAGTATTCAATAGCCCTGACAGTTAGTTTATTTCTTTGATTTAATTTCTTATTTAACATTCTTGTTCGTTTTATGTGATTGTCTTGTTAAGTTCTTTGCATTTGTTTGCTTTTATGCTAGTAATAGACGTCAATACTCGGCATTGCTTCTGACTTAGCACGATAACATTGATGGGGAATTTTCATTTACTCCTTTTATTTATAAAATTTCTTGTTACCTTGATAAATCAATTGATATTTAAATTTGAATTTGCGATTTTTGACTGTGATAACAAAGGTTTTGATGATAACTGTTTTAGTATTTGGTTTGGTATTTTACATCTTTTTTTCTTTGAAGTGGGCTCTCCATGATATCAAAGGCACAAACAGATGGTACGGAAATTATTAGCATTCAATCATTTGTAAACTTTATTTTCTTTTTTATTGATTATTTTTTGATTGCTACTGAGTAAACTGAAACATGAAATTTGCTTTATTTTTCTTTCAAAATCCAGGTTTATAACATGTTGCAATGGGAAATGATGGCATGAAGTTCCATTTTGAGTATCATATACTTTTTCAAATGATTAGGTCACATTTTTTATGTTAAAAAAGGTTCAACTTCACTCCTTTCAATTTTTGTATTACTTACAACTGTATTTCATAGTCTTTTGTGAATGTGATTGGCTACGTAGGTAATAAGTCTTCAATAGAAATAGATTGAGATGTAAGTCTTCAATACTTATGTACTACTTCAAATACTTTGAATATATATTTCATCTGCTTACATCTTCTTATGTTTTGATGCTTTGACAGGATAAAGGCTAAGAAGTTAAATTTGAGCTTAGTGTGGTGAAGACTGTTCTTTGTGATGAAGATCAACTTTTTTTCTTTTTGAAAATTGTTTTGTTTAGTTTTTGTTTATGTTTCAGTAGTTATTTTGAAAAGATCAACTTGTATTTGAACAATTTTGTAGTATTACCATTTACCATTATGTATGTATATGTATCACTGATAATGAAATAAATTTAATTTTTTATTGTCATATCATTGTTGATAAAAAATAGTGCTTTGATTGTTCACAATACAAATTCTACATGATTACGTGTAACTGAATAGACTCTCCATGTAGGATGGTCATAAAATGCATAGATCTTTTTAGTGGTACACACTATGTGCTATTAAAGCCTTGATATCTATAGTGACTTAAATAAAGTGTCACTGTAAGTTTATATGTCGGCAGCAGCACAATTGAAAAGTGCCATTAATAGGCTTTAGTGGTGGCGTTTCTAGTGGCACTTTTTTGTTTGCCACCCATTTCGGAACCGTGCTTTAGTGGCACATTTTATGCTTTAATGGCATTTTTTGTGTGCCATTAAATGTCATTTTATTTGTAGTGATCGATCAATTAGTCAATTGTTTTCGATACAAAACCCAATATTGAGGATTTCACACTCGATATTGCATTAAACAACTGATTTCTTCCTGTTAAATCGGTCCTACAAAGTGGTATCAAAGCATTCGTTTTTGTGTCGAAATTGCTGTTTTTAAGATTTTGGTTTTGTTTTTATTTTGAATTTATTAATCGAGTCAATATTAAGCATCGATTTATTGGTGACTTGACTGTCGCTTATAGCCTAAGTTGAACTTCAGACAGGTTTAAAACCCATTAAAATTTGATCCTACCATTTTTAAGCGTCTCAACTTTTGTTTTATTTTATTTTTTTAACCTTTTTATTGGCGAGATCCATTCGGAATCAATCTCTCTATCCATAGAACATTGAGAGAGAAGACTTTCTCTCCTCTTAGAGTGTTTCATTCCAGGTAGAGAAATGACTTCTCTTTATTCAAGGATAGGGGAATGATTGTTTACATCTTATCTCCCCATACCCTACTTATGTGGGATTGGGTTTTGTTATGGTTGTTGTTGTTTTTGTATTTATTGTTAAAATCGTTCAAAGTTTGGATTTTGCACGTTCAAATCTGTTTTTGTTTGTGTATGTGTTGCTATTTAGCTTTTAATCATTGTTAACATCTTACATTAAGTTTTAGGGACAAAATCGGGGTGCTAGATTGGTTTGGATTGAAAACCCTAGTTTTCTGCTGTTAAACGAACATGCACACTCAAGAACTTCACCCGTACGGATACATCTAATATTCGTACGTGTACACCATCCGCATATCCAATCCGTACGTGTAGCACATGTAAGCTCTACCCGTACGTATCACCTATCAGTGTACTCCATACGTCATTTGAACCATCCATATCATCTACTCGTATGTGTATATCATCTATGTCCCATATTCATACGGATCATTCATCCATGTCTTGTATTCGTACGAATATTCCATCTGTGTGTTACATCCGTACGGTTAGAAATGTCAGCAACATCTGATAATTTTAAGACTGGGCGTGATATGGCTATCTCGACTTCTAAGATGCAAAATCTTTTACTCGCTGAAACGGAATCTGAGAATACGAAAAAAGTTCCTAAGCTAATGAACATGGATGATTATGCCACTTGGAAACCTATGTTCAAAATTTGGATCCTTAGTGTTGACCCTCGAATGTGGTAATTCGTTAAGAGGGAATACATAGCACCATTATGAGAAAATGGGCAGGAAAAAGCAGTTAATGACATAATAGAGAAGGAAAGGGATTCTGTGATGACCCAGAAAATTTCATATTAATAAATTAATTACAGGATAAATGTGTCCGACACGATAAGCGAACCTATTATGTTGAGTCTTAAAACTTTTAGAACTAGTTTACACATTCATGTACCTTTCGATTTTTTTTCGACGATTCACGACGTCATAACCTGTGATAATTATAAAAATCACTTTGCTACAGTAAAACACTATTTTCTACAGTGAAAACGACTTGCTACAGTAAAAACACTATTTGCTACAATGAAAACGACTTTGCTACAGTAAAAACACTATTTGCTACAGTGAAACCGACTTTGCTACAGTAAACACTATTTGCTACAGTAAACACTATTTGCTACAGTACACTATTTGCTACATTAAACACTATTTGCTGCAGTAAACACTATTTGCTACAGTACGCTATTTGCTACAATATTTTATGTCGACGAACTAGAAAACAAAAGCGGATCAGGCGGCCATGCGATCGCATGGCAAATACACTACAAACCCATGTGATCGCATGGGCTACAGAAAATGAAAAAGTACTATAAATACGCCAGTTTGCTCGATGAACTCTTCACACTTTTATTCTTCTGTAATCTATAATTATAATTATAATTTATAATTTATAATTTAACTTTAATAATAATAAGGTATATACGAGGGTGTTTTTAATTCGGGTTTCAAACCGTTTTAAGCTAAGGAAATATTGGGTATTGTTCGGGGTATTGTTCGTGAATCCAAGACCAACCATACAGTCATCCACTATCTTTACGTCTACGTAATTTGCCTACAATATTGAACCTCAATATTGATCCGTGAGTTTATAGTCTCCCTTTTTAAATACTTTAAATATTTTTGGGCTGAGAATACATGCAATTTATTTTAAACGCAATAAGACACAAGTACATACTAAATTCTACACTGAGTTAAACCGAAAATCCCTTAGCTTTGGTAACTAGTAGCTGCCAGTACATAGGATATGGACTGGTGGGCGTGAATAATTGTATATGGATCCATAGGGCTTGACATCCCCGTCCGAGCTAGAGCGCTAGCCTTTTAACGGACGTATGTTATTTGAGTTTATGACACGTTGGTTTGCGTGTATTAAAACGAATAGGGTAATTATCATTATAGCGTTAGGTTTAGTTACCAGGGTGCTCTGTTACGTAGAATCTATTGATAAACTTTTGATGAAATCTTGTGGTCTATCTTTATATACTTATGACTCGAGCAATTAAACCTATAACTCACCAACATTCGTGTTGATCTTTTTATAATGTTTTATTCTCAGGTCCTTAGACTGCTTCCGCTGTGATGTGCTTGTTGCCTGCATGGAGTCTCTCATGCTTTGTATAAAGTTTATTGCATTCTAAATAAAACTACGTTGTGTAATAAATAATTGGACTGTGATGTCAACCTGTAAATTAAAGACTTATGTATTTTGGAGTTTTGCTTATACCTAAGCACTCGCCCACATGATTATGACTTTCTATGTTTAGAAAGTCACGTATTTTAATGAATGCAATATTTTATCAAAACGTATCATATAGAGGTCAAAAGGAATATAAAAGAATTCTCCGTTATCAAAAGGGTAATTGTATATATCAGGATTATAGTACACTATGGAATCAATGATTAACGTGCCGCGTCAATAGCGATTTTGACGGGTCGTTACAGTTGGTATAAGAGCTTGAGGTTATAGGGAACCAGAATTTGCATTAATGTGTTTAACTGGTAATTGTTAGGATACATTAGTGAGTCTGGACTATGACCATATCTGTTTTTACCGATTTTTGCTTATCATTTTGTCAAAAACATTATATGTGATATATTTATATACTAACGTAATTGTTGTTTCAATTATGTGATAGACGACTTCTTCTAATCCTATCATTTTGTACGACTCGGAATCAGACACTGAATCTATTCTATCCACAACTGAAAAGGGCGTTCCAATACCTATTAAAGAAGAAATTGTGTTAGCCGGGGAATCTCAACTCCAGGTAAACCCAGAGGAGGTCCCAGCTTCACCCAGCTCTAGTTTTCCGGAGCCACAGTATCTTTGGCATGGACCCATGATCTGGAATAAACGAGGATCGTCCATTTCTAAACGAACATGGACATTGGGCCAGATACACCGCCGACAGGCGGGTTGTGCCGATTACGCCTGGCAGATATCGGCTCATGACCACCGATCGAACACATCCTACACATGACTCAGACAGTTCATTAGGTGAGATCAGTGAGGGGGAGGAGGAAGTAAAGGAGATTACAGAAAAATAAATTAACAAAGAAAAGGACCCTGTAGTCACCAATCCAGAATTGCCAAATCTAAAAATTAATAAAGCAATTGTTACTCCTAATATTGCTACCCCTAATCACCCTTCTCTTACCAACTCTATTGAGGTATCAAGTACCTCAGAATCCCGACAAAAATATAAACATACCGCTAGAATAAGCGATATTCCATTACCTGATAACAAGAAGCCTCGCCGCTTTAAAAAAAAAAACCATTTCCTCTACGACATCACTTCACGTATTGTATAATATTAATTAGTGTGCTTTACTTTATTCTACATATGTTTTATGTAAAATAAACTTATGTGAATAAGTGGTATTGTATCGTTGTACGAAAAAGCATTGAAGAATAAAGCGTGAAATGATAATGCATTAGTTTTTCATAATAGAATATTATTTGAATGGTAGTAGTTAATTGTTGTATTAAGCTATTAAGTATGAACTTTAACGGGTAGGTAATACCCTAAGAAATAATTATAAAACGCTAATAAGAAGAAAAGGCTTTTATAATAATTGGTTCATATTATTAATATGACACGATGTACCATTAATTACTCGCCACATTTATAATATTCTACATGATTAAATTATCTTATATGTTTATTGAAGAAACATGTCTCAAATGTCGGATGCTGAGTTCGAGGAACTAGTCGAGAAATGTGTGAATGAAAGAATTTCTGCAGCCGAGGCAGCAAAAGCAGCAACTGAAGCAGCAGCCAAAGCAGCAACCGTGAACACAAACTCACGAAACGGATGCTCATACAAAATTTTTCAAGGATGCAAACCACAGACGTTTAGTGGAATCGATGGACCAGTCGGTCTAACCCGATGGTTTGAAAAGATGGAGTCCGTTTTCAAAATCAGTAATTGTGCAAACGGAGACAAGTCAAAGTATGCTTCGTGCACGTTGCAAGACAGTGCACTTACTTGGTGGAACAATTATGCTAAAGCAGAAGGAATAGATACGGCATATGATATCTCTTGGGAAGAACTGAAAAAGATGCTAATCGAGGAGTACTGTCCTCGAAACGAGATTAGAAAAATGGAATCTGAGTTATGTAATCTGAAGGTTTTCGGCGCGAATCTCAATAACTATGAAAAACATTTCATGGAACTAGCCTTGTTGTATCCCGAATTGGTGCCAAACGAGAAACGAAAGATAGAAATGTATATTGACGGTTTATCGATCAATATCAAAGGAAATGTTACATCGTCCAAACCGAATACGATGCAGGAAGCCATGACAATGGCACACCAACTCATGGACCAGATCACAGAGAGTTCGATTAAGGTACCAATTACCGAAGTCAAGACTACTGAAGGAAAGAGGAAATGGGAAGACTATAAGGGCAAAAGTACTCACCTGAAGAAGCAAGAAACTTTTAAAGGTAAACAAGATGGGGCAACTGCTAGTCCAAACTATAAGGGACCCCATCCGTTCTGCAAAAGATGTTACACACATCATGCAGGTTATTGCCAAGTGGTCTGTGATAAATGCAACAAGAAAGGACATGTGGAGAAAGATTGTTATGCCACCGTTTCTGAAGTAAAGACAAAATCGACCGATGTCAAGAAATGTTTTGGATGCAGGAAGTCTGGTCACTTTATAAATCAATGCCCTGATAAGGAGAAGAACAAAGAACCCGCACGTGGGAGGGCATTTAATGTCAGTGCCAGTGAAGCACGTGAGGATCCTAATCTTATCACGAGTACGTTTATCGTTAATAATCAACTAGCTTTTATTATGTTTGATACGGGTGCTGATAGAAGTTATATGTGTAAAGACTTTAGTTCTAAACTAAAATGAGCATCATTGCCTCTAGATGATAAATATACTATCGAATTAGCTAATGGTAAACTAACAAAAGCCGATAAAATTTGCCATGGTTGTGAAATAAATCTCGCTGGTGAAACCTTCAAAATCGATTTGATACCCGTAGAATTCGGAAGTTTTGACGTAATCGTTGGTATGGACTGGATGTCCAAAACAAGAGCGGAAGTTGTTTGCGCTGAGAAAGCAATCCGTATCCCTCGTAAGGATGAAACGTCATTAATGATTTATGGGGAGAAGAGCAACTCGAAGCTGAACCTTATCAGCTGTATGAAGGCCCAGAAACTTATAAGAAAAGGTTGTTATGCTATTCTGGCACACGTAAAGAAGATCAATACTGAAGAAAGAAGCATTGATGACATGCCGGTTGTAAGAGAATATCCCGGAGTATTTCCAAAAAAATTACCGAGGCTACCTCCACACAGATGTGTAGAATTCCAGATTGATCTCATACCAGGAGCTGCACCTGTAGCCCGATCCCTATATAGACTTGCACCTTCAGAAATGCAAGAATTACAAAACCAGTTGCAAGAATTATCTGACCGTGGATTTATTCGTCCCAGTTTTTCACCTTGGGGTGCTCCTATTCTGTTCGTCAAGAAGAAGGATGGATCTATGAGAATGTGCATAGATTATCGAGAATTAAACAAATTAACGATCAAGAATCAGTACCCATTACCGAGGATTGATGATTTGTTTGATCAATTGCAAGGATCAAGTGTTTATTCTAAGATTGATCTACGCTCCGGATATCATCAGTTGAGAGTGAAGGAAGAAGATGTTCCTAAAATCGCGTTCAGAACCCGTTACGGTCACTATGAGTTTCTAGTCATGCCTTTTAGATTGACTAATGCTCCAGCAGTATTCATGGATCTAATGAATCGTATCTGTAGACCGTATTTAGACAAATTTGACATTGTTTTTATCGACGACATATTGATATACTCGAAGAACATGAGCAACACTTAAGACTGGTACTAGAGATACTCAAGAAAGAAGAATTGTACGCAAAATTTTCAAAGTGTGATTTCTGGTTACAAGAAGTACAGTTTTTGGGCCATGTTGTCAGTAAACATAGAATTAAAGTTGACCCTGCCAAGATTGAAGCCATTAGTAAATGGAAAACCCCGAAGACTCTAACACAAATATGCCAATTTTTAGGTCTTGCTGGTTACTACCGAAGATTCATTCAAGATTTCTCTAAAATCGCCAACCCTTAACTGCATTGACCCAAAAGAGAAAAAAGTATGATTGGTCCACAGAACAGGAATCCGCATTTCAACTGTTAAAGAAGAAGTTAACATCTGCACCTATTTTGTCATTACCAGAAGGAAATGATGATTTCTTGATCTATTGTGACGCTTCGCACCAAGGTTTAGGATGTGTATTAATGCAACGCTGATAATGCTAAAAACGAACATATATTTCATAGCATTATCCCTCAAGAAAGACAAGCTTTTAGTTGCAATTGTTCTATTTACAAGTGATATTCGTTTAAATAATAAAAGGTGAAGACAAATGACAGATTCGACGATTTGAATACGCAAACGACAAAAAAGCTAAAAATTACAAAGTACAATCCAAGTGGTTCAATTTATTGATAAGAAACGTCTCAAAATTACAAGAGTACAAGCCGCAAAACGCAAAGTTCAAGATATTAAATAGTACGCAAAGACGTTCGAAAATTCGGAACCGGGACATGAACCAACTTTCAACGCACGACGCAACGGAGCGAAAATTACAAGTCAACTATGCACATAAATATAATATAATATATAAATAATTCTTAAAATTATATATATATATATATATATTATATATTATATATTATATATTTAATAAAATCGTCGGCAAACTAGCAAACAAATCATCATGAGCTGGAAAAGCAAGCCATGCGATCGCATGGCCTGGAGGAGTAAAAGTCATGCGATCGCATGAGCTCCTGTAGCAGCTGACATCCTATAAATTGCACAAGTTTCAGCGAACAAAAACACATCCTTTATCAATCACACACACACACACACATATATATATATTATAATAATTTTAATTTTAATTTAAGGTTAATAATAATAAGGTTATGTTAGCGAATGTTGTAAGTGTGTAAGTCGAAATTATGTCCGTGTAACGCTACGCTATTATTAATCATTGTAAGTTATGTTCAACCTTTTTAAATTAATGTCTCGTAGCTAAGTTATTATTATGCTTATTTAAACCGAAGTAATCGTGGTGTTGGGCTAAATATTAAAGATGGGGTAATTGTTCTTTGAACCATAATTGGGGTTTGGACAAAAGAACGACACTTGTGGAAATTGGACTATGGGCTTTTAATGGGCTTTATATTTGTTTAATTGAATGATAGTTCGTTAATTTAATATAAAGATTTACAATTAGACGTACCTATAAATAACCATATACACTCGATCGAACACGATGGGCGGGATATTTATAAGTACTAATAATCGTTCATTTGACCGGACACGAGAATGGATTAATAGTCAATGGACTCATTAAAACAGGGGTGGATTACATGCAAGGACACTTGGTGTAATTGATAATAAAGTATTAAAACCTTGTTAAAGTTTAAGTCCCCAATTAGTTGGAATATTTGACTTAGGATATAAGGATAAATTGACGAGGACACTCGCACTTTATATTTATGACTGATGGACTGTTATGGACAAAAACCAGATGGAGATATTGAATAATCCAGGACAAAGGACAATTAACCCATGGTAATAAACTAAAATCAACACGTCAAACATCATGATTACGGAAGTTTAAATAAGCATAATTCTTTTATTTCATATTTCATCGCACTTTTATTTACTGTCATTTTATTTATCGCACTTTTTAATTATCGCAATTTTATTTATCATCATTTTATTTATCGCACTTTAAATTATTGCCCTTTTATTATCGTCATTTAATTTACGCTTTAAATTAAGTCATTTGTATATTTAATATTTTACATTAGATTTTAATTGCGACTTAAGACATAAAATCGACAAACCGGTCATTAAACGGTAAAAACCCCCTTTTATAATAATAATACTACTTATATACATATATGTATATATATATATTTATATACAAATATAGTTTTAAAAATATAGCGTTAAACTTGGCTAGTTCCCTGTGGATGAACAGATTTATCTCATGTTATTTCCCTGGACTTTAAAGGGAGAAGCCAATGATTGGTTAGAATCGTTACCTGAAGGGGAGATTGATACATGGGATGTCTTAGTTGAATTTTTTTTTTTAAACAATTCTTTCCGGCATCTAAAGCCGTAAGACTTCAAGGAGAAATTGTTACGTTCACACAAAATCCAAATGAAACTCTATATGAGGCGTGGACAAGATTTGGAAAGTTATTGAGAGGATGTCCGTAACATGGTTTAGACACTTATCAAATAGTACAAATATTCTACCAAGGATGCGACATCACTACACGAAAAGATATCGACATAGCAGCTGGTGGTTCCATTATGAAGAAAACCGCAACTGAAGCTTACAAAATTATTGATAACACTGCTTCCCACTCACATGAATGGCACCAAGAAAAAGATATCGTTAGATCATCTAAAGCGGCTAGAGCCGATTCTAGCCATGACTTTGATTCCATTTCCGCAAAGATAGATGCTGTCGAAAGACGAATGGAAAAGATGACTAAAGATATTCACTCAATACGAATTAGTTGTGAGCAGTGTGGAGGACCACATTTGACAAAAGATTGTCTCAGTATTGAACAAACAATGGAACAAAGAGAGAATGTTTCATACATGAACCAAAGGCCTGGAAATAATTATCAGAATAATTATCAACCACTAAGACCAATCTACAATCAAAATCAGAAATATAACCGAAATGTTCCATACAACAATCAACAAGGTCCTAGCAATCAACAAGTATCCAATAATACTTACAATCAGCAAAGACCTATTTTTTAAAATAAACCACTACAAACCGATGATAAAAAGCCAAATTTAGAAGATATGATGTCAAAGCTAGTTGAATCTCAAACTCAATTTTTCACATCTCAGAAATAAACTAATGAACAAAATGCTCAAGTATTTAGAAATTAACAAGCTTCTATTCAAAATCTGGAACAAGAAGTAAGCAACCTAGCAAGGTTGATAGGTGTGATGACCCGAAAATTTCTGACCAAATTTAAACTTAATCTATAACGTTTTCGACACGATAAGCAAAGTCTGTAATATTGAGTCACGAAAATTTTGGAACTATATTCATGTAATCAATTATTCTTTGACTGTTCTCGAAGATTCACAAACAATATATATATATATAACTTAATATGCATATATATATATATATATATATATATATATATATATATATATATATATATATATATATATATATATATATGATTTCAAGTTATTTAGTAAACGATAGTAACATTCGATTATTGATTCGATTGATATTTAGATAAGTTAACTAAAACGTTTAAGATGAACCAGTAAAACACTAATTTGCTACAGTATTTTTGAATTGCTACAGTACCCGAAAAGTTATAGTGTTTTCGAAAATCACTATTTGCTATAGTAAAAAAAAACCTTTGCTACAGTAACTTTGCTACAGTAAACACTTTTTTCAAAATGAAAATGTATATATGTATATTTATATAATACGAGACGATGATTTATAGAAGTAAATGACCAAAACACTCAAATGTATAAGTTACATCTCGAGTGGTATAGTTTATGGATAATTTAAGTCTAATTTTTGACAAAGGTACGACTCACGAAACAAAAAATACAAGTTTTCTCAGCGTACGAAGGGACATTCGAAAAACCGGAACCGGGACATAAGTCAAGTGACGACGTACGACTTATCGAACAAAAGTTACAAGTTAACTATGCACGTAAATATAATATAATATATAAATAATTATATAAATTAAATATATTATATATATTATATAAAATTATGTCGACAAACAAAAAGTTAAATGATTGTGAGCTGTCATGGGCACCCATGCGATCGCATGGGATTGACCCCTTCAAGCCATACGATCGCATGGCAGGGGATTTCAGGATTTACCTATAAAACTCGACATTCTGTTCGACACAAGCACACACACAAATATTCATTTACTCCCTCTGTATAATTATTATTATTATTATTATTATTTATATTATTAAGATTAATATTATTATTAATCTTATTATTATTAGTAGTATTAGTATTACAACTGTTATTACATAAAATATTACGACGAGGTTTTGATCGGGTTATTTTCAAAAATGGGTTTTCGAGCGGGATAGAGGTAAGGAAACTATGGGTTATAGCCATGGAGGTTATGGGTAATGTTCGTGGGTATTGTTTGCAAATCAAACCTAGTGTTTATCATCTCTGTTATGTCTACGTACTTGCCTGCAATATTGAATCACAATATTGATACGTTGAGATCTACAGTTATTTGGTAATTCGAGTTTCGGTCACATTTTGGTGAACGACTTTATATGCTGCTAAGGTGAGTTTCATTTGCTCCCTTTTTAATTGCTTTTGCAATCTATATTTTTGGGCTGAGAATACATGCACTTTATTTTAAATGCAATGGACACAAGTACATACTAAATTCTACACTGAGTTTGAACCGAAAATCCCTTAGCTTTGGTAACTAGTAACTGCCAGTTATAAGAACTGGTGGGCACGAGTAGTAGTATATGGATCTATAGGGCTTGACATCCCCGTCTGTTCCAGGTATAGAAACCCTAGCCTGAACTATAAAACAGACGTATGCTATTTGAGTTTAGTACACGTTGGATTGCGTGTATTGTACATGTTGGTTGCATGTATGTTAAAACAGGGGTACTTATTATAATGTTAAAGTTTAGTTACCAGGGTGCTCAATTTTGTATAATATTTTGATAAACGTTTCTGGATGAAACAACTGAAATCTTGTGATCCACCTTTATATACAGATTATGCGTAACATTAAAACTATGAACTCACCAACCTTTGTGTTGACACTTTTAAGCATGTTTATTCTCAGGTTCCTAGAAGTCTTCCGCTGTTTGCTTATATGATATACAAGATATGTGCATGGAGTCATACATGCTTTATTCGTTAAAACGTTGCATTCACAAATCATCACCATCTATCTTATTTTGACTGCATTATCAACGGAAGTATTATTGTAAACTATTATATTACGGTGATTGTCTATATGTAGAAATCATCAGATGTCGAAAACCTTTGATTTAAATATTCATTTATGGTGTGCCTTTTCAAAAGAATGCAATATTTATAAAACGTATCATATAGAGGTCAAATACCTCGCAATGAAATCGATGAATGACGTGTTTGTCCATACGGAATTGGAGTGATCGTCACAGTTGGTATCAGAGCGTTGGTCCTAGTGATCCAGGTCTTGCATAAATGTGTCTAACTGATAGTTGTTAGGATGCATTAGTAAGTCTGGACTTCGACTGTGTCTGCATGTCAAAAGTTTTGCTTATTATTTCTTGTCGAAAATTACATGCTTATCATTCTTAAGTCTAGACATGTTTTCCTGCATTTATTGCATAAATAGTGTAAAGACAAAAATTCATATCTTAGCGTATCTGTTACTGTAAACTTTTCCTGACATCTTCCGAAAATTTCTCCGTAATTTATGGGATTTTGGTATTATATATACATATGTAAATTATGTATTGAAGAATATCAATCTAAGTTCTATAATCTAATTCATATCAAAAATTAATTCCCTAATTATACAAGATGGATCCCGCATCTAGTTCAAATTCCTTAAACTCCGACAGCTATTCCAATATGGATATTCACATGAATTCTGAAGACAGTGTAACTGGAATGGATCAACCAATCAGCCATTACCTATTCTGGATGAATTGGGGATGGGTTCGTAGCTTACTTAATCATTGGAGACAAGAAGAAGGCGATCCCTTCCATCCACCACACTGCCCTCTTGGCAAAGAACCTGAAGCACTTACCGGCGAACCTGTTATTAATACCATTTTCTCTCTCATCTCCAGAATATCTCGTCATGATCATATACTCTCTCAAATTCTGGATCTTATTCATCCGCTCGTCCGAACCGCTAATCATCCCGGTGTAGTAGAAGAAGTCAACGAGCTTCGCGCTCGGGTAGTGGCTTTGGAGAATATGGTGCAGAGGTTACAAGCACCAGCAGAATCACCGGCATCAACAGTACCACCAACAACAACACCAACAGTACCATTACCACCCCCAACAACATCCGCACCGCAAGCCTCAACATCATAATATGTACCTTGAACATCAACGTCATACGCACCATAGATACCAAGGAGTACCAACAATAATAACCGATGAAGTATTGATTCATAACTTCATTGGAGAAATATTCTGCGGCGAATATGTAATCTCTAAAGTCTTAGAGATAATCTATTCCAGCCGTAACCGTAAATTAGATAAGTGGACCGAAATGATAGAAGGAAGAGTAGAAACCCTGATCGGAATGGTGCACAATTTACAAGCTAGACTTGTTTTACCAACAACATCAATAGTACCCTTAGCCTCACCAGCACAGTCAGTGCTGTCAACATCGCCTCTAACATCACAAGCTTTGCCAGTTCAAGAAAGCACCGTGGACATCATTACGAGTCAACAACGAGTATATTGTATCAATGAGTTATGAAGTAATAACTCAATTCCTCTAAATAATTTATATGTATATCTTATATATATATATATATATATTTTAAAACCATCATAAATCTTTTCGTACTAAGCTATTATGTATGAATTGAAAAAGGGTAAATACTACTCGGTTAATTCATATTACTAATATGCTATGATGTACATCCTTCGTTAACGACTTAACCATCGTTAACTACAATCTCTGTTTCAACTCAATGAATTTCATTTCATAATAAACCAGGTGTATTATTCAATTACATAATTGATTTTACATTTTCATTTTCGATGTACTCAAAACTTTCCAGAAAACATCATATGTGCCTTGTAAGGTTCACACAAATTTTCCACGAGCACCACACCCTTCACCAAGGAATATCAATAAGAATAAATAATGAAGTATTGATTTCATTAGCGAAATACTCCGCAAAGATTATGTAATCTTTAATATTTTAAAGATTAATCATTTCTAAGTCAAGCCGAAAATCAAATGAGCTTAATATGATATTAACTCATTAAATCTGTATTGCATCTGAAGAAAACATACATACATATATTTTCATAAAGACGGTAATAAAAATTCTTTTGTACAAAATATTACTTGTGAAATCTTTAACGGGTAGGTAATACCCGGGAAATATATAAGTTCACAATTAATATGTTACACTGTACATTCTTCATCTTTGATTCAAAAATCATTAACTATACTGCAATACACAATCATTCTCATACAAATTCGATTACATATTCTGATATTGACGGATCAGAATCCATATCAAAACTCTGAACCGGTGACATCACTCTTAGATCTCTACATCTTTCAAAGCTATACTTTGACTTCAAAATTGTGCAAGATTCTTTAGCGTTGTTTTTACCGAAAATAATCTTGCAATCCCTTTTCAAATTATCCAGTTTTACCACACTTCCAACCAGTCAACTTCGACTTTTCAGATTAGCCTTATTGTAATCTGGACATATACGTTCTTGTTACAGGGGAACCTTTCATGTCCCACCACATTAGCAGTAAATTTACCACCAACTTCATTAATCTGTGACTTAAGTTTCTTCGAAAAGTCACTATAATTATTCATTGAAACCCTATCATGTACTCATCCACATCTTGTAACAATAGTTGCCGTTCCAACTACCGGGAATTAGCAATCAGTATTTCGAATTTCGCAGCAATTCTACGCCAATAGTTATATATATACATATAATGTCTATCTCCTAGACTTACTTACTTCGAATGTGAAGTTTCTGAAAAACACCCCAAACTGCGAAACTAGTTCTCCGAACTTTAGAAAAATGCTGATGAAGCAGCAAAAACTGTGAATGACTATAATAGTCGAAATTTTAATGATAAAGAGTAGTGTGTTGGAAAAGCACAGAAAAAGAGAAAGTTTGGTGTTGGAAAACGGATTGAGCAAACCATGAAGGAAGCTGTGGACAAATCACAAAGACGAAATATACCTTCAAAGAATCCAAATGATTCGGTATCTGCTGAAGTCATTAACGAATACCTTGCTCCTGACTCAAAATCCGTTACGAACAAATCTTCTTCATCATCCTTCGATATTAGAAATTTCCTCGTATCTTTCATTATAAATATCCTCGATACTTCTGGAGATATCTTCATGACTATTCTTATCTGAAATCATTCATCTCTTCACGCTATCTATGTTACATCATAAAAGAAACTATTTTAGTTTCAAAAATCTGAAAAATTCAAAAAATGGATGTTTGAAGTAATGTTGGGAATTGAAGCATGAGTTAGTATAATATAATGACACTTGATCAACGTGATTATATTACAATAAGTCATGCTGAGTTTCTAATGGAACGTGATAAAGGTTCACAGATCACACCCTCATCATGAACCATGTTACATAACTCTTTTATTCTATTTAACCTCTAAACATATCAAGAAAATATTTTTCTTAATGATTCGGTCTTTTCCGGATATTCTGGTAATTTGACAAATCAAGATCGTGCCATTACGATTACCTTCTCAAAACATTAACTATGTTCTTCCAAAACTCCATACCTACGAATTCTGGACCATTATTCGCTTGACTTAAGGTCGGGAAGAGAAAACGAAAGCATGAAGCTCCGAAATATAATGGAGAATATAAAGCCCGATAACAACCACGAAATTACAAACCATGTATATCAATGCGTATAGCAATATAAAGACACGGGATAATGAAAAACACTATAACCTCAAGGTAATGGTAGAAGAAAATAACTTCCTCTGGTGGTAGATGAAAAAGAAGAATGACATATATAAAAGTTAGGAGTATATCAAGAATCAGAACTGGATGAAGCATTTCACAATCTTTTAGAAGTATGAAATAAGGAAAAAGATGTAGGAGTGGTGAAAATAATGAAACGGAAGTGGTTAATTTATAGCGAAATATCAGACATAGAAATCGAGGCAGATTACGCATTTAATCAAAGGAAATCCTAATTTCCGCAATTACCGAAGAATCAAATCTTATTTAGATTATGAAGATTTTCTATTCCTTAAATTCCGAATATCAATCGTTACTACGTCAAGAGTTAAAACGAATCTCCATTCTTCATTTCACTCTATTACGATAACTTCCCTCATACGCTTCGAGTAATCGGATTGTTTTGTCCATATTATTCAACGGTGATAAAATTCTATTTATCAACTCATATTCGTCATGAAAACATTTTTATTGTTAGCCATGACGACCTCACTTAAATTTCGGGACGAAATTTCTTTAACAGGTAGGTACTGTGATGACCCGAAAATTTTTGACCAAATTTAAACTTAATCTATAATGTTTACGACACGATAAGCAAAGTCTGTAATGTTGAGTCACGAAAGTTTTGGAACTATATTCATGCAATCAATTATTCTTTGACTGTTCTCGAAGATTCAAGAACAATATATATATATATAACTTAATGTGCATATACATACATATATATATATATATATATATATATATATATATATATATATATATATATATATATATATATATATATATGATTTCAAGTTATTTAGTAAACGATAGTAACATTCGATTATTGATTCGATTGATATTTAGATAAGTTAACTAAAACGTTTAAGATGAACCAGTAAAACACTAATTTGCTACAGTATTTTTGAATTGCTACAGTACCCGAAAAGTTACAGTGTTTTCGAAAATCACTATTTTCTACAGTAAAAAAACTTTGCTACAGTAAACACTATTTCAAAATGAAAATGTATATGTATATACTACGAGACAATGATTTATAGAAGTAAATGACCAAAACACTCAAATGTATAAGTTACTGATAGGTCAGATCATGTTGAGATTGAGAGAAATGATAAGATAGAGTGAGATTCGGTATGTAGGAAGAAGACTCGGTATGAGAGAGAATCGGTAAAATTACATTCCACAGCTTCTAGCACTCAGTTACAATGCAATGGCTATCTAATTAGGACTACTTAGGTTCCTTATATAGCCCTCTTCTAAGGAACCTTCATTTAAGCTTAATTCACATTAACACTATACAACTTCGGGGTCCTAACAATCTCCCCCTTAGTATTAAATGTGAACTTTACAATATAATCCTATCGTGAAATCTTGAGAGGTCCAAACGTTAGTTTCCATCGTGAGCCATCTGGTTTTGAAACTTCTACTTGATTTTTTGAAATTTGCTTAGAAGTTTTCCAGACTCCCCACGCTTTCCTTGGATCTCCCTCATGTAATGGATATTCATCCATTTCCTTGAAATACCTTCTCTTTCTCTGGCCACGAAGAATCTCAAACTGTCTTGTACGGATTCGGAGCTTTAAACGATCTCTGATATGCTTTATAAACTCTCCAAGACCCATTTTTGTATCAAAGTCATCAACCTTGCTTTGACGAATTTTAAGATACTTCAGTGCAGCCTTAAGTGTTCCATCTGAATATTTGTTCAGCTCTTCAGTACGAATGAACACCTTTTCCTTTTGAGAATTTACAAATACAAACCCTTCGGGTTCGAATTACATTTGAAACATCCTCATATCCTTCAGTCCCTCCGTAAATTGATTCGGACACGTTATTCGAATCTTTTTCCTATTTTCTTCGAGACCTATTTGAAAGTCTTCACGTCTCATCAGTTCAATTGTCTCCATCATATATCTTTTCACAGCTTCCAAAGCTTGAGCTTTAGCAAAAGGTCGAATGGTGATGATACTGAGGTAGTTGTAGATGTGAATGATGTCAAGCATATCAAGATTATGAAAATCTGCTTCTGTGAACTTGTACTCTTTCTCATCTTCCCTAATAACGTGGAACTGACTGATGACGTCTTTCTTTTCACTTATCTCTACTCCGACTCGAGCAATATTCAACACTTCTGAAATACGATATTTTATTTGAAGCCATAAATCATCTTCATCTTTGTTGATATGTTTCCTCCACATAAACTCATACCAATTCCTTTCACTTGCTGGAAGCAATCGTGAACCTATATAAGTAAACCTTTTACTCCTTGGTGTATCATTGATGCGGAAGATCTTGTAAGCATTTTATTCGATGAATGTGTTTCGTAACGTTATAAAATCATGTTCAACTCCCAATAACAATCTTTGTTCCTGATTCTTAAAGAATATTCCATGGTTGTATTTGAATCTGGAATTTACTGTTTCACTTGATGTAGATGTACCAGAAGTTGAGCTTTCATTAGCATTTGTTGGATGTGAATTCGATGAGGGTGTAGAATTCGATGAATGATCAGTAGGATTTGTTACATCATCATTTGGAACATCATTATCTTCAATATGATCAAAGATATCATCATCATTTGGATTAACATAAAGATTGTCTTCATCGTCATCAGAAGAATCCATTTCATCATCACTTTCAATTACTGGATCAGGATTCCCTTCATCTACAATCTCTACATCTTCCGGAATTGAAGATACTGAAGATAACTTGCTTAAGATGACAAACCCATCATCATCCGTCTCTTCAAGATAAAAATCACTTAAGTTCAAATCCTCATCTACTGGTCCACTATCAGCCTCATTATGAACAATTGGAATTATAACTTGCTCAGGCTCCTTATCATCAATTTCATCATGTGTAGAAACCATTTCTGATTCTGTTTGAACTTGTTGAGCTTGTGAAGCTAATGAAGACCTCACACCACCACCCTTGGTTGAAATGTTCACCGATGGATATTCTCCATCTACTCCTATCTCCCCCTCATGGCTATTCTAAGGATCAAAATCGTCATGTTCATCATCACGGTGAGGACTCAAAGGAGAAGAGCAGGAAGTAAGTAGATATCGAACATGAGCACGAAACAATGCTTAAAGCGAAGTGCGTCGAAGAACATCAAGATTGACTCTAGAAAAAATACGAATGAAATATTCTTGCTCCAAAGCATCATAGAAATGTGGTAAACGAGAGGGTGATGATGGAAAAGTAACAATGGGAACAGCAGCAGCAGCAGTATCGGATGAAGGCGATGTCGATGGAAGTGTTTGAGTTACCGTGAGGGCAGGTAAGGATGATTGTGCGGTATTATTCTTATATGTAGGGATGTACATACTACTAGTCAGATTCGTGATATCCCCTTCTGATGGAGGTTGGGTAACAACTGGAGTTGTCACCGGCGAAGTTTCTTTCGAAGCATCCGCCTCCATGACTTTAGTCTCATGGGACTCTGACAGAGTAGCAGAACTACCCGTCGGTTTAGCTCTCGCAGAGATATTGCTATCTCCAACTCCCGAAATCATTGATATACCATGAGGTGGCAAATATCTTTCAGTTAAAGACTCTTCCTCCAAACTCTGAGTTTCAGAATCCGAAAGAGAAGTGGTTTGATCCAATAGATCACTTTCATGAACCAAGGGATCAGTCTGCTGGAAGTCTGATAAATATCCCGAAGGATTGTCATGTTGACTTGTTTCCATGGGACGCAGCAGATCCCCCTCATCAAGATAAGCCAGACCTCGAGACCCTGTTGTATGTTGAGGCACATGAGGATTTCTAGCCGATACGCAGGGTGCCTTTTCAAGATTTTTCGGCTCCCCTTCGGCCGTTCTGGACTTCAATGATTGAGTTTCCTCAATCGATTGAGTCAATGCAGACTTTACTGCAGAGGAAGACTTTACTTCCTTAGATGCCGAAGCACCTTGCTTTGTAGGATTTATTCTTAAGTCCTGTTTAGATTGGATGGGCTTAGTGGTTTTTGTACCATCCGTGCGTTTAAATCTCTTGCCTACCGAAGCTTGCGCTTCATTTAGCGTAGGGCTTACTGTTATTATTGGATGTGATACGGAGATGGGTGAGGGTGACCTAATTGGCTCTAGGTCTTGATCCGTATCACCAACGGTTGTAGTAACAGTTTGGCGGACGATAGGTGTCGAAGTCCTAGATCTAGTTACTCGTTGGGTTGGTGGAGTCTGGATCATCTCATTAGGCACATATCGAGTTCTCTTAGGAGAATGTTCGGGAGACGATTCAGATGCTGTTGCTGAAGTGTCGGTGTCACTGCTCACTTTGGGTGTTGTGGAAAGGGTTGGTTCAATCCTAGTTGGACTAGGTTCCCTGATCCTCACGGGTTGAGCTAGGTGTGCTGCCCTAGAACGTTTAAGGTTCACCCTAAGTGGAGGATTAGTTGGTCTAGGTGGTTGAACTACAGGTTCCTCTACAACCTCTGGGGCTGGAACCGCGACGGGTTCAACTTGTTCTTGTTGTACCGGGTTCGGAAGAGGTATTCCTACAGCCTCAAAATAAGAATGCATACGAGCATCTTGGGGTTCAGCTAGCCTCACTAGCCAATTTAGAATCGGCGCAGTGAATTGACTATCAGATACTATCGGGGTATTCATCTTCAGCTCCCCAAATCGTTTCATCTGTAATCCATGTGTACCTGGTACAAATATATTTGCATTTCTGCAAGCATTTATAGCATCATGGATAAAGATATAGAAAAACCTTTCGCAAGGGATGTATGAACCCCTTGGCTTATCAACTTGAGCTTGAACCAAATCCCATATTAGTTCTGCATAGTCAGGAGCTTCTACTCTTATGAAAGAGTAGAACAACTTCAGCATAGGCACAGTCAGGCTGTCGGATCCACTCCTTATCATCAGCAAGCATCTGTTGATGATTGAGAAGATCACATACCACCTTGAGTGCATATATTTCTTTTGAAACTTAGCCGGAGAAACATTGCGGGCTCCAACATAACCAAGATCAAAGACAGATGACATCATCTGCTGAGTAGCAGGAAAAGCAGGAACATTCTGCACAACAGGAAGTCTGAATATTCTCCTGAAATCAGCCTTAGTGATACTCCTCCTCCCTTGAACTCCTCTCAGTTGAAATTCAAAACGAGCTTGTGTTCCCTCTGGATTTTTAGCAGTAGGTTGTGTAGCTTCCACAAACCTAATTGTTCTGTTAAGTAGCTCCAGATCTATTACAGGTACACCGACTGTAGAGTTTAGAGCAGGCCACGGAGTGTGTCTCTCTAGAATTGTAGTCCAGTAGTTGCAGGGAATGTTGGTTTCAGAGTTGATGAAGTGATTGTTCGTCATTTAGCTGTATAAATAAGAAATAGAAGACCACAAGATATTTAACATAAAGCATATATCTCTATTCTTATTTGCCTTTGAAATCCTTTGTATATGTTTTATCTTTTATATTTTATGATTTTTATGGTTTTCCAAAGATATAAAAATCCTTTATTCTCAAATATGAACAAGTAATTGACAATCATGACATTCATATGATATTCATCACAATACAAATTCATCATGCAAAATCAATTATATAACACAAAGAATCAGAACAACACTTAGTCAATTTTTAAACACAATTCAAGCAGATTCAGTAGTCATGAAAACTTGAGATTCTGTAACTAAATAAGCTTGAGTTTTCAGATCAGAAAGATATAGAATAAACAGGTTAAGTGTTTGAAGATAAAAATCAGAAAGTTTTAAGGTACCAAAAGTCAGACTCGGTATCAAGAGAAGAACAAATTCGATATCTCCAAAATTAACATAAAGTCACTCAAACATGCATATTCTATCATGTAAAATCATAACCATAATCAATTAACCACTCAATTAGAAGCAGATCAACATGTTAATCGTATGAACAGACTCGGTACAGTAGACAGAACATATTCGGTAGATACAGAATCCATCAAACAATCAATTAAACATGTAAACAAACTTGGTCAAATGATAGATCAATTAATATAACTCAGAGTAGACAAGAATTCATGTTAATTAACCAAATCAATTGAGTTTAATCAAAGATTAGTAGAATACAACTCAGACTCGGTATAATCAACAAAATTTCAAAACTGAGAGTTACAATCCAGTTATTTTGATCTTTTCTGGTTGAAAAACATTTAATTATCTCAGATCTACACGTATGTATCTAAAGCAATGATTAAAATGAAATTATACCAAAGATTTGAAGAACAGAAGAACGGATTCGGTAGATTAGGCAGATTCGGTATGTTCAATTAGACTCGGTAGATACTTAAGCACAGTAAGAGAGTTAGTTTGACTTTGACCCTCCTTTTATAGATACCGAAGATAAAATACCGAATGGGCTTTACCGAATGGGCCTATTTTACCGAATACAGTCCACTTTTCATAACTTTATCAATTTAACTTCAAATCTTGACAAATTGATTTTTCCTATTATGTAACGACCCGGAATTTTCCGATCGTTCTATACTTATGAGATTAATATTTACATAAATTAAACCTTACCAACATGATAAGCAATCCAAACTGTTGAGACTTATATTTTTGAAAAGAGTTTTACACAACGTTTGACCGTCCAATTTGACTGATGATATCACGAACTATATAACACACGATAATTATACGATTATGTATATGTACATATCTATACATATTTAACATGATTTAAGGATGGTTTAACATTTCATTGTGAACTAACAACAATGAGTTATAAGTATACTTTGAGACCACTAACTTAAGTTTTCAAAACGATAACTATATGTAACGTTCTTTGACATATATACTTACAATCTATAATGTGTTGTGATTTATGTCACCAATATGATTTAAGTGTAATGGGATTAAGTTGTAACCAAAATAATCTTGATAAATATCAAACAAGTTTGGGGAAGTGTGGAGTGCACACTTGTTTGAACTTATCTTGATTATGATAGGGGTTCGGAGGCAGCGCCCCCGATAAGCGGGGTCCAAGGGGTGGCAACCCCTGGCGGGGTCCAAGGGGCAGAGCCCCTAGCTGGGGTCGAGCTGCCAGGTCAGCTTGGAAATTTTTTTTTTTGGGCTAACATTGCTTTATTAAAAATGTCTTAAAATTTTATTTTTGGCCCGGTTGGACCCAAAAATAAAAGCCCGATTTTGAGCTTCTTTTACCGTATCATACCCATCATCCATACGTATTTACTATTGGTAAATACACATCAAATCAATATCCTTATCAGCTTTAGATCTGCCCTAAATAAGAGGGAATCTTATTTGTAAGCTAGCATACATTATTACTCAAAAATTCAACACAATAATTTGTCCTTGTTCCCTCAATAACCAGACTGTCCTATAAGTATCACCATCACCTTGGTTTTTCATTTCATTCTTACAACCATCTTTCTCTAACAAAAAAAAAACACACTCTTAGGAACTCTAAGTGTTCTTCACAATCTCAGCAAATACTCATGAAGAACTAGCTTCATGAACAACCTATAATCATCATAAGAAAGTTTGATCAAGATTATTTTCTATCTTTTCCAGTAGCTTTATCCAAGTAACTTGAGGTAGTAATCTTATTCATAATCTTATTCGATTCATATTTATAGCTATCTCATTT
This sequence comes from Rutidosis leptorrhynchoides, assembly GCF_046630445.1. NCBI lineage: Eukaryota > Viridiplantae > Streptophyta > Magnoliopsida > Asterales > Asteraceae > Rutidosis > Rutidosis leptorrhynchoides. The sequence goes on from NC_092343.1 coordinate 38,042,831, forward strand.
TGTGTTATAAAATTTTTAACAACAAGAACATAGTTTGAATGATTTCAAACCTGTTCGCAAACTAAATAGATCCTTCTTATTTGATTTTTAAAACACTTCAAAACCTGTAATATATCATATTATGACAAAATCGGATTAATCATATCTTGGCTAATTAACATAATATTTAATATATATTTACTTATGATTTGATTTTATATATTCCAGGACCACCCGTAAACAACACGAGAAGATTAATCATAAGATCTCATGATTGTACGCAACACGTCATCTGACAACACGGTACTTTATGTACGCAACACGTCATTTGACAACATGGTACCATGGGTCGAGATTAATTCTGATCAATACGAATACGATGGGGTCTTTATTTATTTTATTGAGCAACTAATTGTGGACCATTAACAACAGACTACTAACTACGGACTAAGAAAATATTAAAAGTATTATAAGTATATATATATATATATATATATATATATATATATATATATATATATATATGTAACGATTACTTGAAAAGAAAATATGTTGATATATTATATATATGGTTAGGTTCGTGATATCTATCGGAGACCAAGTCGAGTTAAATACCTTCAAGGAAAAGGTGAGTATATAGTCCCACTTTTAAACTCTAAATATTTCGGGATGAGAATACATGCATTTTATGATTTACGTTATGGACACAAGTGATTAAAAATATATATTCTACGTTGAGTTGTACCACTGGCATACTTCCCTGTAACTTGGTAACTATTATTTACATGAGGTATTGTAAACGTGAATCCTGTTGATAGATCTATCGGGCCTGACAACCCCAACCGGACTGGACGACCAGTATTCAACGGTTGCACAGTACTTCGTTTCGGTAACTACACTTGGTACGGTGTAGTAAGATTTCATAATAAAGGGAATATGCGACGTTGATTAAATGTTAAGTATGGTTATCAAGTGCTCAACAACTTAGAATATTTTTATTAAAACGTTTATATATGAAATCTTGTGGTCTATATTTATAACGCTGCCGGCATTAAACCTATATCTCACCAACTTTATGTTGACGTTTTAAGCATGTTAATTCTCAGGTGATAACTAAAAGCTTCCGCTGCAACATGTTGAATTTAAGCAAGATCTTGAGTATGCATATTTGTGTCAAAAATAAAACTGCATATCGGAGGATTTGTAATGTAAAATATGTTGGAGGTCGTATTGTTATTATCACATGTAAAGTTTGTAAGTCTAAGATTATCGCTAAACGATAATCATTATTAAGTTGTTTAAATCTTGTATTTGTAATAAAAGCTATGGTTTGTATTGTAAAAATGAATGCAGTTTTTGAAAAATGTCGCATATAGAGGTCAATACCTCGCGATGAAATCATATGTTATTGTATTCGTCCTTATGGTTAAGGTCGGGTTATGACATATTAAAATTCATTTCAATCTTTTCATGGTAAACAATTCTGAGACAATTTTTGAAAAATTTAAACTTACCGAATCTGTACTGTTGGATGTCAGATTTGGTATAATGCTTAAAATAACATTTATTCAGTAAAAATCAAATATTTTTGAATTTTATCTTTTCCAATTTTTATGAATTTTTCAAAATAAGATTTGTACTTAAAAGAACTTTGAATTTGTAAACAAAGTACAAATCTTCAGTGATACCAATTGTTAAAACAGGTTGCATACTGAGATGTATACAAGCCTTAGTGAATTATTTCAGATATAAAATAAAGAATTTATGAATTCACTTTTTGAAAAACAATATTTTTTAGTAATTTTCTCATTTTCTCCCTTTTTCTCCCCCTCAAAATGTGATATACAAGAATGTAAATCAGCATTTTGATAAAATTCACAAGAAAATGAATTAACTCCCCCTTGAAATATGGTATCAATGAGTTACCTCCCCCTTTCGTAACCATTGAACAATTATATCTAGGAAGTTATCATAAGTCTAAAGGCTCCCCCTTAAAAGATGATATCCAAAGCATATGAAAGTAGTTGCTCCCCCTAGAAAGTATCTACTCCCCCTAAACACAAGATCCCAAGAATAAGTCCCAACAGATCTAAGGAATATCAAGCACTATACTCTACCATGCCAATCTCTTTGATCAAGAACTTTAGCCTAAGTTCATCTAAGGGCTTAGTGAACATGTCAGCTAATTGCACTTTGGTAGGCACAAAGTATAACTCTACATCCCCTTTCTCTACATGGTCCTTAATGAAATGATAGCGAATATCTATGTGTTTAGTCTTAGAATGCTGGACCGGGTTGCTTGTAATTGCAATAGCACTTTGTGAATCACAGTAGATCGGGGTTTTAGAAAACTTAAAGCCATAGTCTGAAAGTTGAATTTGCATCCATAAAACTTGTGAACAACAATGAGCTGCAGCAATGTACTCAGACTCAGCTGTTGATAAAGACACACAGTTCTGCTTTTTGGATGACCAACCAACTAGCCTATTCCCCAACATCTGATTTGATCCAGATGTGTTTTTTCTATCAACATGGCAACCGCCATGATCCGCATCAGTTTAAGCAGTGAGATTGAAATCGGATCCATGAGGATACCAGATCCCAAGGTTAGGTGTACCTTTAAGGTACTGAAAAATCCTAACAACCGCTTTGGAATGAGATTTCTTAGGGTTTGACTGAAAGCGGGCACAGACAGTTACAGCAAGTGTAATATCAGGTCGACTTGCAGTCAGATACATTAAAGAACCAACCATACTTCGATAAGCGTAATATCAAAGGGTTCCCCATTAGTATCAGCATCCAGTAAAGTCCTCATTGGGGTTGTCATTGGTTTTAAATCAGTCATTTTAAAACATTTTAGCATATCATTGATATACTTTGTTTGACTGAGAAAAATCTCATTTGGTAATTGTTTTACTTGTAACCCCAAAAAGAAATTTAACTGGTCAAGCATGCTCATTTTGAATTTGTTGGCCATAAGGTCACCAAATTCTTTGCATAAGGCCGGGGACGTGGAACCAAAAATAATGTCATCAACGTAAATTTGAACCAAGAGAATGTGACCATGGTTTTTACGGATGAATAGCGTTGTATCAATCGTTCCACGAGAAAAGCCATTGTCCAGCAAATACTTTGTTAAGGTCTCATACCATGCACGCGGTGCTTGCTTCAGACCATACAAAGCCTTTTCCAAGTAGTATACATGATTTGGATGAATGGGATCGACAAAGCCTTCTGGTTGATCGACATAGACTTCCTCTTGAAGATGACCATTCAGAAAAGCAGTTTTGACGTCCATTTGAAACATCGTAAACTTCATAAAAGAAGCAAAGGCAAGGAAAATAGCCTCGATCCTAGCAACCGGAGCAAACGTTTCGTCATAATCAATACCCTCTTGTTGTCGATATTCCTTGGCCACAAGATGTGCCTTATTCCGAACCCCAATTCCATCAGAATCCTTCTTGTTCTTAAAAATCCACTTAACCCCTATTGGTTATTGACCCGTTGGTCTTGGAACTAATCGCCATACTTTCAGTCGTTCAAATTGATTGATCTCTTCTTGCATTGCAACCACCCAGTTCAGATCTAGTTAAGCTTGAGCAACCGTTGTTGGTTCAATCTTACTAAGAAAGTCAGTGTATAGACACATATTCCATGTAGCCCTTCGAGTTGAGAATGGAGCCGATGCATCACCAATAATAAGATCTATTGGATGACTTTTAGTCCATCGGTTGTGTGGAAGAGGTTGTACATCAGTGGTATCTATTGAAACATCAAACGGTGTTGACGTTGAGCCTTGATCCGCTTGATCTGATGTAACATTATCTAATGGATTCAATTGATTATCTGGAGAAATAGCTGGAGTTGTATCAACTGATGAATCTTGAATTGGTTCAAGATTATCAGTAACAGGAGGTGGTAGGGAGAATGAAGAAGCAACAGGTGAATCAGTTGGTGTTGTATCTTCATCAAAAAGACTTTGTTGAGTCTCTACAGTAGTTGACTGTGACGGTGTAACCGGTACGGCTTGAACATTTGAATTCCGTTGAGGAGCATAAAGACTATCAAACAAGATATCCAGTTCCTCTGATTTAACCGTAGGAACACCCTTCGTCGAGAAAATTGAGTTTTGCGAGGAAGAAGAAGTAGCCAGGTTAGGATCGAGTTTTGAACTGAGTTGTTCAAAAACCATTCCCGAAAATTCATCGAACTTAACATTGATGCTCTCTTTAATCGTTTTTGTCCGTTTTTGATAAACCCGATAAGCAACTTTGTTCGAAGAATAACCGAGAAATATGGCTTGATCGCCATTTGGATCAAACTTTCCGAGGCTGTCAAAATCGTTAAGCACATAGCATATACAACCAAAGACACGGAAATATTTGACATTCGGGCGTCTACCATATAATAACTCATATGGAGTTTTATCAAAACGTTTATTAACGATACAACGATTTTGGGTATAGCATGCAGTTGATATGGCCTCCCCCCACATTTTTAGAGGTAGTTTGGAGTAAGCAAGCATCATTCAAGCTGCTTCGCACAACGTGCGATTACGTCGTTCGACTACTCCATTCTGTTGGGGGGTCTGAGCAGCAGAGAATTGATGTTCAATGCCTTGGTCTTTCAAATAACTATCAAGCGGGGCATTCTTAAATTCCGTCCCATTATCAGTTCGAATGCTCTTAACATGTTTGTTAAAAGAGCGTTGAGTCTTTTTAATGAACTCAATGATAATGGCAGGGGTTTCTGACTTAGTTCACAAAAGAAAAATCCATGTAAATCGGGTATAGTCATCGACAATGACAAGCACATGTTTCTTGTCACCGAGGCTAGAAATACGCATGGGTCCGCATAAGTCCATATGCAATAATTGCAAAGATGATGAAGTACTGGGGTTTTGCTTAAGTGGATGATTAGACCGTTTCAGCTTACCCATCGCACATGATGGACACACATGATGCTTATCATAGTGAAAGGTTGGAATACCATCAACTAAGTCTTTAGAGACTAGTCGATTGATACCCTTGTAATTCAGGTGTGACATCCGATGATGCCATAACCATGAATTTTATTTGATAGAACGAGTAGCCAAACACATGGTTGCATGTGAAGGTGCATCATTGAGGTCAATAGTGTATAGTGAAGCACAACGTTTACCAACAAGAAGATCATTTCCTTCGGTGGATTGCACCGAGCATTGTCGACGTTCAAACAGAACTTTAAGATCTCCATCGCAGAATTGACTCACACTAAATAAACTGCACCCCAAACCTTCAACATATGAGACCCGTTTGATTGTTATGCCATTTTGCACATAATCTCCGTAACCCGTTATCGATGCAATTTCATCATTTCCAAAAGTAACCGTTCCTAGGAATTTGTCAATGAAGTTGACAAGCAAGGATTTATCGCCCGTCATGTGTCGAGAATAACCGGAATCGATATACCAAACACAGACGTCGAAACCCTGTAAATGTGAATATCCTAGAGTTTAGGTACCCAAAGTTTCTTGGGTCCTCTACGGTTAGTACCAGCAATAAACTTTGGATCAAAAACAAGATAATCACGTAAAGCATCATGCATTTTAGACAATAAAGCATCATTTAAAACCACATTACATGAAGCATCATACGCAATATCAAGTTGTACATCGTTATCAGAAGTCTTAACACACAACTTATTCCAAGTAGATGTTTTGTTCATAAACGAAAATTGAAAAACATGAGATGATTTCCTAGGCCGACTAGCAGATTGCGTTGGTTTGGTTGCTACTTTCTTAGTCGTGGACTTAGGAACCCATACAGATTTGTAATTCAAGTTTGGATTATGACCTGTGACACGAAAAACACCTTTGTTAGTTAGACGTCCAAACTTTTCAGTTGACACATGAGATGATTGATTTTGCAAAATTTCCAATTTGATTTTACGTTCTTTTACATCATACTCACTTAAATCAGGTTTAGAACTTGTGTGTTGTGAGGACTTAACTGATGTCGTTAAAAGACTCGCTTTTGAAGTTTTTGTCATTGGAATCATAGGAATCTTTTCAGTTGACACAGAACCATCGGGAGAATGAACCTTTTTGACAACAAATTGAGTTGTAGAAACAACTTTTGAACCATGATTGCCAAATTGAGAACGTAGAGGATTTTTAAGAATAGTAATGGGTTTTACATCCTTAGATGTCGTTGTTCCCTTCCCCTTCTTAGTAATCCCACCAATACATTCAAGCACATTGGTTTCAACATTAGACGATTGCTTAAGTGTGTTAGCCTGTTTCAGTTGAATTATCTTTTGTTTTAAGCTTTTAATCTCAAGACATAATTCTTCAGCAGAAACTATCACTTCACCCTCCTTAAAAGCATAGGTACATTCTTTCTTAGGCAGTGAAGGCAATTTAGCACACAAAGCAAGTATTTGTTCTAATGATTGGCACTTAAGTTGCAAGTCAATATTCTCCTTTTCTAGTTGAGCTACTATACGATTCAAATTACGTACAGCAGGTAAATGTAAATAATAATCGTGCAAAGGATCAAGTTGACTTTCAAAATCTATCAAAGGTTCAATGATCGATTCATTATGAGGTTCTATTTTTTCATCTAAAGAATTTTGACCTAGAGATTCTGTCTCAAAGAAAATAGTTAGTTCATGTGCTAGGTCTTCACGGAAAACATTATCAGAACATGCAGGTAAAGCAGGTAGAATTGGTTTCACATCAAAAGTTGATTCATCAAACACCTCATCTATGTTAACAATGCTAGAACTAGGTTTGTTAAACACGTCATTCTCAAGCATTAAAATGTATTTCTCTAGCATGAGTGTAGGAATGTAAACCAATCTACGTGTCGGCACATAATTAGCACATTGCACATTCTTTTTAGTTTTAACAAGTTCCTTCAAGAAATCAGGATTTGATTTACCCATTTTTGCATTAATTTTCTCATACATTAAGCTAATTTGATGGTATTTTTTAGATTTGCGATTAACAATAATATCATCAAAATCAGCATCAGAAGAATGCACAAAATGCGGTGGTAAACTAGCTTGAAAGTAATCAGAATGATATAATCCTGGAATCTTTTTGGAAGCTCCATCTAAGATCTTAGGATCTTCAAAACCCAACCCCCACTTTTCACCATGAATCGTTTTTGGTCTGTTCATGAAAATTGTTTTTTTTGAAAGTTCTAAATCAATGATAGCTTTAGATTGCTCTGTACGATAGAGTTTTTCTTCATATCGAGCAAGTTGAGCTTTCATTAGAACAGACTCTTTTGACAACGAAGAAATTTCAGTGTCTTTTTCAATTATGGCGTTTTCCAAATGAATAATTTTCTTGTTTAGCTTTGAAAGTGTGGGTTCATATTGGTTTTTTAAATCAGAAAGATCTTTTTCTAAGAATTGAACTTTTTCTGCAAGTCGTTCAGATTTTAAATGATAATCAGTTCGTTCGACTTTAATCGGATGAATTGTCTTCTTAAGATCTTACAACTCAGTTTCCGTAGAGCTGAGTTGGAGAGTCAATCATTGCACATCCGTTTGCAATTTGGATGAGGAAGGTCTGGTCTCATTTAGTTTGATTTTATCTTTTAAAATCTTGTTTTCAGATTTTAAGCCTTTGACTTCTTTTGACATTGAGACCAGATTCTTCATCAAGTCATTTTGCATTTTTATAAAATCAGATGAGATTTCAGTTGATTGTACCTCATCATCGTCAGATGTTGAGTCAGAATTCTCTAATGCTTCCTTAGCTTTGATGAGCTTAGTCACCTTGCAAACATTTGCATGTTCCACCTCTGAGTCCGAATCATCAGTCCAGTTAAACCAAGTATCATCAACCGGTTTCAGCTCTCCCCAGTTTCCACAATCTTAGCCATCAACATTTTCTTCTTGTAGTAAGCTGCGTCCTTCTTCTTAGGCATCTTGCACTCACGAGAGTAATGACCAGCTTTGCCACAATTGAAACAGATTGAATCTTCCTTCTTGGAATCATCAGCACGTTGTTGTTTGGATTGATCAGCTTTCTTGTAGTACGAGGAAGATGATGAGTGTTTGCGTTGATTGCTTGATTTGCCTTTAAACTTGTGTTTGTTCAAGGTGTTTGTGAACATGGCTGCCATCTTAACTAATTCAAGGTGAGAATCATCAACATCAGAAAGATTCAACTCTTCAGAATTAGTTGATTCTTCAACAAGCACTTTCTTGGACAAGCTTTTGGAAGTCGTAAAAGATTTGCTCTTCTTTTTGGCAATTAGGGCAAGAGGATCGCCCGGAGAAGACTCTTTCCTTCCTTCTTGAAGTTTAGACACCTCAGGTTGGTAATGCATAAGAACTCCAACAAGCTCATGAATAGTCAACTTGTCAATCTCTTTGGTAGATCGAACAATGGTTCCATAGGGAAGCCAATCAGCATTGCGCTTTTTGAGGAATTTCATGTTGACTTCAGCATGTACTTTTACAATCTTACACCTTTTCAACTCATTGAGAACACCATTGAAATGACGGTAGGTGTCGTTGAGTAGTTCTTCTGGTTCCTGCTTGAAATCTTCATACAATCCCAGAGCCTTATTCAATTTAGTAACGTCTGACATGTCATAACCTTCTTGTTGTCGTTTGATCTCATCCCATATATCTTTTGCAGTAGTGTTGCTATCAACATTTTCAAATAGCTCATATGGGATAGCTTGTATGACAATATTCTTAGCCTCTATGTCACCCTGAGCTCTTTCACGTTTATCACCAGAAAGTTCATAGACTGGAATTGGCATACCAGTATCCGGATGAAAATCAATAACTGGACCATCTCTCAGAGAAGCCCATATATCTTTAGCTTTCTCACCCTTATAGTCTATGTACTGAGTGATACGATGAAGCCACTGAGTGTACTTGCCATCAAACAACACTGGAGGTCGGGAATCTGATCCAATGATAAGAGTGTCCTGAGTAGACATCTTAAATTGAGGTAGATTCGATATAGATTCAGTATTAAACACAATCTATGATCAGGGTTCAGTATAAAATCTAACAAGAATGTCAGATTCGGTAAAGATTCGGTACAGTAGCAGATTCGGTAAATGGTTCGGTACTGTAGCAGATTCGGTAACAATTCGGTATACTAGATTCTGTATCAGAAACTGATAAGAATCACAAGTAACACACCCAAATTCGGTATGGATTCGGTAACCACACAACTTGAAGCCTCAGAATACTTAAAACCAAAGAATTAAGTGAAACCGAGATTCTGATTTGGTAAATGACTCGGTAGTCAAATTCTGTAAAATATTATGTGTAAACTCAATCCAATTCCCTTGAATTAGATTCGGTAACCTTGCTGCACAAGAAAACAAGTTAGTAACAAACAGAATATCAATGATACCGAAGATTCAGGATACCGAATGTCAACTGTAGCAGTTGACAATACCGAGTCTAAGTCTAAAACTTAGAAATATAACAGAAACCTTTCTCAAACCACACCAATTAGCTGTATATGATCAAACCGAATGTGATAGAATCACAAACACACCACAATCTGCAACACTTAAGATGAATTTTCAGTAATGAAGCAGATTCGGTATGACAGTTACGATATCGAATGTTGATCAAATCTTCAAAACTTGAAGAATTGAAGAAATTGAACCGACAAAAATGTGATTTAACACCTCACGAACACAACTGAATCTTTAAATCTTCACAAAATCCAGAATCAAGCTTGAATTAAGCAATACCGAGAGTTTTAGCCACAAACTCTAAAAATCAACTTGATTCTCCATTATTGAAGTTAATAAGCTGTAATGATGATTGAAACTCTTTCTAATAGACCTAATACACCTTTGCTGAACTTATCACAAGAATCTGAACGTCAGATTATCAAATTCGATAATACCGAATCTGATTCATTTTACCGAGAGTATTCAGATTCTGTAATCTACAATCTCTGGATCGATATAGTGATGTAGAATCACTTCCTGGAAGCTCTGATACCAAATGATAGGTCAGATCATGTTGAGATTGAGAGAAATGATAAGATAGAGTGAGATTAGGTATGTAGGAAGAAGACTCGGTATGAGAGAGAATCGGTAAAATTACATTCCACAGCTTCTAGAACTCAGTTACAATGCAATGGCTATCTAATTAGGACTACTTAGGTTCCTTATATAGCCCTCTTCTAAGGAACCTTCATTTAAGCTTAATTCACATTAACACTATACAACTTCGGGGTCCTAACAGTTACATCTCGAGTGGTATAGTTTATGGATAATTTAAGTCTAATTTTTGACAAAGGTACGACTCACGAAACGAAAAATACAAGTTTTCTCAGCGTATGAAGGGATATTCGGAAAACCGGAACTGGGACATAAGTCAAGTGATGACGTACGACTTATCGGAACAAAAGTTACAAGTTAACTATGCACGTAAATATAATGTAATATATAAATAATTATATAAATTAAATATATTATATATATTATATAAAATTATGTCGACAAACAAAAAGTTAAACGATTGTGAGCTGTCATGGGCACCCATGCGATCGCATGGGATTTACCCCTTCAAGCCATGCGATCGCATGGCAGGGGATTTTAGGATTTATCTATAAAACTCGACATTCTGTTCGACACAAGCACACACACAAATATTCATTTACTCCCTCTGTATAATAATTATTATTATTTATATTATTTATATTATTAAGATTAATATTATTATTAATCTTATTATTATTATTAGTATTAGTATTATTATTGTTATTACATAAAATATTACGACGAGGTTATGAGCGGGTTATTTTCAAAAATGGGTTTTCGAGCAGGATAGAGGTAAGGAAACTATGGGTTATAGCCATGGAGGTTATGGGTAATGTTCGTGGGTATTGTTTGCAAATCAAACCTAGTGTTTATCATCTTTGTTATGTCTACGTACTTGCCTGCAATATTGAATCACAATATTGATACGTTGAGATCTACGGTTATTTGGTAATCCGAGTTTCAGTCACATTTTGGTGAACGACTTTATATGCTGCTAAGGTGAGTTTCATTTGCTCCCTTTTTAATTGCTTTTGTAATCTATATTTTTGGGCTGAGAATACATGCACTTTATTTTAAATGCAATGGACACAAGTACATACTAAATTCTACACTGAATTTGAACCGAAAATCCCTTAGCTTTGGTAACTAGTAACTGCCAGTTATAAGAACTGGTGGGCGCGAGTAGTAGTATATGGATCCATAGGGCTTGACATCCCCGTCTATTCCAGGTATAGAAACTCTAGCCTGAACTATAAAACAGACGTATGCTATTTGAGTTTAGTACACGTTGGATTGCGTGTATTGTACATGTTGGTTGATGTATGTTAAAACAGGGGTACTTATTATAACGTTAAAGTTTAGTTACCAGGGTGCTCAATCTTGTAGAATATTTTGATAAACGTTTCTGGATGAAACAACTGAAATCTTGTGATCCACCTTTATATACAGATTATGCGCAACATTAAAACTATGAACTCACCAACCTTTGTGTTGACACTTTTAAGCATGTTTATTCTCAGGTTCCTAGAAGTCTTCCGCTGTTTGCTTATATGATATACAAGATATGTGCATGGAGTCATACATGCTTTATTCGAGAAAATGTTGCATTCACAAATCATCACCATCTATCTTATTTTGACTGCATTATCAACGGAAGTTGTAACACCCCAGCTTAACATGACCACAATATTGTCCGCTTTGCCCGCAGGCGCACGGCTTTTTCTTGGCGACCACACACGAGAAGCACTTTCCCAGGAGGTCACCCATCCCGGTAGTGCTCTCGCCCGAGCACGCTTAACTGTAACGTACTCGCACATCTGCTCTGCCTGTGATCCCAAAACGCGTTGTGTCATTTAAGCGTGAGTATTACCTTATAATCCCATGATCACTCATGTCTGTGGGCGATGTGAGATTTGCCTAGGGTGTTACATTCACCCCCCCTCAGGGACTCATCGTCCTCGATGAGGTTTGCCCCATCACCCCCAACGGCACATGAGTGGCTCTGATACCATTCTGTAACACCCCAGCTTAACATGACCACAATATTGTCCGCTTTGCCCGCAGGCGCACGACTTTTTCTTGGCGACCACACACGAGAAGCACTTTCCCAGGAGGTCACCCATCCCGGTAGTGCTCTCGCCCGAGCACGCTTAACTGTAACGTACTCGCACATCTGCTCTGCCTGTGATCCCAAAACGCGTTGTGTCATTTAAGCGTGAGTATTACCTTATAATCCCATGATCACTCATGTCTGTGGGCGATGTGAGATTTGCCTAGGGTGTTACAGAAGTATTATTGTAAACTATTATATTACGGTGATTGTCTATATGTAGAAATCATCAGATGTCGAAAACCTTTGATTTAAATATTCATTTATGGTGTGCCTTTTCAAAAGAATGCAATGTTTATAAAACGTATAATATAGAGGTCAAATACCTCGCAATGAAATCGATGAATGACGTGTTCGTCCATATGGATTTGGAGCGATCGTCACAATAGGTGAAAGAAAACCGGGAAGTCTACCTAGCGATACAAATGCTAACCCCCGGAATGAAACAGCTAAATCCATTACTACGAGAAGTGGTATCACACTTAAACCACCTGAAATACCTGTAATTTCGGATGACTCTATTCCCACTCCACAGGCACCACAACCTAAACAAGATAAGGAAACAGAACCGGTAGTTGAAAAGGTTAATGAAGATAACACAGTTAAAGCTAAACCTTATGTTAAACCATACCAACCACCACTTCCTTACCCAAGTAAAATGAGAAAAGAAAGACTTGAAGCCGAGAAATCCAAATTCTTGGATATGTTTAAACAAATAAATGTCAATCTTCCTTTCATTGATGTAATTTCAGGAATGCCAAGATACGCTAAATTTCCGAAAGATCTAATCACAAATAGAAAGAAAATGGAAGAACTCTCGGCTGTTACTATGAATGCTAATTGTTCTGCAGTGCTGTTGAATAAGATACCAAAAAAACTCTCTGATCCAGGAAGTTTCACAATTCCATATTTTCTGGGTAGTCTTAGTTCAATAGAAGCATTGGCAGACTTAGGTGCTAGTATAAATTTAATGCCGTATTCATTATATGCTAAACTAGACCTTGGAGAATTGAAACCAACACGAATAAGCATACAACTAGCCGATCGATCAGTAAAATATCCTAGAGGGATAATGGAGAACATGCTAGTTAAAGTTGGTACTTTAGTATTTCCAGTAGATTTTGTTATTCTGGACATGGAAGAAGATTCTCGAGTTCCTCTCATATTAGGAAGACCATTCTTAAACACGGCTAAAGCAATAATAGACGTGTTCGGTAAGAAACTGACCCTAAGTATAGAGGACGGGAGTGTTACCTTTTCGATTGATAGAGCCATGCAACAACCGCAATCTGCAGATGATACATGTTATTATATTCAAACTGTAGATTCACATGCAGAATTGTTAGAAGAATTTCCAGAATTACAAGGAACAGGAGAATGTTCTTTAGGAGAAGGAACTGAACCAATTGATGAAGTTGAAATGTTAGCCGCACTCATGGCTAATGGATATGAACCAACAACGAGAGAAATTCAAATGTTAAAAGAAGAAGACAGATATCGATATAAATCATCGATAGAAGAACCACCGACATTAGAGTTAAAACCACTTTCAAACCATTTGGAATATGCTTATTTACATGGTGAATCTGAATTACCTGTAATAATATCGTCTTCTCTTACTGAAAATGAAAAATCTCAACTCATTTCTGTGCTAAAAGCTCACAAACCAGCTATTGCATGGAAAATTCATGGCGTTAAAGGCATAAGTCCTTCGTATTGCACACATAAAATCCTTATGGAAGAAGGTCATAAAACGTATGTGCAATGCCAACGAAGACTAAATCCTAATATGCAAGATGTTGTTAAGAAAGAAATTATTAAACTACTTGATGCATGTTTAATTTATCCAATCTCTGATAGTCCATGGGTAAGCCCAGTTCAATGCGTACCTAAGAAGGGTAGCATGACTGTCATCACAAATGAAAAAATGAGCTTATTCCTACTAGGATTGTAACATGATGGCGTGTTTGTATTGATTATAGAAAATTAAATGACGCCACCAGAAAAGATCACTTTCCCTTACCTTTCATTGATCAAATGTTGGAAAGATTAGCCGAAAATAGTTACTATTGTTTTCTTGACGGTTTCTCCGGATACTTTCATATTCCAATCGCACTCGAGGACCAAGAGAAAACCACATTCACGTGCCCTTATGGTACTTTTGCTTATAAACGCATGCCATTTGGACTTTGCAACGCCCCTGTAACCTTTCAAAGGTGCATGATGGCGATTTTTCATGACATGATAGAAGAATGCATGGAAGTATTCATGGATGACTTTTCAGTCTTCGGTGATACATTTGAATCATGTCTAGTTAATCTTGAACGAATGCTTATTAGATGCGAACAATCAAATCTAGTTCTTAATTGGGAGAAATGCCATTTCATGGTTAAAGAAGGCATCGTTCTTGGTCATAAAATTTCAAAGGAAGGAATTGAAGTGGATAGAGCTAAAGTAGATGTAATTGCTAAACTTCCACATCCCACCAATGTTAGAGGAGTTAGGAGTTTTCTAGGGCATGCCGATTTTTACCGACGTTTCATAAAAGATTTTTCTAAACTTGCTACTCCTATGAATAAACTCCTAGAAAAGGATGCTAAATTCATCTTTTCAGATGAATGCATCAAATCTTTTAATATTCTTAAAGAAAAACTCACTAATGCGCCGATCATGATAACTCCAAATTGGAATCTACCATTTGAACTCATGTGCGATGCAAGTGATTTTGCAATGGGAGCCGTTTTAGGACAAAGGAATGAAAAACGATTTCAACCTATTTATTACGCTAGTAAAATGTTACAAGGAGCACAAACAAATTACACAACTACTGAAAAAGAACTCCTTGCTATTGTCTTTGCTTTTGACAAATTTCGTTCATATCTCGTTCTAGCTAAAACGGTGGTCTATACTGACCATTCTGCTCTTAGATACCTATTTTCGAAACAAGATGCCAAACCACGATAATACGTTAGATCTTACTCTTACAAGAGTTCGATATTGAGATCCGAGATAAAAAGGGAGCAGAGAATCTCGCCGCTGATCATCTTTCTCGTCTTGAATATCCCGAATTAGAAGTTCTAAATGAATCGGCCATACAAGATAACTTTCCTGATGAATATATATTGAAGATAGATTATAATGAAATTCCATGGTTTGCAGACTTTGCAAACTACTTAGCATGTGGATTCCTTGAAAAAGGGTTGTCGTACCAAAAACGAAAGAAATTCTTTAGTGATATAAAACACTATTTTTGGGAAGATCCACATTTGTTTAAAAGTTGTCCCGATGGAATAATACGCCGATGTGTATTCGGGGATGAAGCCAGTCAAATCTTAAACCATTGTCACACAGGACCAACAGGAGGGCATTATGGGCCTCAGCTTACAGTAAGAAAAGTCTACGATGCTGGATTCTATTGGCCTACAATTTTCAAAGATGCACACCTTCTTTGTAAATCATGTGATGCTTGTCAAAGGGCCGAAAAAATAAGTCAACGTGATGAAATGCCACAAAATGTCATTCAAGTATGTGAAGTATTTGACGTTTGGGGTATTGACTTTATGGGTCCATTTTCAAAATCTCATAATAATCTCTACATTCTCGTTGCCATTGATTATGTATCTAAATGGGCGGAAGCACAAGCTCTCCCAACTAACGATGCACGAGTTGTAGTCAACTTCTTAAAACGTCTTTTTGCAAGGTTCGGAACACCGAAAGCTTTAATAAGTGATCGAGGTACTCATTTTTGTAATAATCAACTTGAGAAAGTTCTTAAAAGATATGGAGTAACTCATAAAATCTCAACCGCTTATCATCCACAAACAAGTGGACAAGTTGAAAATATCAACCGAGCATTAAAACATATTCTAGAGAAAACCGTAGGATCAAATCCGAAGGAATGGTCCATGAAATTGGAGGATGCACTCTGGGCTTTTAGAACAGCCTACAAAACTCCAATTGGTACCACACCTTTTAAGCTTGTTTATTGAAAAGCATGTCATCTTCCAGTAGAAATTGAGCACAAAGCATTTTGGGCTTTGAAGACATGTAATCTTGATTTACATGAAGCCGGACGTCTACGGTTAAGTCAATTAAACAAATTAGAAGAATTAAGACATGAAGCATATGAAAATTCGTTAATTTATAAGGAAAGAACAAAGAAATGGCATGATAAAAGAATCAGAAGTTTAAAAGAATTTAAAGAAGGAGACCGAGTTCTTCTTTTCAATTCACGATTCAAGTTATTTCCTGAAAAAAATTGAAATCAATATGGTCTGGACCATTCATAGTCAAAAGAGTTTTTCCATACGGAACAATAGAGTTAATAAATTCAAATGGGATTGAATTTAAGGTTAATGGTCACAGAGTTAAACATTACATAGATAATCCAATGGAAGTTGAAGATGAAGTTAATCACAATTTCGACACCACAGCTAACTAAGTGTGGGAAGGTTCGAATCTTTTTAGGGTAATATATATTTCTGTTAGAGTTAGATATTCTGTTTTTGTGTAGTTCTCGAAAATGGAATCCGAATGGTCTTTCCCTAGCAGACCCTAAAGAACTAGTCTTCTCCCTTCATTCTGAATTTTTATTTTTTTTAGGTTTTACGAGATGGAGAATTCCTTTGATCTGAACCATGGTCTACTACTACACGCTATGATTACTAAACGTAATAATAACATCTTCTCGAGTGAACTGGTATCATTCATAAGAGAAAAAATGGACGAAGTAAGGAAAGAACTCAGAAAAGATCATCATAAGACACATTTTGGTAAAGGAAAATCAAAATCCGCAACAAAAAGAAGAGCACGACACCTTGAAAGATGTCATAAATGCGGAAAATGGTCACACGAAGGTAAATGTTTGAACAATCAAACATATTCAAATACCGAATTTGTTACTCTATGCAGAGAAGGACCGTTCATATGTTTAGAAGTAAAGTTATTGAAGAATCGAGGTTACGCTTATGTAGCTATGGAAAACCAAATCATACGACTCTCCTATGAGTCGGCTAAAGCAGGTCTTTGAGAATTCTATCTCACAGGTAAGTATGTACAGTTTTTCTTTTTATTTATTGCTTTTAACCTTTTGATAATAAATGCTGAATCGTTTGCTATAAAGTATTAAATTGATATTCAATAAAATTAGGTATGCGAAACCAAAATTATTGATATCATACAAAAATTTATTACATCACTGCGAAATTTACCGTTTATTCATAAGGTATAAATATCTTTAATCAATCAATCCAAAATATTTCAGAAATTCGTCAAGAGTAAAACTAGGTTATGTAACCGAAATTACTTTACTCAGAAGAGGGGCGTATATTTTTGATAATATTTGATTGATTAAAATGGGATAAAAGACCAAAAAGATTTTTCATTTGAATTTTTACCTTGTTTTTAAATTAATATTAAATTATTATTGTAAATTTTTAAAATCAATATATTTAAGTTTTTAAATATTTTAAAAAATTAATATTTTTAATATAAGTTTGTAAAATTAATGTATAAAAATATTAATAATATTAATATGAATTTTTAATTTTATGCATTTTAAATTTAAGTTTGGTGTGAATTTAAAAACAAAAATTTACTTTATTTCATTAAGTTAAAAATTTGATATCTAAAATTCGTCGTAAGTTGAAGACTAGGTCGTTGAACCAAAATTGCTTTACCCAAGGGAGGGACGAGAAATTTTGTTATCATTATTTTTAATCTTATTAATCTAAAGTATGCCAAAAACAAAACAAAAAAAAAAAAAAAATCTTTGCTTTTAAAACGACGCTTAAAAAGTGACAAATTTTAAAATTTTGTCGAGAGACGAACTAGGACTAAGATCCGAAACGCCCTCATTCTAAAAGAAATAAAATTTTAAATAATTTAATTATTTGTCAAAGGTTTTTATTAAAAAAAAAAAACTGAACCCCATGCGATCGCATGGGGTTTGAACTATCATTTCATGCGGTCGCATGGAGTGAAAATACTGGACAGATTCAAAAGGCAGTCGAGTCTCTGCCTTCTCACAATCACACACACATATACGAACACACACACAAATAAACCCCTAAAATCACCATTTTTTACACCAAAATAAACCAAATTTCTCACAATAATTCGCTATAATCATGTCTTTCTTCAGATGGGGAAGCAAGAAGGTAAAGATTTCACCCCTAAACTCTTTAAATTTTCAGTTTTAGTGTTCTTGAGCTAATTTTTACCTAATTTAATTTTGTTAATTTCTAGTGTAATTAGAGTTAAATTGTTAGTATATTATGCATGTATAACCTAGATTAATGCTATTTAACTTGATTTGAAGCCAAAAACTTCAAAAATTTTAGAAATCTAGGGTTTGTGTTCTTGAGCAATTTGGGGCTTTTTGATATAAACAGGTTATGGCCGATTTTTGTCATGAATTATTGCTAAATTAAGTAGTGTAACATGTTTAGATAGCTAAATGATCCAAACTTTGATCCTAAACATGATTTTTGAGAATTAAAGTGGACTTTTTAGGTCTAAAATTCATGAACTTGATTAAATTGATGTAAATGCCATTTGAAACTTGTTTAATTGCTAGAAATGATTATTTTGACATGTTATTTGAGTTAAATGCTTAAGAACTTTGTAAACATTTTCATATATGCTTATTTGAAAAAGTGCAGAATTGATAAAAATATGAAAATGAGTATGAGTTTAATATGGATTAAACATGTTATTGTAATTGTTTCAAGTTGTTATTTTGCTAACACTAATGCATATTTGGATGCAAAAATTTTGTGTTTAATGTGTTTTGCAGAAATATACCGAATCTGGCGGTGCATCATCATCATCCAGACAACCTGAAAACGAACCACAACCAGAAATGCAATATGAGCCACAATGTGAACCAGAACCTGAACAGGAACAACAACAAGAACAATAATATCATAATGATCAACACATACCATATTATGATCCACAACAAGAATATGTTAATGCCTACGTACAATTTCCAATTCATCCAATAATAGAACACCTAACAATTCATGAAGAACAGTTGCATCCCAATTTGAGATTTGATCGAAGTTGGAGAGATTACCCGACGTACTAAAGTAACAAATTTAAACTGGTACCGAAAAATATAGAAGTACCGAGGGTAATAGATTGGGAGCCTTTGGAAAGGGTCCAACTAGCTAACTCAGTTAGGCAGCATCTAATCCAAAGGTATGGTAACTCTTCTTTTCCCGATTGGGAACGTTTATTCACCATTCGTAGGCCTGTATATAAAGAGTGGTGTGTTGAGCTTATGAGTACTATATCACTTGATGCGGATGTAGTTAGGTTAGACGATAGGAATTTTCTTAGATTTTTACTTGGCCGTAGGATGTATAGGATGTCCATGCTGGACATGGCCAGGGCTTTACAGATTTACACTCCTGGTGAATTACTACTACCTGATTGTACAAATTTGATTTATCATGGTGAAAGGGTAGATAGGAATTTTGACGCAGACGCCGTCTGGAGGCGTATGTCAAATTATAATATTTTTATGCGGGAAGGAAGACACTCCTATTTAGATATTAACAAAGCAGAGCTTCGTATTATACATAGATTTTTAGCTAATTCGATTATACAAAGAGGTAACAACAAAGAGAAAATGACTTTACACGATTTATTTTACCTTAAGTGTATTCAAAACACTAGAAGCTTTGTTAATATTCCCTACTGTGTTGGTTTTTATCTGTCCAAAATGGTGGAAGGAATACAGGAAGGGGGAATAATAGGAGGGGGTATTTTTGTTACTCTCATTGGAGAGTATTTAGGTGTAGATAGGGATCAAGGGGGTCCACTAATGGTGTGTAGGGAAAAGGTTGAGACTTTAAGATTGCGGGTCTATCAAGGTGCAAAAGTATTAAAGAGCAGACGCAATCAGGCAGTACCATATGAGGGTCGTCATCCACAGGTAGAGAGAGTTTCAGATGAGGAAATGGAGGAAGCGGATGACATTAGGGATGTCATTAGGGAGGCTGTTACTGACGTTTACCAGCGTATAGTTGAGGTAGAAATGACAAACGAGGCTAGACATAGTCAGTACGAGTAGTGACACGCCGAGAATGTGTACGAGCATTCCAGGCAACGACAGCATGATAGATGGCACTATCATCAGCATCAGATCATGAGCCAGCTATCACCTCAGGTACCAAATAACTACGTACCGACCCGACCTGCTTACTATCCGCCACACCAGCTCGATATGCGACCACCATTTACTCTCTACGACCCTAACCAGGCCTATCAGTACACCTATAACCAATCGTGGAACCCGACCGACGACATGAACTGGAACCCCTATCCAGATTGATACAGTTCCCGTTAGTAATTTTTATCTTTTATTATTTTTATTTACTTATGTTTAAAACATATAATATTGTGATACTTTTAATGTAATGTTTAATATTTTTATTATTATGTACTAATATTTCATATTTATAATTTGAAAGTGGGATGTTAAGTCCCATTTCAAATTACCATGCATGTTATTATTTGTATGTATGTATATTGTCAATTGTACACAACAGGGTAAAACAACGAACTTTCAAAGACTGGCATTAAGTTCAGCAAAAGCTACGAATTTTGACGACAAAACAAAAAACAAATGTGATGTAACAACAAGACGGAATGAACAAATGATGTGCACCATTTATCATTCAACAAACAAACGCCAATATGTTTGGAAACTTTGGTAAAATTTAATTATTTTTCTACGCTAATCACCCTCAATAATTTAAATTGTACTGATTTCTTGCAAATGAGGGCATTGCAAAATCTTAAGTGTGGGAAGGGATTAAATTCTTTCGGTTTTAAAATTTTTTGACTTATACACTTGGTTACCATTAAAAATACTAGTAACGCAGTAGTTGTATTAGAATCTAGTGCTCTCTGATAATAAAGAACAACCCTAGTCTTATATACTGACTACCCAATTCTAGTAAAAATTTTCAAAATTTTCAAAAAAAATGAACTCAAAATCATGTTTATACATATTTATGAACGATAAAACTAGGTGTTAACACCGAAATTATTGTTACCTCATAAAGGACATAAATTGAGAAACAACCCAAAATATTAGAATTCATTTAAAATGAAATAGAGGAAAATAAAAAGGCAAAGAAAGGAAAATAAAAGCCAAGTGTGGGAAAAATTTACCAAGTTATTTAGAACATATATCACATATTTTTGTACAAATAATTAAAGATACTTTTGTTTTGAACGATATTAATCAGTTTTACCCAGTTTATTGTAATATAAATAAAATTTAAAAGGAAGTAAAGTCTTCGGAGAGAAAAATACATGCACTTCTTGATTTAGGTCAGGAAGTTGTCGTCCAGACCAGTTGTAGAGTCTACGAAAAACCTTGAAAAGTTTTCTCGAAAATCAGCTGGAAATCCACGGACCTCAGCATCAAACAGGGTCGCCAAGTGGTCAGACTTATCCTAACCATGAGAGGATCTGTCTCGTACAATGGGGGGCACCATGCAAATTAGCTTATAAGACTAATGAATCAGATCCCCAGAAAGGATAATCTTCTTAAAGATCAAAAATCAGCTTTTAAGACTGATATTACTCAATCCTTGAGATTGACCTTAAAGATTGAGAATTCAAACTCATGGAATTCAATGATATCTAAACTCGAGCTTGAACGAGAAAATATTTTGATCAAATTACAAACCGATTTGTTTTCTGAAAACCCATTTTCAATGCGTTCATTACCATTGAACGTAAAATCCTAAGAATTCACCTGGAATTCATTAAGTCACCTAAACCAAATCGGGTGTCAACCGTAAGAACGGTGGTTGCATAGCATGGTCAAAGACAGGACCTTGTGCCAGACCGAAAAATTATAGGGTGATCTTTACTATTGCTCCTACAAAGGATAGTAATTGCATCCGACACGATATAGAAAAGTATGTCACGGGACATTGCCTTAACAGTTGCTTGTTCAACGCTTTCCTTTACAACCGGACAGTAGTTTACCGAAAAGTAATATACATAGCAAGTATACTGGACGTGTTGCTTTCCTAATACAAGGTTAGCAAGTGGGTGACACAAAACCATAAGTTTTGAGCTAAATTTTCAAATCTGAAACCCACAAAACCCACAAAAACATTTTGCAAACACCGGTGAAGGGTTATTTCGGAAAACTTATCTATGGTAAAAGTTAGATTGAATTTTAAAAAAAAAAATCAAATGTTTTCATAAAGATCCAATTTCCTTAAAGGATCTAAATTTTCATAGTCATGTGGGACTGTAAACCACAATGTTACTACCATTGTTCATATCGCCTTATAGAAATCACTGATGTACAAAGTGTGAAGAATAAAGAAATGATTCTAGTTTTTTTTATTTCAAGACTATATTGCTTGAGGACAAGCAACGCTCAAGTGTGAGAATATTTGATAATGCTAAAAAGGAACATATATTTCATAGCATTATCTCTCAAGAAAGACAAGCTTTTAGTTGCAATTGTTCTATTTACAAGTGATATTCGTTTAAATAATAAAAGGTGAAGACAAAAGACAAATTCGACGATTTGAAGACGCAAACGACAAAAAAGCTAAAAAGTACAAAGTACAATCCAAGTGGTTCAATTTATTGATAAGAAACGTCTCAAAATTACAAGAGTACAAGCCGCAAAACGCAAAGTACAAGATATTAAATAGTACGCAAGGACGTTCGAAAATTCGGAACCGGGACATGAACCAACTTTCAACGAGCGACGCAACGGAGCGAAAATTACAAGTCAACTATGCACATAAATATAATATAATATATAAATAATTCTTAAAATTATACATATATATTATATATATATTTAATAAAACCGTCGGCAAACTAGCAAACAAATCATCATGAGCTGGAAAAGCAAGCCATGCGATCGCATGGCCTGGAGGAGTAAAAGTCATGCGATCGCATGAGCTCCTGTAGCAGCTGACATCCTATAAATTGCACGAGTTTCAGCGAACAAAAACACATCCTTTATCAATCTCTCTCTCACATATATATATATATATATATATATATATATATATATATATATATATATATATATATATATATATATATATATATATATTATAATAATTTTAATTTTAATTTAAGATTAATAATAATAAGGTTATGTTAGCGAATGTTGTAAGTGTGTAAGTCGAAATTCTGTCCGTGTAACGCTACGCTATTATTAATCATTATAAGTTATGTTCAACCTTTTTAAATTAATGTCTCGTAGCTAAGTTATTATTATGCTTATTTAAACCGAAGTAATCGTGATGTTGGGCTAAATATTAAAGACGGGGTAATTGTTCTTTGGACCATAATTGGGGTTTGGACAAAAGAACGACACTTGTGGAAATTGGACTATGGGCTATTAATGGGCTTTATATTTGTTTAATTGAATGATAGTTCGTTAATTTAATATAAAGATTTACAATTGGACGTACTTATAAATAATCATATACACTCGATCGGACACGATGGGCGGGATATTTATAAGTACTAATAATCGTTCATTTGACCGGACACGGGAATGGATTAATAGTCAATGGACTCATTAAAACAGAGGTGGATTACATGCAAGGACACTTGGTGTAATTGATAATAAAGTATTAAAACCTTGTTAAAGTTTAAGTCCCCAATTAGTTGAAATATTTGACTTCGGATATAAGGATAAATTGACGAGGACACTCGCACTTTATATTTATGACTGATGGACTGTTATGGATAAAAACCAGATGGACATATTGAATAATCCAGGACAAAGGACAATTAACTCATGGTAATAAACTAAAATCAACACGTCAAACATAATGATTACGGAAGTTTAAATAAACATAATTCTTTTATTTCATATTTCATCGCACTTTTATTTACTGTCATTTTATTTATCGCACTTTTAATTATCGTTCTTTTTAATTATCGCAATTTTATTTATCATCATTTTATTTATCGCACTTTAAATTATTTCACTTTTATTATCGTCATTTAATTTACGCTTTAAATTAAGTCATTTGTATGTTTAATATTTTACATTTGGTTTTAATTGCGACTTAAGACATAAAATCGACAAACCGGTCATTAAACAGTAAAAACCCCCTTTTATAATAATAATAATACTACTTATATACATACATATATATATATACACACAAATATTGTTTTAAAAATATAGCGTTAAACTTGGCTAGTTCCCTGTGGACGAACCGGACTTACTAAAAACTAAACTACTATACGATTAGGTACACCGCCTATAAGTGTTGTAGCAAGGTTTAGGTATATCCACTCTATAAATAAATAAATAACTTGTGTAAAATTGTATCGTATTTAATAGTATTTCGTAGCAAAAATATAACTATTTTGTACCCCTCTGCTTAAACATCAAACGCACAAAAGTTATCGCATACGCTTCACGACAACTAAAAATTCACGAAAGGAACTATACGACGCACGATTTGGAACTTGGAGCAGTAGTTTTTGCACTCAAAATATGGAGACACTATCTATATGGAACCAAGTGTACAGTGTACACCGACCATAAGAGTCTTCGGCATATTTTTGATCAAAAACAACTCAATATGAGAGAACGTCGCTGGGTAGAGTTATTGAACGATTACGATTGTGAAATCCGTTACCACCCCGGAAAGGCTAATGTTGTAGCCGACGCCCTAAGTCGGAAAGAGAGAGTAAAATCTCTTAGGGTCCGAGCTTTGAATATTACAATTTGTACTGATCTCACAAAGCAAATTCAAGCAGCACAGTTAGAGGCTTTAAAAGCAGAAACCGAAAAAGGCGAAATGAGCAAAGGGTTAGAAAAACAACTTGAAGTAAAAGCCGATGGAACCCTGTATTTTGCTGGTAGGATATGGGTACCAAGACATGGTAACCTAAGGCAACTAGTACTAGATGAAGCACACAAAATAAGGTACTCAATTCACCCAAGAAACGGAAAAATGTACCACGATCTTAAGAAGTTCTATTGGTGGCCTAATATGAAGACAGAAATTGCTACTTATGTAAGCAAATGTTTGACATGTGTGAAGGTCAAAGCTGAGCACCAAAAGCCGTCAGGATTACTGCAACAACCAGAAATTTCGCAGTGGAAATGGGAAATAATAACCATGGATTTCATTACGAAATTTCCAAGGACTACAAGTAGTCATGATACTATTTGGGTGATAGTTGATCGTCTAACTAAATCAGCTCACTTTCTACCAATAAAGGAGACAGACAGTATGGAGAAATTAGCACGCCTATATTTGAAGAAAGTAGTTTCCAGGCATGGTGTACCCATCTCCATCATATCTGATCGCGACACCCGATTCACATCACGTTTTTGGCAGTCATTACAAAAAACATTGGGAACTCGATTAGATATGAGCACCGCTTATCACCTACAGACAGATGGTCAAAGTGAAAGAACAATACAAACATTGGAAGACATGTTACGGGCATGCGTGATTGACTTTGGAACCAGTTGGGATCGACACTTACCGTTGACAGAATTTTCATACAATAACAGCTATCATACGAGCATCAACGCAGCGCCATTTGAAGCACTTTACGGTAGAAAGTGCAGATCTCCTATCTGTTGGAGTGAAGTAGGAGAAAAACAACTTACTGGACCAGAAATTATTCATGAAACCACCGAAAAGATCATTCAAATACAACAGCGATTGAAAACGGCCATGAGTCGCCAAAAGAGTTATGCTGATGTAAGAAGAAAGCCGCTAGAATTTCAAGTGGGCGAAAAAGTCATGTTGAAAGTGTCACCCTGGAAAGGCGTTGTACGATTCGGTAAACGAGGAAAGCTAAGTCCTAGGTACGTAGGACCCTTTGAAATCACCGAAAGAATTGGAGCAGTTGCTTATCGATTAAAGCTACCGCAAGAACTTAGTAGTGTTCAGGACACATTTCACGTGTCAAATTTGAAGAAATGTTTAGCTGAAGAGGATGTCGTAATTCCTCTTGACGAAATACGAATCAATGATAAACTCCATTTTATCGAAGAACCTGTTGAAATCATGGACCGTGAAGTCAAACAATTAAAACAAAGCAAAATACCGATAGTTAGAGTTCGTTGGAACGCTAGACGAGGACCCAAGTTTACTTGGGAATGTGAAGATCAAATGAAGCAAAAGTATCCACATTTGTTCACTGATATCGCTCATAAAACAGGTACTACTCAAAATTTCGGGACGAAATTTTCTTTAACGGGGAGGTACTGTGATGACCCAGAAAATTTCATATTAATAAATTAATTACAGGATAAATGTGTCCGACACGATAAGCGAACCTATTATGTTGAGTCTTAAAATTTTTTGAACTAGTTTACACATTCATGTACCTTTCGATTTTTTTTCGACGATTCACGAACGTCATAACCTGTGATAATTATAAAAATCACTTTGCTACAGTAAAACACTATTTGCTACAGTGAAAACGACTTGCTACAGTAAAACACTATTTGCTACAGTGAAAACGACTTTGCTACAGTAAAAACAATATTTGCTACAGTGAACCGACTTTGCTACAGTAAACACTATTTGCTACAGTACACTGTTTGCTACACTGAACACTATTTGATACAGTAAACACTATTTTGCTACAGTATTTTATGTCGATGAACTAGCAAACAAAAGCAGATCAGGCGGCCATGCGATCGCATGGGCTACATAAAATGAAAAAGTACTATAAATACGCCAGTTTGCTCGACAAACTCTTAACACTTTTATTCTTCTGTAATCTATAATTATAATTATAATTTATAATTTATAATTTAAGTTTAATAATAATAAGGTATATACGAGGATGTTTTTAATTCGAGTTTCAAACCGTTTTAAGCTAAGGAAATATTGGGTATTGTTCGGGGTATTGTTCGTGAATCCAAGACCAACCATACAGTCATCCACTATCTTTACGTCTACGTAATTTGCCTACAATATTGAACCTCAATATTGATCCGTGAGTTTATAGTCTCCCTTTTTAAATACTTTAAATATTTTTGGGCTGAGAATACATGCAATTTATTTTAAACGCAATAAGACACAAGTACATACTAAATTCTACACTGAGTTAAACCGAAAATCCCTTAGCTTTGGTAACTAGTAGCTGCCAGTACATAGGATATGGACTGGTGGGCGTGAATAATTGTATATGGATCCATAGGGCTTGACATCCCCGTCCGAGCTAGAGCGCTAGCCTTTTAACGGACGTATGTTATTTGAGTTTATGACACGTTGGTTTGCGTGTATTAAAACGAATAGGATAATTATCATTATAGCGTTAGGTTTAGTTACCAGGGTGCTCTGTTACGTAGAATCTATTGATAAACTTTTGATGAAATCTTGTGGTCTATCTTTATATACTTATGACTCGAGCAATTAAACCTATAACTCACCAAGATTCGTGTTGACCTTTTTATAATGTTTTATTCTCAGGTCCTTAGACTGCTTCCGCTGTGATGTGCTTGTTGCCTGCATGGAGTCTCTCATGCTTTGTATAAAGTTTATTGCATTCTAAATAAAACTACGTTGTGTAATAAATAATTGGATTGTGATGTCAACCTGTAAATTAAAGACTTATGTATTTTGAAGTTTTGCTTATACCTAAGCACTCGCCCACATGATTATGACTTTCTATGTTTAGAAAGTCACGTATTTTAATGAATGCAATATTTTATCAAAACGTATCATATAGAGGTCAAAACCTCACTGTGAAATCAATGATTAACGTGCCGCGTCAATAGCGATTTTGACGGGTCATTACAGATTCCTTCGGCTTAGAATGCAAGACTTATGCAAATATTACCCATGCACTACATCAGGATATTTAACATCGGTGTAACAGACTTTGGGCCTAGATGTAAGTTGACTATATTGTCCTTAGATGTTATATGTTTATATATGTTCTATTTTTAATTATGTGTTTACGGATAATTGATGGTTTATTTAGATGCGTTTTATTATTCAACTTACCTATATTAGAGGAATTGGTTTAATTAGATTTTAACGAAATTAAATGGGAGAGTTTTACTAACTAGATTTGTTATATTTAATACTCCCTCCGTCTCATTCCAATAGTCTACGGACAAAAAACACGCAGTTTTAGAAAATTCCACTAACTTCATTTCTCCACCAATGAAATATCTTCTCTCTCCAGATCCACCAATGAAATATCTTCTTTCCTTTCTATTTATGGAAGTGGACTATTAATTTGGGACAGCCCAAAATGAAATACTGAATAATTGGAATGAGACGGAGGAAGTATTATGGTACTTAAAGCATATATCTGGCGGGTTTAACTGTTTAAGATTGACATATGTTAAATACGTGTGATTTTAGAGATTACAAAGGGCATATGTGATGTTATCCTCTTTAGGGTAAATATGTAAATTTAAAAGTTAAAAATCACATATACTATAAAATCCTTTTTTTTTTTTTTAATTTTCTAATTTATCTTTTCTTATAGTCACTAATTTTTTAATTAAAGAGAATTTTTACTCACGTCTTAATAACCAAAATATAATTACAAGTATATGTGTTATAAATCATATTGTAATTATAATTACAAATTTAACCAAAAATATAATTACAAGCATGTGTTAAATCATATTGTAATTACAATTTTAACAAGTAGCTTTCTACATAAATTTGTACTTTGTTACCTAAACCACAACAAAATAGGAGGGATACACGTATTCTTTATAAATTCAAATTTCAAAATACTTATCACTTCGTAACTACTTCATCGATCAACCCTAATTTCCACGTTCCATAATTCCCTAATCTTCAAAATTATTCATCACTCTTTCATAATTATGGTGACCGGAATAACCAGAAAACTATTAGATCCTAATGATCAAGATGTTCCTGAATCATCATCATCATCTTCAAGAACTCGTCCCCGACTCGATATCCAACCATTAGGGTTTGTACCACCAATTAACAACACAGATCATCAAGATTTGCAAACCGAACTCACTATGTATTTCTATGTCCAACAACCTCAAAAACCACCCCCACCACCACCACCTGCATTAAACATTAATCAAGATTCGAATCGTGAAACCGAACTTACAATGTACTTTTACGTACAAGAACCAGAACAACCACAACATCAACAACAACAGCAACAACAACAACAGATCGTAACACAACCAATCAATAATCCTAACCCTTTCCCACAAAAACAAAGACATCCATTAGTTGTCCCGACAGGACAACGTCGTGCTCGTAAAAAACCTACAAATGCACCAAAAGAAGGTAAACCATCAACTATCGAACCACCGTTTGCATGGGCGACTAATCGACGTGCGCATGTATATAGCTTAAGGTATTTAACAGAAAAAGGGATAAATAAGATTTCGGGCGATATGGAATGCAAAAGATGCCAGAAAAAGTACCAAATCGAATATAATCTTGGAACAAAGTTTAAGGAAGTGTTCGAGTATGTGGAGAAAAACAAGGTGGGGTTTTTTGATCGAGCTCCAAATGTTTGGATGCAACCAATATTGCCTACGTGTAATTTTTGTCATCATGAGAATAGTATGAAGCCGGTTATAAACAAGAAAAAATCGATTAATTGGTTGTTTTTGCTATTAGGGCAAATGGTTGGATGTTGTACGTTGGAGCAGTTGAAGTATTTTTGTAAACATACGGGTAACCATCGAACCGGGGCCAAAGATCGTGTTTTGTTCTTGACGTACATAGAGTTGTGTAAGCAAGTTAATCAGAGTTGACTTGTTTGATCATTCTAAGTTTGAACGTGAACAAATTAAGTATGTTTTTTATTATATGAACTGAAGATGTTGTTAATTCAGTTCATTATTTATGCCAGTTATTTGAATGAAAGCCCTTTTGGTTAATTGTAATTAATTGTTCTGTTTGTGACTTGTTATTTTCACAATTTCCTTTAACATGCATCTTAAATTAAATCTTAGATAATGTAATTGATTGTTCTGTTAATGAATATGACCAAATTTAATAATCACTTACATATTATTTTTTGGATTAATAAATTTGGTTTTATTAATTTCTGTATCTTAATTGTTTATATTATTTCTTGTGACAAGTTTTCGTGAAAAACTTTCCCACAAATTTTCATAGTTGATGACGGATAAGAATTAAAATAGTTTTTTCACATTTTATTTTTAATACAAAATTTCAAACTTATTAGATGGATAATTATATTCTTATCATCGTAACTAACTTTCCCAATATAATCTGAAAATCCTTCAATACCTCCTTCAATTACTATTGGGCTTTTTGATAAACATGTTTTGGGCTAGTTTCAATTACTATTTGGGCTGCTTGATCAAACAAAAAATGCTTGGCTTATTTTCAATAGTTAGCCTAATCCAAATCAGAAACCTGTCTAAGCTTATACGGAGTAACATTTATTGCACATGCATACATTTGTAAACTTTTGTAGTCACACACCACTCTTATATTACTAAGACCCATAAAGGAGTTTGTACACATGCTAATGATTTTACATAGATTCTACCATGAAACATGATCCATCCAAGAAGCTATTGCTTTTGAGACGATTTCTAAATGCGATAACTTCACTTTATCTTCTTCATTGAAGCATACTAGATGATTAAAAGGCTTTGCATTGTCCTTGTGTGCGATTATGGGGTCGGTCAAACCATGGCAAGCCTGGGGCACATTTGACCCTTTATATGCTTTACAAATGAAACTCATGAAATCTTCATACTCCTACAAGTGATTAAACTATATGTCAGTTTCTTTTTCAAGTTAGTCTTTGTAGCAGAAACGGTTAGAGTTAGAATCCAAAATACTTACTTCGTAAAGTGGTTGACCATCAACGACGACCCATGGCACATACATATGAGGAGGCTCAAGAGCCTTTATTTCATCAGCGTATTGTAGCTCGAGCTGCATAATACATGTACGCATAATCAGCGGATCCAGGAATTTCATTGGACGGGTGCAACATGTTGAAAATTTGGAAAAAATAAAAAAAGGGGCAAAACGTCGACTTTTAACATATAAATACACTAAATGTCAAACTCTAACGTATAAATACACTACAGAAAAGTTAGGTCGTCAGGGGCGGCCGACCGCGGTTGCAGAAGGTCCGCCCCTGCAAATAATGCTCAAAATTAAAAACATGGGCATATTTACTATGTAATCACTGGCAGCACGGACCACCAGTGAAATACGCGATCAAGTGGAATTGTTTTTGAGTTTTTAATTAATGATACCAGTGGATTGTGTAAAAAAAATTTTAGTGATACCACTGAAATAAGGCATCTAGTAGAATTATTTTTGATTTTTTAACCAGTGACATCAATTACTATCATTCTTAGATCCGGCACTGGTTTAGAAGATAACGTTTATCATCAAATATGGACGGTTACATAATATGGAGGTAGGGGCCTGCCCGCTCTGTTGGAAAATTACGGTCTCACTAATTCCCACCACCCAGCCCAACAATAACAGTAAAGAAATAAGAACAATACACAACACAAGATTTAACGTGGAAACTCCAAAACAGGAGAAAAACCACCGGTCCCCAAAGAGAGAAATACACTATATCAAAAATTGTTACAATGATATAGACGACTCTCTTAAGCCAACTACATTCTCCAAAATATTTAACTAATACAACTCTCAAACAAGGGTAAGAAAGAAAGAAATAATCAAATACTTAAAGTGTATTGATTGGTGCAAATTGGAATGAAGACTTAGCCCTCCTTTTATAACCAAGTCACATACCTCCAACTTTCTCCTCCCACCTATGTGGGATAACATCATTCACAAAGTAACCATATCAATTTTTCTATCAAAAAATAAAATCAACAAATCTCCACCTTTTTGATAGAAAAATATAACCATACTTTAACATTATAAGGATAACCAATATAGATGCTTCCTCGACGACAACTTCAAGATCCTCATCTTCATGCCGATGACATTATCTCCCAAGAGACAAAACTTGCATCTTTACCGAACATTGTCTAAACCGACAATCATTGTCATCATAGACAATCATAACTCTTAACAAGAATTATCATACTCCATCATTAAGAGTATAGCACTTAGAATATCACATTCCAAGCATTTCACCTCGGCACATGTTGTTGAACAACCAGCTGAAAATTTATGGTGCAACTTCCCTGTTTGGCTTTCCCTGAAAGTTTCATCAGCTACAACATCAGTTTCTACCACACAACCTGCATCAACGCCAAACCAATGCCCATGTGTAATTGTGGAACCGCTAACGAACATCCCTTTCCACAGTGGCGCAGACACACCATGAGGATGGTGTGACTTCAGAGGAATTCGTCACTCTCCGTAATAACAGAGACAATGTTAGCGTCTTTGGAGCCATTTGCCGGATTAGCTCCACCTGGAAAATTAACCCTTACATGCCCAGTCTTTCCGCACCTCCAGCATACCAGATTCTTCCCAGAGTTTCTCTTTCGCCTATCCGAACACAACACTATCGTATCACCTGATGACGAGACCCCGTTACCTTCCAGTCTTTTCTCCTCGGATAGGAGCGTGCTAGTAACGTCTTCAAACTTCAGAGTTTTCTTCCCATACATCAAAATAGATTTCATGTGTTCATAAGACGATGATAAAGATAATATCAACCTCAAAGCTTTATCTTCATCATCCGTTTTAACTCCAATAGCCTCCAGTTCTGAAACAATACCGTTAAGAATACTTAGATGATCTGAAATCTTTGAACCCCCATCCATACGCAGAGTATGAAATTGTTCTTTAAGACACAACCGATTTGAGATGCCCTTGCCCTGGTACAACTGCTCTAGTTTAACCCAAAGCTCCTTTGCCGTTGATAACCCGTGCACATTTGCAAGCATGTTCTTTGCAAGACACAAACGAATCGCACTTGCTGCCCTCAAATCCATATCATCCCATTCTTCTTCATCGAACTTACTGCTAGAATCACTGCCGGAAACAAAGGTGGGTTTACCTTTCAATGCTTTGTGTAACCCGGACTGAATCAACACATCCTTGACTTGAACCTGCCATAAGCCAAAATTGATCCTCCCATCAAATTTCTCTACATCAAACCTCATTGGACTGAACTTCGACATCGTATCCGTATCCTATAAACAACACTTTCTCTGATTTTGCTCACGTTTCGAATAGCCAAAAGATGTAGCAGATAGCCAGGACCCTTTAAATCGGAAATCCACAACTCGCCACTAACAAATTCAACTATTACTACGAATCAGAAAAAATATTGTCTAACCAGATACCCTATACGATCAATAGAACTCGTTTCTGATGTGGACGATCCACTCCCGTGGCAACCACAGAGCATACTCCGACTCCTATAACCAAGACCCCCGTCAAACCTGACGCTCTGATACCAGTTGTTAGGAAATTATGGTCTCACTAATTCCCACCACCCAGCCCAACAATAACAGTAAAGAAATAAGAACAATACACAACACAAGATTTAACGTGAAAACTCCAAAACAGGAGAAAAACCACCGGCCACCAAAGAGAGAAATACTCTATATCACAAATTGTTACAATGATATAGACGACTCTCTTAAGCCAACTACACTCTCCAAAATATTTAACTAATACAACTCTCAAACAAGGGTAAGAAAGAAAGAAATAATCAAATACTTAAAGTGTATTGATTGGTGCAAATTGGAATGAAGACTTAGCCCTCATTTTATAACCAAGTCACCTACCTCCAACTTTCTCCTCCCACCTATGTGGAATAACATCCTTCACAAAGTAACCATATCAATTTTTCTATCAAAAAATAAAACCAACACCCTCAACCCGAATTATCCTAACTGCGCCCCTGTTTTTGAGCCAAAAAAGCATTATGCTGGCGCGCAATGCAGTTAGTCAAGTCAACTAACCTTATGTCCAATACCACTAGTGTAACAATCAGTAACAGGTTTCGGATCCAAATTTAACTTCTTAAAACAAGTTTCCCATTCAGTGTACTTGTCTTCAAAGTTTAAACTTTCCACACAGTGAATAAATGGAAAATGGTCACTCTGCAGCAAAAATTCATGTTAAAATGACGAAGTATTAAAAAATTCAAGTTAAAATGACATATGGTGTCTAAATCATGTAGTATCTTACCACAGTAGGCCAGGCATAAATTGCACAAGCTTCAACAGTATTAAGCTTACATTCCCATTCACCATGCTGCAACATAAACAAAATTGTGTAATTGCATGCGAAAAACATTTACACCGTGATTAGTACGGAGAAATAGATAACCAAAGCTTCTCAAGATAACATATCTTGCAAGTCGATATACGTTTTTCCTACCAAAGAGAGAAACAGCCTAACACTCTGATTATAACTAAGGCCTAAAGTCATACAATAGCAAATAATACTCATTTCAACATTGAATATATATTTGTAGTTTTTCTAATGGCAGCTTTAAGGTTACCGTTAACCTACATATAAATTTTGTACATTTTAATAACCACGGCTTTAAAGTGTATATATAACTGATCGGTACGTACAATACTTTATACACGTTATCAACAACCATAAATTTTGTCATGAAAAAAAACCTATCTATCTATAGTTTCTATTATATTGCTAAAATGATGATTTCATTATTAAGTTAATTCCTTTGTTAAGAAAAAGAAAAAAATCTAAGCATGGTGGATGATGTCATTAATCTAAATAATTTTGAATTAAAATTAAAACTTATTAATTAATTATTACTATTAAATCTTATTAATATTTATTTTAATTATTAAAATTAAATAGTTTTAAATTATTGTAATTAACTATTTTGAATTTAGTACGAGAAGGTATAAAAGTTAAGCAGAAGGAAACCAATTTTATATTTATATTTTTAATATACACTTTTAAAATAAAATGACAACTAATATTATCTCTTATGATTGGATGATGATTGTTTAATATGCATTTTAGGTGTTTGATGAAATGTTAAGCTGACGAGTTTCTTAGTCGGACTATGTGGTTCCACGGGTCATTAAACTAAATAACTTTAGCATTTACGTTCACTTAATACCTAAAACATATCATTAAACTTTTTCGTTTAAACAAACCCGTGGTTCCACGAGTCATTTCACTAGTTTAATTGTATTTATTTAATAATAATAATAATAATAATAATAATAATAATAATAATAATAATAATAATAATAATAATAATAATAATAATAATAATAATAATAATAATAATAATAATAATAATTCATTAATTTCTAATAAAAATACTCCGTGACTTTTATCTTAGTAAGATCAGTTCTTTATTAACTAAATACTCCGTAATAGCTACCGTAGTAATGATAAGCGAGGTGTGTAAGTTTGCTTTCTGTTTCTTATTTATTTGTTAAATTATTATTAATATATTAATAATGTATTATTTTTATTGTTATTTTAAATTTACAAACCTAACTGAATTATTACATACTCCGTATTAAATAATACGAGTAGGTTTATTGTAAACATATTAATATTAATATTATAAAAAAATAAAAAAAAATACGGCATCTATCTTATATGATGTTAAAATTTTGTAACATTAACGAGAGTAAACAAACCTGACAAATGATGGTGCCATTGGGACCGATATTAGCATTCCCATAGGGACTTAGTTTGAGATCAACAATCGAAATCAAACCGTTTTCAAATATCTTGTACATATCATTAACAACGAAATCTTCACAACCAGGACACAACGCTTCATAGTATAACGTCAACCGCACTTTTTCTTCGTTCAAAGACAATAACGATCCTGAAAACGATAACGAAAATTTTGAACCTAAGAAAACGATCAAAAGAAGTACTAAAACATATGATCGGAAAATGTTGCAATGGTGAGACTCCATACTAATTACAGTAAACAAAAAATAAGTATTTGACGCAACATATACTTGTTCATTGATTAAATTACCCTTATGATTACGTTTATTTACATTGTTATTTTTAGTTGTATGTGTGGATAGATCATAGTTTACGTGTGTGATATATGCCATAGGGGTGAAAAAGTCAATTTGTTTACTTTGTTTAAGTTGGGTGTGCGTTGATTTTAATGGACTAAAGTACATAAAATGAGTTATGATAAGGTATATATAGCCAATTGCTATTTACCGAGAATGGTCGGTGTATGTGACGTGTGTTCATTTCGTGAATGTGATGATAATGAAAAGTATGATTTCAACGAGAATATGATTTTCAAGAAAGAAAAAAAAAAAACAAATAAGGTTTATTCCGTTCAAACTAAGGACACGAGTATTTGAGTAAAATGATAAGCGAATGATGAAGTTTTTGAAGAAGAATTTGTTTATTCAGAGTCATATATTTCCTTGTTTGTTTGTTTGGGTGGCGGTGTCTTAGTATAGTCGCTATGGACTGTTTTCCCCCTATGATTACCGAGTTTTTACGTTATTGGTGAGGTCGTAGTGTAGGTAGTATTTTTGGTTACAGCCCGTTTTCGAATTTCATTGTATCAGTTATACTTGTTGATTTTTAGAATCCGTTAATAATATTACTGTTTTCTAAAAGAAATACTAGTGATAAAGGAGTTTTTTCGGAAAGCAAATTCATATACCTATACATATCTTTTAACGAATACATACATATTCACCCTTAGACTTGAATCGACAACTTCTTAATTGAAGGGTACCGCCAGCCTAATAGTGATATCTGAATATCGGTGCGTGAACCACTAAGCCATTATGTGATGGTAAGCTACAAGTTTGATATACTTATTGTTTTTTGTTTCTAAAGATATACATTACCTAAAAATATAGGCACAATAAAAATAGACAGAAGACATCTATCAGTTATCACAGTTCACAACCATTACAACATTTTGAAATATTAAATTGTTAAAATGAAATACTCTTCCACATGACCAAGACCAAGTTAGACAAAATTGTTCACACTAAAATGCTTTATATTATGCAGTTAACAACCAAAAACACAAACCACATCCATAACAAGCTTATACGTAACATTTTATCCTACATACGTTGATTACGTGCGTATATCAGTATCATAACCATATTAATCACTTCAATCCTCAAACCTAAAACCAAAGAGTTACTTCAAAAGAGTGAAAATATCATATTAATCTTACATAAATTCAGCAATTCTAAAAAGGCAACCAAGAAGCTGATGTTGCTGAGATGATTTTTGAAAGTGTCCGTTTTGACTTCTTCTTATG
The DNA here is from genome assembly GCF_046630445.1 of Rutidosis leptorrhynchoides. Taxonomy (NCBI): domain Eukaryota; kingdom Viridiplantae; phylum Streptophyta; class Magnoliopsida; order Asterales; family Asteraceae; genus Rutidosis; species Rutidosis leptorrhynchoides. The sequence continues at coordinate 38,080,163 of NC_092343.1, forward strand.
GTCTTCTTTGTAGCAAACATGATTCAAAGATTTTGAATCATACTTTGACGTGACAATCGGGTGAGACACACCAATGCAAGCATCGGGCACATCAGTGCCTTTATAAGCTTTGCAAACAAAGCTTACGAAATCCGTGTAATCCTGCACGTAACAATATAAAAGCTAATTTAGCGACACCAAACTTGTCTAATACCAATATTTAAAAAGTGATCTGCTTAATAACTAGGTTCAAAAAGCCCGGATTTAGATATGAGAAAGATGTAGGCATAAGCTTCATACTTTATCATCTATCATTACATGAACTAATGCTTAAGAAATATTGAAGATGCATAAATTTAATAACAATTATATGCTGCAAATTCAGTCGGTGGTGGTTAATTTTCTTTCAAGTTTACAACTTTTTACATACAAACAACACTTTAAGATTAGCAGAATGAATTCATGTATGCTTACCATGCTTACTAATTTGATCCAATATGTTAATAAATCTTTTACAGAGTATCTTATTTGTTTATTTTTCAATTGATTGGGCACTAAATTACTTAATTTGCAGCAGATAAGTATGAATGTTTGAAAAAGTTACAATCTTAAAGAGAATTCAAAATACTCACATCATAAATTGGTTGTCCATCCACAACGACCCATGGCACATAAGTGTGAGGGGGTTCAAGAACCTTTATTTCATCTGCATATTGAAGATTAAGCTGCATAATGCATGTTAAAAACATTGTACCATTGTGACAAAATGACTAAAAAAGCACAAAACAACATAACACAATAACAAGATAACTGACCTCATGTCCAAAACCACTATTGTAACAATCGGTGACAGGCTTTGGGTCCAAACTTAACTTCTGAAAACAAGTTTCCCACTCGGCATATTTTCCTTCATTAGTCAACTTTTCAACGCAATACACAAAGGGGAAGTGGTCATTCTGCATCGTACAATGAGTTAAATCAACAATAGCACAAAGGAATAAAACCAATATGTCTTAACTCTGTTTAGTTCTAATAGTCATACACTTTGTTCACAAAGTATGCCTAGGTAAACGTCTCGACAATATACATTGCTTGTATATAGAGTCTGAATCTTACCACGTCGGGCCAGGCATGAATTGCACAAGCCTCTACAGTATTAAGTATACATTCCCATTCACCATGCTGCAATGTAAAGAACATGAAATTAATGTTAGGCACTCTTGAAGACATTTATAAAATAACAAAACTTAATCAATAATAGCTAAATGTGTGCTGATAAAGATAGATAAACTCTTTAAATATACATATCTATAACTCAATGATACTATCTTCTACCAAAGTTACGAGCCCTAAACACAAGGTTATAAAAGACGCGAGACGGGGTCGAGACAGTAGGGACCTTAAAACGTCGCAACGGAAAAAACGGGGTCGAGACGGACGTTGACCAACGTTGACTTTTTAAATATATTTCAAAAATAAATAATTCAAAGTAAACATAGATATTTGCCTTTAATTTGAAATATTTGTGTTTAAAATGTATATTTTTGAAATTTTTTTAAAAAGTCAACGTTAGTCAACATCCGTCTCGGCCGTTGTTGGCCGTCTTTTTAGCGTTGTTGACCTTTTTTAAGCGTTGACCGTTTTTTAACCGTTTCTAGGTCCGTTGCAAATGGTAAAACCGTAGGGACGCCTGTTGCGACTCCCGTCTCGGCCGTCTTTTACAAAACATATCTCTAGTCAATCTATAATTCCAGAGACTGAAGACTGAAATTGCACAAGTATTATTCTTTCATACTCGAACAGAACCCTTAGGCGAAATTGTTATATCTGAAACTTTTTATGCTATAATTTTTTTTAAGCAGAAAGTTTTTATGCAAATTGGTCCAATATAACCTTGATGTATGCGAAATTCTTTTTATTACCAAAACAATTTTTTATCAGAGGTGTATAAAATTGTAAAATCCTGATGATAAAGATGTTACTGAAGCAACTTTTTCATTAACTAAATACAAATTAAACTTAAAAACTTACTACTTAGTTAATATCAACTCATAAGTTATAGCTACTAATGTGATTACAAATTTACAACTATATCTATATCTAAACAAATAACTTCAAAACTAAAATATTCAAAAGATAACTGACATCAAACAAACATAACTAACTTGCCTAAAGCACATATTAAATCAACATCAACAATTAACTTCAATTAAAATCATATATCATGTACACAAATAACAAAAGGTCAAATACTAATATACTAATTTTAAGAAATTAAACAAACCTGACAAACGATAGTGCCATTAGAATCAATTTTAGCATTTCCGTACGGACTAAGCTTGAGATCAACGATTGAAATCAATCCGTTATCAAATATTTTATATAAATAATTAAGTATAAAATTCTCACAGTACGGACACAAAGCTTCGTAGTATAGTGACAACTCTACTTTTTCTCCGGCAGCGACGGCGAGTGGCGACTCGACCGGTGACGAATCTGACGACGGTAAGAGATCGCCGGCAACGGCGACGGCCACGATTAATAATAGTAGAATATTTGATTGGCGATAAGACTTCATTTTTGGTACCTACTCACTGTGAGTCTAAAACGTGTTTGTTTATATTTGATTTTGTAATATCATTTACTCTTTAAAAGATATTTATTTACGGTTATGCCATTATTATTTATGTCGTGTTTGGGCATTTTAGGTTGATATATTGCACCTACCGATAGGGGTAAATTTGTTCAACTGTGTTACTTTTCTGGGTAGGTGCCTTTTGGCGTTTTTAATGTTAACTAAATTTGACGTAAACTGATATTCAATTCAATATATTAATTAATACTCCAATAATTAATTACTACTGTATTTAGTTGTATATTGCTCGGTATTATTTATAGAAATAGAAACGGGGTTATTCATTATTATTTTTTTGAAAAAGCAATATTATTACCACACAAAAATTTACAGAACATACAAATGCAACTGCCCAGCCAACATGGGACTCGAAGCAGAGCATACAATTCGCAATATAGAATTTCGCAAAACTGCTAACTAACAAGGTGTAAGCTAACAATTAACAGAAAAATATTGAGGATTATGTAATCAATTGTGCCAATCAATACTCTTCGACTTGCACCTCTTCGTGATCCACTTGAACGTCTTCACTTGAATTTTACATAATGCAACGGGCGTAGTCCAACACTTGTTTCTCTAACGACCCGTCCTAATCCATCTGGACAAAGTCCATATCGATTACAAACGATTCACAATAATTGATTTCATCGTGAGTTACTTGACCTCTATATGATACATTTTACAAACATTGCATTTATTTTGAAAAGACAAACTTTCTTTACATCGAAAGTTGATGGCATGCATACCATTTCATAATATATCCCACTATAATTGACCTAATAATAATCTTGATGAACTCATCGACTCGAATGCAACGTCTTTTGAAATATGTCATGAATGACTCCAAGTAATATCTCTAAAATGAGCAAATGCACAGCGGAAGATTTCTTTCATACCTGAGAATAAACATGCTTTCAAGTGTCAACCAAAAGGTTGGTGAGTTCATTAGTTTAACATAAATAATCATTTCCATCAATTTAATAGACCACAAGATTTTCATTTTCAGTTCTCATAAATATACGTCCCATGCATAGAGACAAAATATCATTCATATGGATTGAACACCTGGTAACCGACATTAACAAGATGCATATAAGAATATCCCCATCATTCCGGGACACCCTTCGGATATGATATAAATTTCGAAGTGCTAAAGCATCCGGTACTTTGGATGGGGTTTGTTAGGCCCAATAGATCTATCTTTAGGATTCGCATCAATTAGGGTGTCTGTTCCCTAATTCTTAGATTACCATACTTAATAAAAAGGGCATATTCGATTTCGATAATTCAACCATATAATGTAGTTTCGATTACTTGTGTCTATTTCGTAAAACATTTATAAAAATTTCACATGTATTCTCAGCCCAAAAATATAAAGGGTAAAAAGGCAAATGAAACTCACCTAATGTATTTTGTAGTAAAAATACATATGACTATATTGAACGATGCAGGGTTGGCCTCGGATTCACAAACCTATATCATTTGTATATATATTAAAATATATAATCGTATTCGAACAAGTTTATATGTTATAACTTAAATTATATATTATACTTATTTAGTTTGTGTATATATTCAAAATGTTTAATATTGTTATAATTCAGTAGGTTTATAACTACCTTTAGTGGTTCTTGACTGTAGAAGGTATATAGAGATAGAGATACTGTAAAACAGAGAAAACAAAGGTTGAACAAAAGGTATGAGTAATTGGTTTTTTATTTATAGAAAAATGTACAATGAGAGTTTGGTGGCATTTGGAATCTAGAGAGAGAGAGTGTTTTGTTAACCAAAAAATACATCCCATAAACTCTAACTCAACACACCTATTTATACTCAAAAAAATATACTATGCAATATCTATAATAATAATAAAATTATCATCCAATTATTACTTTTATAACACTCCCCCTTGGATGATAATTTTATTAGTGAATAACTAGTACTGCCTCGTTAAAAACCTTGCTAAAGAAAACCCTTTGGGATAAAACTTTAGCTAAGGGAAAAAGAGTGCAGCATAGAGTTGACTCCCCCTCAAGTAGGCAATGCCTGAGTTGTTACATCTTCTGAACATGCCTCATGCCAATATTATGAACGTGTGTTCTGAAAATAGCAGTTGGAAGTGCTTTGGTGAAAAGGTCAGCAGAGTTTTTGCTGGACTGAACATATCTCATTTCAATCTGGTTGTCCTTAATGAGATTTTGAGTGTATGAGAAGAATCTAGGGGGTATGTGTTTTGTTCGGTCACTTTTGATATACCCTTCTTTCATCTGTGTTATGCAAGCTACATTATCTTCATAGATAGTTGTTGAACTTTTATTGCGTTCTAGTCCACAAGAATCAGTAATGAGTTGTGTCATTGATCTCAACCAAAAACATTCCCGACTGGCTTCATGTAATGCAATTACTTCGGCATGATTTGATGATGTTGCAACAAGTGTTTGTTTTTGAGAACGCCATGATATTGCGGTACCTCCATTTAGGAATACATATCCATTTTGAGATTTAGCTTTATGTGGATCAGATAAATAACCTGCATCTGCATAACCAACCAAATCTTGTTTTGATTCGTTAGAATAAAATAATCCTAAATCAGTAGTTCCTCGAAGGTATCGAAATATGTGTTTGATCCCAGCTTTATGTGGATCAGATAAATAACCTGCATCTGCATAACCAACCAAATCTTGTTTTGATTCGTTAGAATAAAATAATCCTAAATCAGTAGTTCCTCGAAGGTATCGAAATATGTGTTTGATCCCATTCCAGTGTCTTTTGGTAGGAGCTGAGCTGAACCTTGCCAACAAATTAACTGTAAAAGAAATGTCAGGTCTTGTACAATTTGTAAGATACATAAGAGCTCCAATTGCACTAAGATATGGTACTTCTGGTCCCAGGATATCTTCATGATCTTCACAGGGACGAAATGGATCAGTGTCAACATTAAGTGATCTAACAACCATAGGAGTACTTAATGGTTTTGCCTTGTCCATATTAAAACGTTTTAAAATCTTTTCAGTATATGTTGTTTGATGTACAAGTAAACCATTAGGCATATGTTCAATTTGTAAACCAAGGCAATACTTGGTTTTTCCGAGATCTTTCATTTCAAATTCTTTCTTTAGAAGTTGAATGACTTCATGGATCTCTTTATTTGTACCTATGATATTAAGATCATTGACATAAATAACTACGATATATATCTGGTCATTGTTTTTCATAATTAAAACACATGTGCAAATAAGTTTATATGTATACACTTTTCTTATCAAGTAATCACTTAATTCGTTATACTATTGTATCAACCCATATAAAAATCTTTGTGATTCAATGGAATACATTTCTTTAGGTTTTGCGTTAGATGTTTCTGATACCTTAAACCCTTCAGGTATATTCATATATATCACTATCAAGTGATCCATATAGATAAGTAGTAACAACATCCATGAGATGCATTTAAGTAACTACCAGGTTGATTAAGTATCTAATAAGTAATTGTATCCATTACATAAGGATAAGTTTTCCTCATAATTCATTTCTGGTCTTTGTGGAAAACCTTGAGTTACAAGTCTAGTTTTGCCTTGTATCTTCATTTGCACATTTCTTTTCGGATAAAAATTCATTTGTATACCATACGTTTCACATCTTTAAAAGTGATAACGATTGATCCGAAAACTTTTCTTTTATCGAGCGATTCTAATTCAGCTCTTATTGCTCCTTTCCATTGAGCTCAATCATGTCCATTTTGTATATTCAATGACAGATTTTAGTTCCAGATCATCATCTTTATTCATGATGTCATTGTAACATTATATGAAAATATCTCATAGAGATTTTAGTTTCATTTCGGTTCCATAATATTGCATAATTTATCGTAATTTTAGTATTTACATGATGTGTGTAGCGTGGTGTACGAAATAGTTATATATTTTTAATACGGAATGCTACAAAATTTAACAAGTTTTATTTAAATATTTACAAAATGGATATACCAAAACCTTGCTACAACACAATAGGCAGTGTACCTAGTCGCGGAGTAGTATAGTTTTTAGTAAGTCCGGTTCGTTCCACAGGGAGACGGGCTTATGAAACACTTATTTTTATATAATTATATTTGTACAAAATATATATAATTATATATAATAATATATAAAAGGAGAGTTTACCGTTTAATGACCGGTTTGTCGATTTTATATTTTAAGCGAAGCGTATAGTAAATGACGATATTTAAATAATAATATAAAATAAATAACAATAATTAAAATGACAATAAATAAAAGTACGAGGAAATATGAAATAAAATATATTATGCTTATTTAAACTTCCGTAACCATGATGGTTGACGTGTTGATTTTAGTTTTATGCCCATGGGTTAATTGTCCGTTGTCCTGGATTATTTAATATGTCCGTCTGGTTTTTGTCCATAACAGTCCATCGGTCATAAATATAAAATGCGAGTGCCCTCGTCAATTATCCTTATACCCGAAGTTAAATATTCCAACTAATTGGGGATTCGAATTGTAACAAGGTTTTAATACTTTGTTTAATGAATACACCAGGTTATCGACTGCGTGTAAACCAAGGTTTTACTACTTTGTTAACAATTACACCAATTACCCTTGAATGTAATTTCACCCCTGTTTTAATTATTCTAGTGGCTATTAATCCATTCCCGTGTCCGGTTAAATGAACGATTATTCGTACATATAAATACCCCGCCCATCGTGTCCGATCGAGTGTATATGGTAATTTATAGGGACGCCCAATTGTAAATCTTTATATTAACATTAACAAACTATCATTTAGTTAAACAAATATAAAGCCCATTAATAGCCCATAGTCTAATTTCCACAAGTGTCGTTCTTTTGTCCAAACCCCAATTATGGTACAAAGCCCAATTACCCAATTTTAGTAATTAGCCCAACATCATGATTACTTCGTTTTAAATAAGCATAATAATAACTTAGCTACGAGACATTAATTTAAAAAGGAGAACATAACTTACATTGAGTATTTATCGCGTAGTGTTACACGGACAGAATTTCAACTTCAAAAACCCGTAAAAATAACTTTTACATAACCCAAACTAATCTAATATAACACTAATCTATACTATATATACATATATATATTTATTTATATTATACTAGGGAGTATTATTATATATTTGTGTGTGTGGTGTGTGTTAAAAACGAACGAAAACTGGCAAATTTATAGACCAGGCCTGATTCTGATCCTCATGCGACTCGCATGGGTTTATGCCTATTTGCCATGCGACTCGCATGGCCACGCTGGACAGCTCACATATCTTTTGTCTTCTTGTTCGTCGACATATTTATTAAATATATATAAAATATAAATAATTTTAATAATTATTTATATATTATATTATATTTATGTGCATAGTAGACTAGATATTTTTGGTCCATTGCGTCGGGCGTTTCTTCTTGGCTCGGGTCCCGGTTCCGGATTTTCGGACGTCCTTGCGTACTATTTTATATCGTGTACTTTGCGTTTCGTAACTTGTACTCTTGTTATTTTTAGACGTTCCTCATCAATAATTTGAACCATTTTAATTGTATCTTGTACATTTGAGCATTTTGGACCTTTCCGTCTTCAAATCTCGTTTTCGCCTTTTGTCTTCGCACTTATTTAATATAAACGAATATTACTTGAATATGGAACAATTACAACTAAAATCTTGTCATTTCGGAAGGATATTGATACTAAATATATGTTCATTTAGAGCACTATCAAATATCCCCACACTTGAACGTTGCTTGTCCTCAAGCAATACAGTCTTGAAATAAAAACATACGAATCACTTCTTTATTCTTCACACTTTGTACATCAGTGATTTTGATAGAGCGGTATAAACAATGATAGTAACGATGTGGTTAAAGGTGGGTGTGTCTTTTATAGTTGCCTCGGGTTTAGGTCAACGACACTGGCAATCAAATAGCCGATTTACTTTCGGTTTCCAAAGCAAAGTGCACATTTGAAAGGCGGTTTACAGTCCCACATGACTATAAAAATTTAGATCCTTAAGGAAATTGGATCTTTATGAAAACATTTGATCTTTTGAAAATTCATTCTAGCTTTTACCCTAGACAAGTTTTCTGATTTGACCCACCATCGGTGTTGCAAAATATATTTGTGGATCAATATTTTGGCTAAAAACTTTTAGGTTCGTGTAATCCACTGCTATCCCGGTATCGGAAAGCACACATCCAGTTTACTTGTTCCGTATATTACCTTTCGGTAAACTACCGTCCGGTTGTAAAGGAAAGCGATGAACAAGAAACTGTTAAGGCAATGTCCCGTGACATGCATTTGTTCATGGTCTAATTACGTGTCGGATGCTAGTACTATCCTTGGTAGGAGCAATAGTAAAGATCATCCTATGATTTTTCGGTCTGGCACAAGGTCCTGTCTCCGACCATGATATGCAACCACCGTTCTTACGGTTGACACCCGATTTGGTTCAGGTGACCTAATGAATTCTTAGTGAATTCCTAGGATTTTACGTTCAATGGTAATGAACGCATTGAAAATGGGTTTTCAGAAAACAAATCGGTTTGTATTTTTGATCAAAATATTTTCTCGTTCAAGCTCGAGTTTAGATATCATCGAATTCCATGAGTTTGTAATTCTCAATCTTTAAGGTCAATCTCAAGGATTGAGTAATATCAGGCTTAAAAGCTGATTTTTGATCTTTAAAGGAGATTATCCTTTCTGGGGATCTGATTCATTAGTCTTATCAAGCTAATTTGCACGGTGCCTCCCCATTGTACGAGATAAATCCTTCTCATGGTTAGGATAAATCTGACCACTTGGCGACCCTGTTTGATGCTGAGGTTCGTGGATTTCCAGCCGATTTTAGTGATGACTTTTCTAGATTTTTTGTCAACCTACAGCTGGTCTGGACGACAACTTCATGACCTAAATCAAGAAGCGCGTGTCTTTTTCAGAAGACTTTACTTCCTTTTAATGATGGAATTGATTCATCGTGTAGATCCATCTATTCTTTTTTTTTTTCATCGGATAAAATAGTTAATTTTGTTCAAAACAAAAACACCTGCAATAACTTTGTACAAACATGTGATAGATAGTTTTTTTTAATTGAATAACTTGGTACATTCTCCCCACACTTAGTTTCTTTCTTTGCCTTTTTATTCTCCTTTATTCCATTTTAAATGAATTCAAGCGTTTTAGGTTGTTTCTCAATTTATGTCCTTTTAGAGGTAACGATAATTTCGGTATTAACACCTAGTTTTCATCGTTCATAAATATATATAAACATGATTTTGACTTCATTTAATTGAAAATTTTTCAAATTTTCACAAAATTTGGCAAATAAACTAAGTGTAAACCCGAGAGAATTTATAACCCTTCCCCACACTTGAGATCATGCAATGCCCTCATTTGCATGAAATCAGACTATAATTATAAATTCATGAGGGTGATTAGTGTAGAAAAGTGATTAAGAATACCTAGTTTGTACTTACAAAGCTCGTCGAATGATAGATGGCGCGCCTCATCGTTCATTCCTTCTTATTTTATCACACATGTTTTTCTTCAAAAATGGTTGCTTTTTTGAACAGTTTGCTAATCTTTGAAAATGCGTCTTTTACCCTAACTTATCATGCATGTTTATTAACGAGTTATGCACTAACTCGAACCCCTAATTTAACGTTAAGTGGGGTTAGACTTCCCTACATTTTAGCTGACGATATGTGAAGTCGGTGGAATAAGTTCCTCGAATTAAAATAGTGAGCCAGTTATTTATATCTCGGGTGGTGTATAATATATCAATGGGTTTAAAGTTTAGACTCACCCGTTGATCGTCACTACTTAATTCTTTTTTAAGTGTAGCTTTTAGTAAATGGATATGTCTCTTTTCTGGTTCTTGGTCAAATGGATCGTTATACACTGACATACATATTCCTATAGGGTGGTCAATTCCTAACATTTCCTTCCGTTCATTCTCGGGATCAAAGTTTTCACCTCTATTACCCATTTGGGTAAAATTTGAGGTGTCATTATCTATTACAGTTCTTAGTTCATCTTCGGTAGATGATTTGTCTATTGAGAATATTGGGTTGGAAGGTTGTGGAATGGTGAATTTCGGGATCGAAGTAGATTCTTCTTCATTAATGGTACTTATCGGTCCCACCACTTTGGTCTCGGGGGTAAAATTTTCAACGTTATCGTTTTCCCAAGAGTACCAATTTGTCACCCTTACTTCTTCTTCATCCATTGGTGGATCGATGATTTCGTCGGTAGAGGCTAATGTGTCGATATGTTGTGAAATTGGTAAAACTGAATAAAAAGTATCATCGGGATAGTTGGTGATTTCGGAGCTCTCGAATTCATCAAAATTCGATGATTTGAGATTTTCTTGAACAATACTCCTCAGATCAACAGGTGTGTAGTCTGATAGAGTTTCAGCTTGCCGGTTTACAAATTCGCTCATTTGTTCATTTTGAGCATCGAGTTCTTCGAGTTTGATTTTCATATGATCTAAAGAATTTTCGGACACGTAATTTTCCTCGTCTTCTGGTTGTTGAGTTTCGATAAATTCTTGGGAATAATCCCAGTTTGAATTGCGTTCTTCGTAATCGCTCCATTCAGGTTCTGTGGGTACGTAATTTTCCATAGGAACATAATAGTAACATTCCCATGTTGAGTGATAATCTCCACAGATTTCACAACCAGTTATTGTTTCGTCGTTCGCGATCCAAGATTGACTGACCGAATTGTCATCAACACTCATTTGAGAGTATTGATTTAATTGATTTCGGAGTTCAAAAAGAGTTTCCAAGGCTTTGTTTTCAAATTTTTCCATTTTATTGCGATGGCCAAATTTTAGCTACAATGTGGTGCATTCACAAATTATCCTATTAGTTATAAAATTTAGAAAAACTTATATAAGTTATCCAATTAATAGACTTTTCTGATTTTGCCCACGTTTCGAATAGCCAAAAGATGCAGCAGGTAGCCAGGACCCTTTAAATCGGAAGCCCACAACTAGCCACTAACAAATCCAACTATTACTACGAACCAGAAAAATGTCAACGTCCATTAATTTAACCACTTAAATAATTTTTCTTTCCGTTTGGAGAATTAGATAAGAAGTAGAGAAAATTCTAAGTCCTAAAAACTAGAATGTCGAGAAATAAGAAAGAAAAAGATTGCGCGTCGAAAAGTGTCGAAAAATAAAAATAAGAAAGAAAAACGTCGGAACTTAAAAGTCTAAAAATTATATCTAAAAAGTTGCGCCTAAAGGTCTACAGGTAAAACTAAAGCGAAAAACGGCGTCGTAAAATTCTAAAGCACCTAAATCTTAGTCTAAGGAATAAGCACTTAAGGGATTTTACGGCAATGCCTAAAAATTCTAGAAATAAAAATGAAACTACGGCAAAAACTAGACTTAAAACTAAGCACGAATGATAAAAATACAAAAATTACGCTAAAAATAAATAAAAGATACAAAATATAAAAGTTAATAAAAAGTTTATAAAAATTATTAGTTTTATAAAAATATTATTTTTATATTTTATATTATAAAAGTATTAAGTTTATAAATTTAAAACTAATTAAAAGTAAATATAAATTAAATTATCTAAAAATAATAATAATAATAATAAAAACTAGGGTTATAATAATAATAATAAAATAAAACGTAATAAATGCGTTTTTAGGTCAAGTGAGTGGGCCTGTCAGAACCCCTCATGCGACTCGCATGGGTCTAAGAGAAAAGGTCATGCGACTCGCATGACCTGCTGGTTCAGTTCAAGAAGGGTTCAAAAATGACAGGTCAGTTCGTATTATTTATTATTTATTATTTATTATTTATTTTTATTTTGTTTTATATTTAAAGTAAAATATATATAAAATAAATAAAAACTTATATTTTTATAAAACTAAAAATAGAAATATTTTATATTTTCATAAATAAAAATCTTAAAAATATATAAAAGCAATTATTTTTTTTTCGGTTTTTAAATTTTTAAATTTTTTTTTTTTTTTTTTTATAGATTTTATATTGTTTTTCTAAAAATGTAAATAAATATTTCGCCGACTCCCCGGCAGCGGCGCCAAAAACTTGATGTGTGTAGCGTGGTGTACGAAATAGTTATATATTTTTAATACGGAATGCTACAAAATTTAACAAGTTTTATTTAAATATTTACAAAATGGATATACCAAAACCTTGCTACAACACAATAGGCAGTGTACCTAGTCGCGGAGTAGTATAGTTTTTAGTAAGTCCGGTTCGTTCCACAGGGAGACAGGCTTATGAAACACTTATTTTTATATAATTATATTTGTACAAAATATATATAATTATATATAATAATATATAAAAGGAGAGTTTACCGTTTAATGACCGGTTTGTCGATTTTATATTTTAAGCGAAGCGTATAGTAAATGACGATATTTAAATAATAATATAAAATAAATAACAATAATTAAAATGACAATAAATAAAAGTACGAGGAAATATGAAATAAAATATATTATGCTTATTTAAACTTCCGTAACCATGATGGTTGACGTGTTGATTTTAGTTTTATGCCCATGGGTTAATTGTCCGTTGTCCTGGATTATTTAATATGTCCGTCTGGTTTTTGTCCATAACAGTCCATCGGTCATAAATATAAAATGCGAGTGCCCTCGTCAATTATCCTTATACCCGAAGTTAAATATTCCAACTAATTGGGGATTCGAATTGTAACAAGGTTTTAATACTTTGTTTAATGAATACACCAGGTTATCGACTGCGTGTAAACCAAGGTTTTACTACTTTGTTAACAATTACACCAATTACCCTTGAATGTAATTTCACCCCTGTTTTAATTATTCTAGTGGCTATTAATCCATTCCCGTGTCCGGTTAAATGAACGATTATTCGTACATATAAATACCCCGCCCATCGTGTCCGATCGAGTGTATATGGTAATTTATAGGGACGCCCAATTGTAAATCTTTATATTAACATTAACAAACTATCATTTAGTTAAACAAATATAAAGCCCATTAATAGCCCATAGTCTAATTTCCACAAGTGTCGTTCTTTTGTCCAAACCCCAATTATGGTACAAAGCCCAATTACCCAATTTTAGTAATTAGCCCAACATCATGATTACTTCGTTTTAAATAAGCATAATAATAACTTAGCTACGAGACATTAATTTAAAAAGGAGAACATAACTTACATTGAGTATTTATCGCGTAGTGTTACACGGACAGAATTTCAACTTCAAAAACCCGTAAAAATAACTTTTACATAACCCAAACTAATCTAATATAACACTAATCTATACTATATATACATATATATATTTATTTATATTATACTAGGGAGTATTATTATATATTTGTGTGTGTGGTGTGTGTTAAAAACGAACGAAAACTGGCAAATTTATAGACCAGGCCTGATTCTGATCCTCATGCGACTCGCATGGGTTTATGCCTATTTGCCATGCGACTCGCATGGCCACGCTGGACAGCTCACATATCTTTTGTCTTCTTGTTCGTCGACATATTTATTAAATATATATAAAATATAAATAATTTTAATAATTATTTATATATTATATTATATTTATGTGCATAGTAGACTAGATATTTTTGGTCCATTGCGTCGGGCGTTTCTTCTTGGCTCGGGTCCCGGTTCCGGATTTTCGGACGTCCTTGCGTACTATTTTATATCGTGTACTTTGCGTTTCGTAACTTGTACTCTTGTTATTTTTAGACGTTCCTCATCAATAATTTGAACCATTTTAATTGTATCTTGTACATTTGAGCATTTTGGACCTTTCCGTCTTCAAATCTCGTTTTCGCCTTTTGTCTTCGCACTTATTTAATATAAACGAATATTACTTGAATATGGAACAATTACAACTAAAATCTTGTCATTTCGGAAGGATATTGATACTAAATATATGTTCATTTAGAGCACTATCATTACATTTATCAATATCCTCTGCAGAAGGAATATTGATTTGTGGTTCTTCTTGAACACTTTCTCTTACCTCATTATCAGCTGATTTTCTTTTTCGAGGATTTTTATCTTCGGAACCAATTGATCTTCCACGTTTGATGCGTGGCAAAGACTCAACAGTGACATTATTGCCAGCTTTTGGAATTTCAGTTCGAACTGGAGCATTTATCGCTGGTATATATGATTTAGTCACTTTTTTATATCTGTAAATGCATAAAGTAATTAATTTGCAAGTTCTTGCATATGCATTATTTTTGAACTTTCGTTTCACATTCTTTTGTGCGAGTTCAATATACCTTAATTGATGTTCACATCATGAAGCATTATTTTATTTATTTTTCATTTCTCCCCCTAATATAGGGAACAATGTTTTATTAAAATGACAATCAGCAAAACGTGCTGTAAAAACATCACCCATCATGGGTTCAATATATCTTATGATTGAAGATGTTTTATATCCAAAATATATTATCATCTTTCTTTGAAGAACCATTTTATTGTGTTGTGGTGATACAATTGGAACATACACTGCACAACCAATGTTTTAAGGTAGAAAATATTTGGCTCTTGGCCAAAATCAAGTATTAAGTGAAAATATTTACGACTTCCACATGGTATAATGCGAATTAATGTCGCAGCATGTAAATTTACATGTCCACATATAAATATTGAGAGATTTGTACTCATTATCAATTGTCTAGTTATTAGTTGTAAGCGTTTATCTATTGATTCAGCTAAACCAATTTTGTGTATGCACATGAGCAACTGGATGTTCAACAACAATCCCTGTAGATATATAATGATCATTAAATGCTTGAGATGTTAACTCACCAGCATTATCAAGTCTCATCCTTTTAATGGTGTAATCAGAATAATGTGTTCTCAATTTAATAATTTGTGCAAGAAACTTTGCAAATGCCATATTACGGCTTGATAACATACAAATATGAGACCATCCGCTAGATGCGTCTATTAGAACCATGAAATATCAAAATGGTTCACATGATGGATGAATTGGTTCATATATCTTACCTTGAATTCTTTCAAGAAACATTTGTGATTCTTTTTCACAATATACGTTTCATTAATCACCATATGTGCTTTCCATTAATCACCATATGTGTTTTTTTTTTTATAAATCACCATATGTGTTTTTTTTTATCATATATCCTTTTCACCATATACGCTTTTAATCATATGCGCTGTGTTTTTCACCATATGCGCTTTTAATCATATGCGATTTTCATCATATGCGTTGTGCTTTTCATCATATTCGCTTTTTATCATATGCGCTTATCATATGCGATGCGTTTTTTATCATATGCGTTTTTTTATGTGAATAGTAAATTAATTAATTTCGTTTTACTATTCATATGAATTAATTTAGATTTACTAATTTGTTAATTGAGTAATATATATATACATCATATACTTGTGACTCCGAAGGCTCAAATGAATTTGACCATATAGTTATACGTTGTACCTTGCACATTAATTTTCAGTAGAAGCTTTAGATGCATATTATTTTCAGTAGAAGCTTTAGATGCACTTTTTTTTAATCACCAAATACCACAAACACTTTGTTTGCGTTTGTTCATAGTCATCAATGAAAACCATTTTCTTTAATTTTATTTTATACAATAAAATTAACGCATCATTATTCTTTTCAAAAACAATAATCTATTGTTATTGTTCACTTGTGCCATGTTTAACAACAAAAGTCAACAACCTCTGTCTTGTTTGTTGTGGCAACCAAAAACAACCTTTGCTTTTGTTACCGAGAATCCAAGACCAAAAAACAATTAATTTTTAATTAATCTTTTATCAAAACCATAAATAATTTTATTGATCTACGTTGATATGGCCATAAAGAATTGACGGCTGACCTACTTTTGTAAGTGTATTTCGGCTATCATCCCGAAAACGCACAACGACCTTTTTTTTTTTTTTTATGAACTATTTGTTTCATATCTAGCTTAGGCAATTATTGTGAACATTTGGTCCCTATAAGAGCATTTATTTTTTAGACTTTTAGTTGATTTGTACTTGTCACAATTAGGGATAGCACCCGCGGGTCGTGGATGCGGATCCATTGGATCCATCACCCGTACCCGCGGATTTTTTTTTAAGAGACATTCAATTGAACCCTTGTTCGTTGAAACAATTTGACTATATTTTCACTCCCCATTATTAAACGGGCCATTTTGATGCACACTCTTAAAAAAATAATTTGTTTTTTAAGTTTTATTATTCAACCTCCTTTTTTCAACGGTCACGTTTTTAACAAAACATTTGACAAGTTTGGAAAAAAGTTTTTTATTGATTATCATCAAAAGTTTTCTATTGTCACTCTACTGGATGGAATTATGGCATACAACCAAAATTGCAACCCAACACTACATAAGAACAAAAAGGTTGTTTTTAATTAACATATGTATATGTGTTAAACTCGGAATAATAATAACTTATTTTAGAAAATTAACATAAGACATGTTGAAACATTTTTGTCACATTTAGCTCATCAAGTCTAATACTTATCATTGATAGATTTTATCACGTCTAGGAGATGTTTACTTTTTTCTTGTATTAAGTCCTACTTTCATTTACCTTTGTTTGGAAAAAAAGTTTTTTTTTTACTTTGCTTTCCCCCTTTCTGTAAAACTCATTTAAACACTTTCTTTGTTTTTTTTTTTTTAAAAAAAACTTCCATTTTTTTACGTTACCTGTAAATTATAAATATATAAAAAAAAACTTTTTGTTTAAATTTTTTTCTAGTTTTTAAAAGGCCACTTGACCAATTTTTTAATTCTTTCACAACACCTGATATCGTGATCGTGACCTTTCACCAAAGCAAGAGATGTTCTTGATAAACTAAACACGGACTCGTGTTTGAAATTGTCGGCCACAAAAAAAATTCATTTGATAAAAGTATATATTTTTTTTAGTTATAGAAGGAGACCACTTCATTTTCAATACTTCATTTTTGACAAAAAACTATTCCATTTTACCATCCCTTTTTTTTCTTACTTTAACTTTTAAGATATACTTTTAATAAAAATACAAACTACTTTTTCTTATTTTAACTTTTAAGATTTACTTTTAAGATTTACTTTTAATAAAAATACAAACTACTTTTTGTATTTTAACTTTTAAGATTTACTTTTAATAAAAGTACAAACTACTTTTTCTTATTTTAACTTTTAAGATTTACTTTTAATAAAAATACAAACTATTTTTTTATTTTAACTTTTAAAATTATAAATTTAAGAATAAACATTAGTATGCATGAAATAAATAATGATTAATTGCATAAGTAATCATAAATGTTAGATAACATATAAAGACCCCATCGTATTCGTATTGATCGGAATTAATCTCGACCCATGGTACCGTGTTGTCAAATGACGTGTTGCGTACATAAAGTATCGTGTTGTCAAATGACGTGTTGCGTACAATCATGAGGTCTTATTAACATAAATATAAATGTTAGTGAAGTTAATAAGAGTTAGATTACAGAAAATATAATTCAGGTGGTATAACCGACCATATATAACTTAAATAACATAAATATAAATGTTAGTGAAGTTAGTAAAAGTTAGATTACAGAAATATAATTCAGGTGGTATAACCGACCATATATAACTTAAATAACATAAATATAAATGTTAGTGAAGTTAGTAAAAGTTAGATTACAGAAATATAATTCAGGTGGTATAACCGACCATATATAACTTAAATAACATAAATATAAATGTTAGTGAAGTTAGTAAAAGTTAGATTACAGAAATATAATTCAGGTGGTATAACCGACCATATATAACTTAAATAACATAAATATAAATGTTAGTGAACATAACTGTAAATGTTAGTATACATAAATAAATGTTAAATAACATAAATGTAAATGTTAGTATACATAAATAAATGTTAGATAACATAAATGTAAATTAGGCGACAGTGTCGACCATATATCATTTAGGTGGTATAACTGACCATATATTAGTTAGGTGGCAGAGCCAACCATATTTAGTATAAATGTTGAGATAATCGTGCTGATAACGTGTTATAATTCAGTAGGCTTATAACTACCTTTAGTGATTCTTGACTGTAGAAGGTATATAGAGATAGAGATACTGTAAAACAGAGAAAACAAAGGTTGAACAAAAGGTATGAGTAATTGGTTTTTTATTTATAGAAAAATGTACAATGAGAGTTTGGTGGCATTTGGAATCTAGAGAGAGAGTGTTTTGTTAACCAAAAAATACATCCCATAAACTCTAACTCAACACACCTATTTATACTCAAAAAAATATACTATGCAATATCTATAATAATAATAAAATTATCATCCAATTATTACTTTTATAACAAATATATATATATATATATATATATATATATATATATATATATATATATATATATATATATATATATATATATATATAGATATGGTTAGTATTATATAAAAATATCCTTAATTTGTTATATATAAGTATTTATATAAACAATGTTTTTATGTTTGATATGTAGCGACCCGGCCAAATCATGTTTGACGGCGCCGTCTACTTAGGTCCCGTTACGTGGTCATAAGTCTTTAAGACAAAGTTTGACCAAAATATGTCGCCTTCATTTCAAAATAAAGATTGTTCCCAAAGTTTACAAGAATTGTTCAACCAATAGTTAAGTTACAACGTTATAATGCGAATGAAATCTAGGCGACACGGTTTAAAGTAAAGTCAAAAGACGCTCCATGAAATGCACATATACTCGACATCCAATGCAAGTATCAAATAATGAGCGGAAGCATGTATCATGTATCGTTCAAGGACCTGAGAAAAACATAGAAATCTGTCAACGAAAACGTTGGTGAAATCATAGGTTTGAGTAAGTAAGTACAAGTGAACCACAAGATTTGCATCAATGAAATAATAGTAATACATTCCAAAAGTTTGTTTCACGAGCACCCAATTATCAATGCTTAACATTTCCTTCCATTGAACCCCATCACTTAGTGCTAGAACATACACTGTTTCTCGAAAATATATTTCATTCGTAAACGGTAGCGAACCGTTTGAATGAGGGTTTGTCAAACCCATATGGATCCATACAACATAAGTTCTCGCTTACACCCGGCAAGTGTAACTAATGATAATCGAATTGAGGATTTTGTTCTAAACTCGTATGTAGAATGTTTGTTTTTCTGTACTTGTGTTCACTTAGTAAAGAAATGTTTATGTTTTCTCATCCCAAATGTAAGTTCAAAAAGAGTAAAAGTGGGACTATGATCTCACCTTGAGTGCACGAGTAGTAAAGTACTTCGACAAGTAAACGTGTGCAAAGAACAATGCTAGTCTTGACCTAAACAATAGGTTTGTATCAATAACGGTAAACACAATAGGTCAAAGATGTTCAATTAGTCCTATGGCTCGTTAAGACTCGATCATAATAGCATGTGAATCAATTGTCATGTTTCATGCAAGGTACAAGTATAAAAACATGTTAGAACGATTGCACAATTATTTGGTTAAGTTTGATTAAAAGTCAACTTGGTCGGGTCAAAGTCAACAGAAAAGTCAACGGGGTCGGGTTGGGTATCCGACAATTTTTCTAAGTTATATAATCATATATGAGCATGTTGGCCAAGTTTCATGTTAATCGGAGGTCCGTAGCATAGCAAACATTTTCATGTCAAATGACCAAAGCAAACAGCCAGTTTTAGCCAAATGGGACGGCGTCCCAAATGGCTAGACGGCGTCCCGGTTTTAAGGTTGGGACGGCGTCCCGAGAAGCTAGACGGCGTCCCGGTTCAAAAGGTGGGACGGCGTCCCGAGAAGCTAGACGGCGTCCCAGTTCAAAAGGTGGGACGGCGTCCCGAGAAGCTAGACGGCGTCCTGATCTTTTCCCAGGCCCTGTTTGCTGTATTCCTCAAATGGACGAACCAAAACACAAACAATCACATTTTATGATCCGCAAACAATTAGAACATGTATTTTATATCATCGGAAAGCTCTTTCGACAAGGAACGCAACTAAGCACTTTTCATCAAGCAAAAACATCATGTACTATAACCGAAATCCCGTCAAGTGATCAATAGAGGTTTATTTTCAAGTTTCAAGTTTATCAATTGAAATTTAAGTTTCGGGAATCCAATTTATACATATGATATGCCGTTTTGAAGGTAATGAAACATGTAACACAACTAAACACTTATCAATAACATTAACAAGCATTCAACGCATCAAAAGTTCGTTTTAAGAGTTGTCAACCCTAACCAAAAGTTCACAAAATCAATAATCGCGTTTATGAAGTTTCTTAAATCAATCTATACATCAAAATGAAGCTAATGATACTAGGAACACAATTAGAACATGAACTTTTAACATCTAACAACATATGATCATCCAAAATTCAAGAACAACACACCAAAATTCAAGTTCATGCTAGTTACACTAAAACAACGAGATCGAGCATACAAATTATATATTCATGTTAGCCTTGAGCCATAGACACTAATTAACACTTTTATAAGTTAAAAACATCAAGAACACAAAATCTAGTGATTTTAGAAAGTTACCCAAATGAGATGAAGTTGGTACCAAAATGAAGAGGATGAAGAGAGGATCACAAATATGTAGTTTATTTTGTTGTAAGCCTCCTAGATCGAATTTAGATGATGATTGAATGAATTTGGTTTTGGGTGTGTGTGTTCTTGCTAGAGAGAAAGAGAGAGAGAGAGATGGAGATGAAATGAATGGGTGAAAGGGGTTTGACCCATTGACCTAGTCAAGGGTTTGATCCCTTGTCAAGTTTAGTCCCTCAACTTTCGTTCGGGTGCGGGAATTACCTAAACGAGATAATTTAAAACGCGCATCAACGGGAGATGTTATAAACATATAACGGACTTTATATTAGTATAACGGAAAAGTAAATGGAAAAAGGCGGGATGTTACATTACCTACTCCTTAAAAGAAATTTCGTCCCGAAATTTAAGTAGGCGTAGTAGTCGTTGTTTCTTCCTCGAGATCTTGCGTTTCCGAATTCACGAATAGATGAGGATACTTCCTTTGCATTTGATCTTGTCTTTCCCAAGTAAACTCGGGTCCTCTTTTGGCATTCCAACGAACCTTGACAATCGGGATTCGGCTTTGTTTCAATGTCTTGACAGAGGTGTCCACAATTTCAACCGGTTCCTCCACAAAATGAAGTTTGTCATCAATAGTAAGTTCTTCGAGAGGGATGACGATATCGGGTTCGGCAAGACACTTTTTCAAGTTAGATACATGGAAGGTAGGATGAACGGAGTTCAACTGAGGCGGAAGATCTAAACGATAAGCAACGGTTCCAATACGCTCCAAGATTTCGAAAGGACCAATATACCGCGGATTTAGCTTCCCGCGTTTCCCAAAACGGATTACACCCTTCCAAGGTGCGACTTTTAACATTACTCGGTCACCGACTTGAAATTCAAGATCGTTGCGTCGTTTGTCGGTATAGCTCTTTTGACGACTTCGGGCCGTCCTAAGCCTATCTCGGATTTGAACGATTTTCTCGGTGGTTTCGTGAATGAGTTCGGGTCCGGTGATTTGCACGTCTCCTACCTCGGCCCAACAAAGAGGTGAACGACATTTGCGGCCATATAGCGCTTCAAAAGGTGCGGCTTTAATACTCGCGTGATAACTATTGTTGTAAGAGAACTCGGCGAGAGGTAAGTGCTTGTCCCAAGCTTTTCCGAAATCAACCACGCAAGCTCGTAACATGTCCTCTAAGGTTTGAATTGTACGTTCGCTTTGTCCATCGGTTTGAGGATGATATGCGGTGCTCATGTCTAAACGCGTTCCCAACGCTTCTTGCAATGTACGCCAAAATCTAGAAACGAAACGGCCATCTCGGTCGGAGATAATCGATAATGGTACACCGTGTCGGGCTACGATCTCCTTAATGTAAAGTTGTGCAAGTTTCTCCATTTTGTCCGTTTCTTTCATGGCAAGGAAGTGTGCGGATTTGGTGAGACGGTCAACAATAACCCAAATGGTATCATAACCGCCCGTCGTTTTTGGTAGCTTGGTGATAAAATCCATCGTTATCCTTTCCCACTTCCATTGCGGGATCTCGGGTTGTTGAAGTAATCCGGACGGTCTTTGGTGTTCGGCTTTGACTTTGGAACATGTCAAACACTTGGAAACATAAGTAGCTACGTCCCTTTTGATGTTCGGCCACCAATATAGTTGTTTAAGGTCGTGGTACATCTTATTGGCACCGGGGTGAATCGAGTATCGTGACTTATGGGCTTCATCTAAAATAAGACTTCGTAGATCCCCATAACTAGGCACCCAAATTCTTCCGGCGAAATATCGGAGTCCGGTTTCTTTAACTTCGAATCGAGAGGTGAGGACGTTCAAGTGTTCGAGAGAGATGTTTTCATCCTTGAGAGCCTCATCTTGGGCTACCCGAATTTGGCTATTAAGGTTGGTGTGAATGGTGATGTTTAAAGCTCGGACACGGAGAGGCACCGCTCTTTCTTTTCGACTTAAGGCATCGGCTACTACATTTGCCTTCCCGGGATGCTAACGAAGCTCGCAATCGTAATCGTTTAAGGTTTCAATCCACCTTCGTTGTCTCATGTTTAGTTGCTTTTGATCGAAAATGTGTTGAAGGCTTTTGTGATCGGTGAAGATAGTACTCTTGGTTCCATAAAGATAGTGTCTCCACATTTTAAGTGCAAAGACAACGGCTCCGAGTTCGAGATCATGTGTCGTATAGTTTCGTTCATGAATTTTGAGTTGTCGAGAAGCATAAGCAATGACTTTCGTTCGTTGCATCAATACACACCCAAAACCATGTTTTGAGGCATCGCAATATACAACAAAGTCATCATTGCCTTCGGGAAGTGACAAGATAGGAGCGGTGGTTAGCTTCGTTTTCAAGATTTGGAATGCGGATTCATGTTCGGTCGCCCAAATGAATTTCTTTCCCTTGTGAGTCAATGCGGTTAGAGGACGTGCAACCAAAGAGAAATTTTCGATGAATCTACGATAGTACCCGGCGAGACCCAAGAATTGACGAATGTGAGTAGGAGTAGTAGGAGTCTCCCATTTACTAATGGCTTCGATTTTCATGGGATCGACTTTAATACCTTGATCACTTACAACATGACCAAGAAATTGAACTTCCTTTAACCAAAATTCACACTTGGAGAATTTGGCATAGAGTTGTTCTTGTCTTAAAAGTTCAAGCACAAGTTGGAGATGTTGTTCGTGCTCTTCTTCATTTTTAGAATAGATCAGTATATCATCGATGAACACAATAACGAATCTATCGAGATACGGTTTGCACACGCGGTTCATAAGATCCATGAACACCGCCGGTGCGTTAGTGAGACCAAATGGCATGACGAGGAATTCATAACTACCATAGCGAGTCCGGAAAGCGGTTTTGGAGACATCTTCCCCCTTAACCCTTAATTGATGATAACCCGAGCGGAGATCGATTTTCGAATATACACAAGACCCTTGTAGTTGATCAAAGAGGTCATCGATGCGAGGAAGAGGATATCGGTTCTTAACCGTCAATTTATTTAGTTCACGATAATCAATGCACATTCGTAGGGATCCGTCTTTCTTTTTAACAAACAAAATCGGAGCGCCCCAAGGTGAATGGCTAGGTTGGATAAAACCACGATCAAGTAGTTCTTGGATTTGACTTTGCAATTCTTGCATTTCAGATGGAGCGAGTCTATATGGTGCACGTGCTACGGGTGCGGCTCCCGGAATAAGATCGATTTAGAATTCAACCGGTCGATGAGGCGGAAGACCCGGCAATTCGTCGGGAAATACATCGGAATAGTCACTAACAATTGGCACATCATCGATGTGCTTCTCATCGGACTCGACTTTCTTAACGTGAG